>NC_140192.1:6260357-6860357 GCF_965226575.1 Pagrus pagrus
GTTATTTGCTGATTTCTGCACGACAGTCCTGCATGTTGACTTGTTTCAATGTTGCATGACTATTGATGATGCATGAGGGTCATTAATGATTTGATCCATTTCACAGAGGGAGATTCAAACCACCACTCCTTGTAACTCTGTTCTGAGGGTCAAGGGGGTACTCGGAAAAAACGGAAATGGGACATGGGATTGGGCCTTAATTAAAAAGAAAATAAAAAAATGGTTGAACTGTGCTTTTGTGGCAGTTCTTTATTCACAGAAGACCAAATCCTAGAAACTACATTTGCCCGGTTAAACACTCTCATCCATAAATGATTGCAGTGACAGTATAATCTCTGCGTTGGTCATGTCCATATTACTCAACTGGACCTCTCCCCATCTGGACTCATGTATGATCATGTGGTAAACATTATCACAGATGTATATACTATTTGTTTTGCCTATCCTGAACAAAAAACTCTTAAAACATTACAGCTGTGTAAGTGCCGTGGTGCGTACGAACGTGAGATAAACAACTTTTAAGTATTCTTGGAAAGAGAGCGCTTGACAAGCATGCAGACACATAAAGTCCTCAGATCACTTGCACTCATCTTTGCTCTGGTTTCAATCATTAGGCCCAGCGCTGCCCACATCATTGCCTTGTTAAGTCCTCTGATAAAATTTATAAGACAGACGGAGATAACCAACAACATCTGAATCAATAGAGAGAGATGGAAATTTATTTTACAGTCTCATTGACATTCCTCCACTGAAGGCCGTTTTTTGAGGTGAGGCCATAATGTGTCAACAGAATGATTTAATCTGCAGCTTTATTCAAAGTGAAGCTCTCAGTGTCTCATTGATATTCACTATGGATGGTTTACAGCCCAGCCTCTCAAAGGCAGTTCACAGTTGTTTCATTTCTGTAACCGGATCGCTTGCAAAACATATGTGCAGTAAGCTGATCCGTATACGGTTTGTCGTTTGCCTCAGCTATATGTCATTTAATACAGAAACAAATGTTTTACAAAAATCTCAAACATGCAATTATCACTTACATTTGTTATGTAATATAAGTTGTGTGCTAACACTATTATAAATGCTTCCAACAATGATTAAACCCAGAGAAATCCTCAAGGTAATGGTGCCTTTAAAACATTAGCTCGTCATTTGTGTTTATTTGTTTGACTCATGCAGTGTTTATCTGGGCAAAAGCAGCATGATTACTTTACCGAAGATTAGCCGTAAGCTTACGTTATCGGGCAGCGGCACACACTGAGGGCGTGTGTTTCTGTGTGGTTAAATTCAGGTCAACTCTCAGTGAATTCAGCACTCACCAGAGACTCCGGTTCTCTCTCTTCTCTTTCCTCCTCTCCTCTGTGTAATGTTACGTTCACAAAGTCAATAAAACAGCATACACCCAACAATGGAGGTCACCTCAGCAGATCACTCAGGTTGATAAACGGGACTGAAGATAAATCCACTTTTAAATCCCAAAAAGGACAAAGTACTGTCTGAGCTCAAGGCCGCCGACTTGGGGGGGACACCAGGTCAGTTGTCCCGGGCCCTGTGTCATAATAGGGCGCAGAAGGACCCTGTAGCCCTTTAAATAATGTGCTGGAGGGGCCTCATCTTGTCCTGGGCACAAGCAAAACTATCAGCGGCCCTACTGAGCTCTCTTCCCGTCTGTAAACAACGCCTGATCAGAGCAGAATCAGATGTGACTCTGGGTGTTTATACTCCAGAGGGTCTGGCTCTGCACCCAGCTCTCTCGCTGGCTCCGAGCAGCTGATCAGCAGCTATGCACCCTGCTCCACCTGGCTCCTTTACACACAACACTTGGCAAATGTCTTTTTTTTTTTATCTTGATAGAGAGCCAACTAACAGCAGAGAGGCTACATATTGTACGCTTAACAACAACTCAGAGAATCTTTGCATTATAGGCTACATGAGGCACTTCCTCTGATTTCAACAGAATGTAACGTGTCTTTAAATTGTGCTTTTGCAGCCTTTGAGCCTGTTTCTTTTTGTGCCAAACGAAATCTAACAAAAAGACACTTTTCACCTCAGATTATGCAAAACTCTGCGTAACCCTACTGGCAGAACTCCAGTTTCCTGTAATGGATATCAGCTCAACAACCTCCTCCGCGTTAAATGTCACCGGCTCATCGACGGCAAAACAGCTTGATTTCAAACACACGGCGGTAATAAGTAGCAACATAATCTATTCAGTGTGTTTTGCCTGGCTGATTGGAAACACGTTCCCCATCCAACATCAACCAAACGTGAAGAAAGCGGGATGGGAAATCTGGAGGAATTGTTAGTGGAAAGTGTGGAACTTCTCTCTCAGACATCTGAGTACACAGACTGAGCCTCTTTCATAACAGAGCTCCTCCACCCTCAACTCTGGAGTTCTACCATGAATTTGGACTCCATCCCTCAGAGTAGTCTGCATGGGTGGAGACAGGAAGGAGCAGAGGATGGACCCTCAGACGTCACCACCACTCCCCATCTCCCCTGTTGGACCCTTCCCTCTCTCCTCACGGCTCAGTCAGGGATTGATGGTGAGCAGGGATGAACACGGTGGAGAGATTGTGAACTTGGGAGGATATTTTGTCTTTGCAAGCGTTGGATCGAAGCAACTTCAGGGGGAAGCCTTTCACGCGTCGGGCTTTGGGTTCGTGCGTCCTTGGATGTTGCGCATCGCTGCATGTATATCCAGCTGGCATGTAGGTGAAAGCGCTGCAGTTTACAGGCATTAACACACATTGATCCTCAGCATTTTTAATCGGCAAGGAACTCGAGCTGATGAGCGCGCCCCACCTTTTCCTCCCCAACTGTTAACCATCTTCAAGATGCTGTTTATCGCGTTTGCCAGGTGATACCTGTTGATTTTGTCCCGCGCCATGTCCTGCTGTCGGACTGAAGTGGACAATGAAGTTATGGGATAGCCTGACCACTTGTTTGATACTGCTGAGCGCCGTGCACGCCAGCTCGCTGCTCCGGAGCCGACAGCAGTCCGCGTCCGCCGAGAGGAGAGGGCGCGCCGCCGAGAGTCCCCTGGAGCTCCCGCCGGTTCAGATCCGCCTGTCGGTCTCCTCCCCGGGCATCGGCCGCGTTCAGGCGGACACGGAGGACTGGGACGAGACGCTGGCTGGAGGCGAAACATGTAAGAGCCTGTGGTTGTATGGAATACCCAGAGTGCCACAAAACATCAGAAAAAGTCTTTTTATTATTATTATTATTATTTAAATTATAATTAGACTTTTATGTGTCAAATTGAAAAAAACTACTTACAGATTTTGAACATTGAAAACACATTTGAACTGTCCTCTCTTTTACCAGATGTTCACCTCTGAAGACATGTTTGACATGAAACAACTTATTGAAATGGACATATCGTACAATGCATGGTCCAAGATTCAGGAGTCTTATTACAGTTAGGCCTGCCTCATCCAGAGCTGATGGACTGTGGTGTTATTACCTTGTTCATACCTTTCCCACAGTGACACCACCCACATACAACATGCTTGTTAGTCTCTGACAGAATTAGATGATGATATCTGTGTTGGCAAGTAATGTTATTTTTTTTTATTATTGGTTCATCTAATGATAATTTTCTATAAAATGTAATATGAAGATACCTGTCGCAGTTTTTTGAAGCCCATGGTGACATCTATAAATTGGTGGTTTTGGTCCAACTTAAAGTCTAAAACTTTACTATCAGTTTTGTCAAAAGTACCCAAAAGTCAGACTTATATAAAATAAATATATCGTGTTGAAATACTACTTTGTTAAAAATGAAAGTCACGGATACAAAAAGTATTTGAGTAACGGTGTCGACTCAAATGTGTCTGATGTTAAATTTACTCAAGCATCAAAAGTAATTTTCTGTATCAAAAGTACAAGTAAAAGTAAATTACACATATATTTACACGTATGTTTATACTGTATACTACGGGTCAACTGATGATCTTTCTGGTTATGGGAATCTTTTTTTAATCCATATGCTGGAAAAATTAATTAATTAAAGACGTCATATTATGCTTTTGGGGCTTTTGCCTTTCCTTTATTGTGTTATGTAGCATGTTTGTGCATGTTAATGGTCTGCAAAGTGAAAAAGCCAAAGGGAGTTACTCTCTCCCAGAAAACACTGCTCCTGCACTGCCTGAATCACCTCGTTTGGAGTTGAGCCTTTACTTCTGTAACTTATGTGCCTCACTATGTAACAGGCCTTATATAAATATATATTTTTCTCATCTCTCATCTCATTTTCTTTCCGCTATTTCCCTATTGGGGTCGCGGGGTGTTGCCGCTTTTATCCCCCCTTTCGGGGGGTTGCGGGGCTACTGGATATATATATTTTTAAATATGTTTATTATAAAATATATGCACTCCAGTCAGTCAGCAGACATAAAGTCGCTACTACTGTAGCAGCGTTATTTTAGATCACACTACCTTGATCATCATGACCCACCCTACTCTGCCTCTGATTGGCTACATCTTGCCCGTTAAGTAATGCCCATGTGCAACTCTCACCAAAGATTGAACAGATGTGAGACCTCTCACTCCGTAGCTAAAACTGAGCATTCAAGACACAGTGTGAAAAAGAAATAATGTGTTTTTTGAAAATTAAAGTACGTAAACGTATTCTACTAGGACCCCCAAATAAGAGTATGAACCTGAAAATTAGCATAATATGACCTCTTTAAAGAATGTACTACTTTAGCTCTGATGCAACATGTAATCTGCAAAAGAGCTAGTAACTGAAGTTACTATACTGGAATAAAAAGTACAATATTTGCTTTCAAAATACAATGGAGTGGACGTATAAAGCAGAAAATGGAAATACTCACGTTAAGTACATGTACCTCTATAGTGTGGTACTTGAGTAAAGATACTTAGTTACTTTTCATCAATGTTAACAATACTTATTTACCATAAGTGGCAAAGAAAAGCTGCAACTCCTCACAACTGAGAAGCCAGAAAAATGACATAAATATGAATCAATTGTTAAAATAGTTAACAATTAATTTTTATGTCAATCCAAAAAATAATTATTGGATTATTATTTATTATTTTATCTATAGTGGTTTGAGCCACGAGGCGGCAGAGTTTCGGCTGAATCTTTAATGCATCCAGTCCACTCAAAAGTAAGTGTCTGGTGCAGAAGAATGGGATCCATTTATAACTTTGATGAATCAGGTCAGATGAATTCCTCTGCAGAAGCAAAACAATGTGTTTCCGTCTTTGCATGTGCAGTTTCAGTCACAACACTCCGTCTGTCAATTAACCAGCGTGATGTGTTCAAGTGAAACAACATGTGCTGTCCGATTTGATACGTTCTTGTAAGAGTGCCATTTGTCTTAATGTGTTTCAGACGCGATGGAGGAACCCCCCCTCGACGAGTTTAAAGATGTGGTGGACTTCATCAAAGTGACCATCAGCAGAATACGCCGCTCCTCCTCATCCACCGTGTCCTCATCTACCCCCTCTTCCACCACCACCTCACCGTTCAAAGAAAACTCGAGCAGAGGGACTCGACAAAGACGGGAGAGGAAGAAGGGGGCGAGCCAGCAGAGTGGTAAAGGAGGAAAAGGCGGAGCTAGAGTTGGTGAGAGAGGGAGGAACGTTAGAGGACGAGGTAATGGACGAGGACAGGGCTGTGTGCTCAAACAGATCCACCTCAATGTGTCGGACCTTGGTTTGGGTTACCGCTCCAGTGAGGAGATGATATTCAGGTACTGCTCTGGACCCTGCAGGAAGTCCGAGACCAACTACGACAAAATCCTTTACAACCTCGTTCACAACAGGAGGCTTCCTCCCAAAGACACGCCCCCTCAGGCTTGCTGTCGGCCAGTAGCGTTTGACGATGACCTCTCATTTCTGGACGACAATCTCGTCTACCACACTGTTAGGAAGCACTCCGCCAGGAAATGTGGTTGTGTGTAGGGAGTGTGAGGTGGCGTCATGCGTTGTGTAATTTTTACATTCACTCCCACTTAGATGTATGAAGTTAAGAGTGATTTTTCTTCTGATTTTTCTCACTGTGAGGAAACTTTCTGGGATTAGGTGAGGCCGTGTACGACCCGAGTCCATCAGTCAGTAAAAGGAGGAGTTGGCATCGCTTCAGTTTTGACCCCGAAGCAATGATTCCTCTTCTTATTCTTGGCTCAATCGCAATATCCACGATTTCCTTTACACCTTCCATCGCTAATGTGTTCAGTGTGATTTTAAATGTTTCCATGGATACTCGACCTAAAAGACAGACATCAATCAAACACAAGGGACGTTTCAGCAGACTCACTCTGTTTACTGTATAACTCATATGTTACATGGAAAAAATAATAGCCCACATATATTAAATGTATTTATGAAATCTATGAATTTATTAACTTATTGATATTTATTTTGTTTTTATAAAAAGAATAAATGTTATTTATTAGTGTAATGTGATATCTCAGAGTGTGCCAAAGGTTTAAAATCAAAGAAGTTAATGATTTATTTCCATATAAGCAGCAAAAGACTGGGTTCACACATCAGATGTTATGTTAAAGGTGCCCGCTGGAGTTGTAAACAAAGCTACGTGTGCATTCACACCATATTTGTGGTCCTCAGACGGGGCACCATAGTGATATAAAAAAAAAGCTAGAGGGATCCAGGAAGTCCAAACAAGAAAATATCAAAAAAAATAAAGGAATTGTTAAAAAGCCGTTGTTAATGTGGCTAAAGGTTTAGAAAATTAAGTCTTGATCAGGGCTCCGAACTTTAATAATTTAGTCCTCGTTTTGATATTTTCACCTGCCTAGGTTGCCTCTGGTTTTTGGATTACTCTTTCTCAAGAAATTTTTCAAGAGCAGCCAACTCTTCTTTTTTATGGCATCACAGCACTTCTGGTAGTCAAACACCCAAAATGATGCCTTTAATGGAAATTCATCTTGAGTATATAAAAGGTGTCATCTTGGACTAACTGCTAGTTTTGGGTAAATTCAAGTCATTTTCTTTAGTCTGAGGCCCAACAGGTCCAACAGCATCAAGCATGAAATTTAAGATGAAAAAGACAATTGAAAATTGTTTTCTACCACAAAGTTAATGCAAACAAACATTGTGATTCAGTCTACTGTCACTTTGCTTCTTAAAAACATTACTCTACAGCGCTACTAGTGGTCAGAAACTCCACAGGGCACCTTTAAAGTTCCCTTTTCCTCCAAATCTTAACGTTTAAAAATGTTCTACAATTGAATTGTGATTGGACTGCATTGTTTCCCTTTTTGTTCATGAGATTTTAAAACATTTTGTTCTGATGATTGGAGAATAGTTACTAATTTCATGTCCTTCTCTCAGATGAATGTCTGTGTTAGTGAAACAAGATTTCCTCACTTTAAAAACAACTACAGATTTATTTTTATATGGTATCCACCTTGAAATTGTTTCATTTAATTGATAATAAATGCATTCTACAGAGTGTAGTGTATTCTGTCGTTACTAACACACAGGATTTAACATTTCCAACATTACTCCATTCAGTATTATATTAACTTGATGTCGATTAAACCCAAGTTGAGGGGAAAACTGATCGTTGAAACTGAATGTAGCAGAAATTTATCACTGTATCTCTTGGGATTGGATTCTTTGTAACATGTAAAAGGATGAATTGTATCTGATGTTATCAAATGACAGGAACAGACACAACACAAAGAGAATGGAGTATCCATACAGTACAGTACCTCTAGTATAAGAATAAAAGAAAGGTGAGATGGACAGTGAGGAATGAAAGATGGACGAGTGTTAAAAGATCTAACAATAAAGAAAACAACATAGAAGAACTGAGCAATGGAGTTAAGAGCCAAAGTTGGAAGCGAGAGGGAGGACAATGAAAAGACAGTATGATTAAACGGCAGCAAATATCCGGAGAAGACAATGATGTAGGAGTCGGAGAACATGAGAAGAAAAGACGTGTCTTTCTTAACTAATGTGTGGTCGATATCTGATCCGTCCGCTGCTCTCTCACATTTCACAGCCCTTCCTCTGCACTGACTCCAGAGCTGTGAGTCAGTGCAGCCTGGTTCAACAGCCACGGGACAAAACCGCGCCTGCCAAGTCTCCTTTATTTTTTTATGCAACTCATTATCGTTATAAACGACACTGCGATTCTCTGCGAGACATTTCGCAACCAGATACAACAGAGTCTGTGATTAAAAGAGTTTGACAGACGTTAAATGATAACATTATGACATTAAAAATCTGCAGCCAGTTACTGGTACCAACATGCTTAGTCTTGATATTAATATTTTCATAAAACAAGTTGAATTTTATCTTTGCTGCCGCATTTTTCCAGCTTTATTTGTCCCCCCAAGGCCAACTGGTTTTACAGCAAGACATAAAAAAAAAATAGGATAAAAAATAGAAAAGACAAAATCGAAAACAAAAAGTTTTTTTTTTTTTTTTTACAAAAAGCTGACAGGGACAGGGTGGCACTGAATGTTGCGGCCATCCCATCAGGTTACATTACATACAAAAGACCTTCTTTATAACCTCTGTTTATTCTTTGTATTATTAAGTTTCAAGCTACAGATGAATTAGAGAATTGAAGAAGAATTAGAGTCAAAAACCTTGTGCTTAAAAACACAACACCTATAGTACAGCTTGGCCAGAAGTAAACTGTCGTCCAATGGCCACCATGGGACCAGTTATACCATATACTGTTACTGGCCTCACTGTGGAGAACAAGTTCATCAGCTTTAACGGGAAACCATTAGAGCCAACTGGCAGTCAGAGGATAGTGTCATTAGTCAGATGAGTCCTCTGCTCTTTTGTTCATGGTGTGAGAGGAGCTTGTAATGAAGGATACTGTTCCACCTGCGTGCTATACAACACAAGTGTTAGCGGTTAAGGGGATGGTGTTGCAGACAGGTGTTAAATACTGGCAGAACTGTACATGTTGACACATTGGTGTTACATTAGGAACTTCAAAGGGTTGGGCTCACCTAAGAGACAAAACATGAAAGTTTCGATAAGGGCGCACCCACACTAGGAAATCCGTACCGTGCCCAAGCACGTGTGACCCCCAAAGTCCAGTTCATTTGAGTAGTGTCAGCGCTCCGTACCGTGCTTTCTTGGCCCTGGCACTGTTGGAAGCGGTGTGCTCCGGCTACGGTTGCTCATGCACAAGCACAAGCACGGATGCGCAACATAGACGTATAATCATGCATATTATGCCGCCTTGCACAATCAAGAAATCCGGAAGCAAGATTAGTGCAGGCCGGAGGGGGACTGGGGAGGTGGGACAGTTGTGCTTTGGCATGGTACGCAACTGGGCCAAGCGTGAGCGCACCCTAAAACAACTAATGTTAGGGGTCGTCGCCTGCAGCATGGTTCAATATATATGTTATTCACAAGAGAATAGTTGTGTAAAATGTGCTTCTTTTAGCCTATTTGCGTTATTAACATAATCATACTCATTACATTGAAAAAGGCATTATTTGTTCTGAAAAATAAAGCTTGTTGGTAATGAAATGGTGACGCCCAGAGAGCCTTGTAGCTTGTAGTAACGGCAACATCATCCCCTCCACCTTCAGATGTGAAAGTCAGCCAATAAGCATATAATGTGAACGTGACATGATACGTTTGGTACAGACGTCAACCTTGGACGTATCTGTGGTTTGCAGAAACGTTAACTGCTAACATTTTATCCTGGTGACTGGGCGTTCATGTCCATCAAAGGTGGACATTTCAAAACCTGCACATATCAAACCATTTTGTAATTTGTAAAGTCTTTGGGTGAACTAACCCTTTAAAACAAAGCTAGAAACATCCTGTGAATTCTTGGTTAAGCATTAAACAAGCATTAATGAAAGCAACAAATAACAAGGAGACAGATTTATATGAATATAGATGTAATGTTAATGTTTATATGGATATTTCATTGAGTCAAACTCCTTTTGTAGGAGTTAATTAGAGTAAAGAGGCTGCATGAAGTTCATTTCCCCATCATTTCTAAACCAATCTGGTCTCAACTGCTGTTAAAAGTCGACCTCTGAGGCTCTCAGGACATAAGTCAGCCTCCTCTTGCATCTCAGCCTCTGGGTTCATGCTGGTTTTGAGGTTTATATTATAAGAAGTTCTTCATAGTAGCTTGAATTCTCATCATTCGTTTCAAATTAGCGACCAGATTGTTTACAAGAGCAAGCAATTGTGGGCAGAGCCTTCATTGTGCCGGCTGGCGTGAGAAAAGAGACAAATGATAAGTGAAATGTGATCACAGTTATATATCGGACATGTCGAGGGTCTTCAAGAGGAATCTGTCAAACCACAAGAAGCTCTTTGTGCCGCTGCTCTGTGATCTGTCAGTGTGACTCAGGCTGTGTGACGAGTCAATTGTAAAGACAACCACAGAAGGAGAAAGGACGAGCAGATACCAATTCGAGACGTATGACGACAACACAGTACTGATGCCGTCTCACCCTGTTTTTAAGATCAAAAAGGAGCTGCGAGATCTGTTATCTTCTCATAAAAGCAGCTTGCTTCCAGAGTCTTTTAATCAGACATTCTCGAAGCCTGAAGGTCATAAACATAAAAGGAGGAGAGAGGTTTGGTGCCAAAGTTCTGCTTTATTAAAATAGATGGTAAAAAGTAGAAAAAAGCACTATATTTTTGTGATTTATATAAGAAACAGTTTGGTTCAGTGCTCTGAGCCGTGGCTCAAGAAACACTGCTGTGCTGTCATTGGACTGGCTGCAACACAAAGCAGAGGCAGAGGGGATTTACATGAACTGATCATCGACAGCTGGACTATCGCCAAACCTGCAGTCTGGACCACCACCCGCAGGCTCCCCACTCATCACTGTTACCACACACACATAAAGACGCATGTTATCAGTCATCTCTATAGTGGCAGTGTGAAGGAAAGAAAGAACAATCAACACCAGCGCAAAACACTTCACAACATCAGTGAACTGATTTGCCAAATCCCACTATTTGGAAATTGTTTTGAATTTGTCAGGGGTTTCATTTCTTTGGTGGGCTTGCAGGAGACAGTGATATCGTTAAAAGAAAAGGTGCTTCTTGAGATGTTTCTGCACAGGATAAAATGTTTACAGTTAACATTTCTGCAAACCACAAATATGTTCACATTTGAACGTGTTGTTACGTACCATATAGACATTTCTACAAAATGTGTCATATCATGTTGACATTACATGTTTGTGACTTTCATATCGTGAGGTGGAGGTGGAGTTACGAGTGAGAAGGTTTCAACATTTGTAAGTGTGATGCCACTTAATATTTTTAAGAGGACCTCGGGACAATTTCAAGCCGCGTTTGTGGAGGCAAAAAACGGTATTTTCTCAGTCCATCCGTATTTGTTCCGATAAAAACAGTTGTTTTCAAAGAGACCTCGGCACATTTTCAGTCGTGTTTGTGGAAACCAAAACTTTATCTTCTCCTAACAATAACCAAGTGGCCGAAACCTAACCAGAGCATCAGCACAGCATTGTCACAAAGTTTCTCATAAAGAAACTTAAAGTTGCAGCATGTAAAGTTACAACATATCCATAAATATACAGTGTCAACATTTATTCTGGCAGTTGGGTTGTCGTGCAGCTTAAACACACCATGCAATCACTTGATGTTTTTAATATACAGTACGTGGTATAGGTCATTTAGACTCCAGTTAAATTGGGTAAGCCCGACCCGGCTCAGACACAAAGCCTTTGGCGGATGCAATATGTAGTGCTGCAGAAGGAAATGGCGAGCCGTATGGATGTAACACTACCTGCATGTTGGTGTGTGAGAGGTGTTAGGTGGGATGGTTAAATATTCAGGTGCAACCTGAGAATGTGCATTACAACGTTGTGTCTCAGCTTCACACCTGTGGGAGGCCGACATGTTTATGTGTATGTGTGTGTGTGTGTGTGTTTTCATACAAGACAGTGTAAATCTCTAGGTCTCTGTCAGAGCCATTTTACTTCAGTTTAAATGTGTTTTAATTTGAATTTGCTATGACTGTGTATTGTTAAAATCCTCCAGCCTATTTTACAGTAATATAAAAATAGAAGTTTCAGATCCTTTACAACTTTTAACAGTTTGCTGTTCAGTGGTTTTTGGAAATGCTCTCGGGAGTTCATGTGCGTGGACCCTTCTCTGAATGAGTGCCCTCGCAGCAAACAGGCAAAGATGAAGATTTGTAGACAGCGCGACAGACAAGGCCGGTTGATGACGTCACTTTCTGTCTTGCTTCTCCAGTGCATTGATAAGAAACAGCTCACAGACAGACTGGACAGTAGCCCAAAGTGGAAGCTGTCTGCTCCAATGTGACACACTTCATCAAGCACGGAGCGAGCTGCTGAGATGATGTGACAGCCAGCTCGAAAGGGGTTTGATCCTGAATGACACCACCAGAGACACACAGAGTTTATAGTTCACCAGCCAGGAATAACGTATTTAAACCCATGTTTTTTTGTCACCACAGAGGCTTAAATAATGCAGCCACTAGGCCATAGACTACCTGCAGATTGCATGCACATCAAATTATTACCAATGTTTAATCTGATCATTTGTGGGCAACCACTTGTTTCTCCGATCAACTTTTAGCATTACTGTTAACCTGTCTGTCAATAGCTTCAGGTTGTTGTCTTTTAAGATTCATATTCCCATTCAGAAAAACTGAAAAATCAAATAATATGTGCAGAAATTGTTTGTATATCAAAACCAATACTAAACCCCATCAAACAGCGATTAAACAACATCAAACACACTTTAACTGCTGTAACAACCACAGCATGTTTTGCAAACTAATTCATATCTCAGACATTCAGTCATGTTAGTTGTTCCCTCCAGCAGGGACCTGGACCCTGTATCGCTTAACTTTTTCTTTTTATAAATGAATTTGGGAGCTGTAACATGACAACATATTACAGCTGTTCCCTCCGAGGTTGTAACAGTTATAAATATTACAACATGTACATAGCATACATTGTCAATACACATCAGTGTACATTCCTCTCATGGTTTACACACATGGCAGTGCTACGCAGAGGTACTGACTGGAACTGCTTTAATCTCCTCTGTAAACACATGGTGTGTGTGTGTGTGTGTGTGTGTGTGTGTGTGTGTGTGTGTGTGTGTGTGTGTGTGTGTGTGTGTGTGTGTGTGTGTGTGTGTGAGACCCCCGGAGGAAAACCAGACCACTAACTCACCATTCATTCTCCCCTCACGAGGAAACAGCAGACCTCCCTTTATTTTTTTCCCACTTCTCACCATCCCTCAGCCTCTTTGTGTCTTTCACTACTTCTTACATGTCTTCATATCCTCAGACCTCTTCTTCATGTCCCCCTGTGTTTCGATGTCCCCTGGCTCCATCCATTAGTGTCTGCAGCCCTCTTTCCTTCTGTTTTCTTCTTCTCTTTTACCCCTTGTGAATATAGGTTACACAGGACTTGGCTTGCTGTCTGCAGCACATGTAAATCTGTGCGTGTGATGTTTGTGTCAGTATATTCCCTGGTGTTAAAGGGAGGAACCTCTCACTTCCTCCATAAACACCTCAGTGGTGTGCAAAGGATCAGTAGCGATGGCTTCTGACTCCTTTACCCCTCTGTAACTGCAGTTATGCCTCATAAATAAGACCCATCAAAAGTTATTGAAATGTCTTAAATTGGTGTTCTGGGAAAAACAGTGAGGTTCATGGGCCCCGCATGAAAAATGTAAAGAAAATAAAGAAAGGAAAACAGCATTCATTCAGGGATTAGAGAAATTTATTTTGGTTTCAGTCGTCAACCCAAGCAAGTGACTGGTTAGACTGGTCAAGCTGGGATCAATCCCGGGAAAGCAAGTATCCGACATATTCAATTGTCCTTAATCAGCATCCTTTACTGAAACCTGTGAGGATAAATGAAGGTTTTTTGAAATACACTGGTTTCACTCAATACAGGAGAGTTAAGACAAACTGTTAGACAAAGTAAAGCGAACTTTGGTAATCCATTCTCAGGTAGAAACTCACTTTAACAATGTCCAGCCTGTCCTCATCAAAAGAGCATGAGTCGGCCTATTTGAGTTCATTTTTCGTAAAAATATATTTACTTTCAAGGTTAATGCTAACTAACATTAGCCATACCAATTCAAGTGCTTACTTTAAAATTAATTGAAACGAGGTGGCTCATCCTAACAACATGAATAATGAAAGCATAAAAGTTATAAACGTATAATATAAATGAGAGGATTTTATTATTACATGGATTTTGTTGTTGATCTAACAGAACTGTGCATATAAACAACCCCAAGAGTTTTTTAATTATGAAACTTTAATGGTTCAATAATTAACTGTTCCATATTTACACCAAGGCCACTTTAACGAGCGTATTGTTTTGCCATTTTCCGCAATTTGTCTTCTGCTCTGTTCTCCATTTGTGTATTTATTGGACATCTAATTTTGTTCTATGTAAATATTTAATTCTATTTCTGTCCTTGTTTATATTTTGTTTAAATGCGTTTAATTAGATAATGTTATTATTCTTTCTAAACGTCTCTCTTTGTTCTTCATCTGAAAACTGTCATATATCTGATGGATCTACTCTGTTACTAAATGAAGAACCATATTACAGGTTGTCTTCACGGAGACAAACAGACACGTAGGTTCTCTGTCTCTTATCGTCTAACACAAATCACGTCCATACTCTAAACTCCAGCCAAATGGAAAGAACAACACCGCAGCGTGCCAAAAATTGGCATACCGACAAACCATGTGTGGATACATAAATTTACAACTCATCAGGATGCTAAAATAATATGGGCTTCCTCTGTGCTAGCTGCAGCATTGTACAGCAAGTGTTTTCTTATCTTTGTCCTTCAAAGAAAATTCACAGCATGAAAACAAAAAGTTAGGGTTCGTTTTTACAAATTTACACCTTAATGAAATCTGCTTTACTCGATAGCAGAAAAGAAACAGGCGAGACGTTGCAGAGGACGAGGGCTTCAAAGTCACACATCCAGGACAAATTGCCCCCAAGTATTTCAATTATTAGCTCTCGATCGAATCCAAATATTAGTGTGTAAGATCCCAAAAATACCAACAGAAGTATTTACAAGCCTCTGATCCTCTAACAGACATCTGTTTCCCCCCTGAGGTGAATGGACCCTGAAATGGATCCCACTAAGCCAGAAAATGACTCACAGAGCAAAAGCAGGGAGCAAACAGTTCAAACCTCTGACTCACAGCCTCTTTATAACCCCGCTATAACCTCTCATAGTCTAAAATGACCTTCTGATGACCCCTCATGGAGCCTTAATAACCCCCATCCAGGCCTGAGTGAGCCAAGACAGAAGTGATGGAAATTTGATATCTCATGCTCAGTCGCCTTGTGATTCACTCACACACATCATCAGGTATACTCTCTGCTCGAAGCCCAACACAGACACATCATATATATGTGAACACACACACACACACACACACACACACACACACACAGACACACACAGCGACTGCTTGGCTAAGAGCTGTGTGTTCGAAGGCTCCTTTTTTACTGTGGTCTCACAAGAGAGAAGCCGTATAATGACATGCCATGTTTATTTGCCCTTTGATATATTTAAGTCGTGCCATATGTTGGCGAGCGCCCGAACAGAGATCACCACAACAGGAAATAAAACACTGACCTCTGTAATGTTTCTGCCACGCTCTAACCTTTGAGGTACACAGAACAACAGCAACCGACTAAAAACAACAACGGCTCTCTGCTCTGGATGGAAAAACAAAACCCCGACCACAGGCTACAAACATGGAGCTAATCGCTTCAATTCGCACAGCTTTTATTCATTTGCCTGCACTCTCCAGCTTAGCTGAATAGTGTCTCAAGTATCTCAAACCACTGGATAGAACAAATGTTGACAATGTGCATCCTGCAAAACACAAATACGATGAAACTTTACGTTTCTGTAAGTTCAATATTCAAGTTTATACCTCTTTATACCTCTGCTGTACTGATTTGATCATAATGAATCCAACAGTGTTGTAGGACTGCAATGCTGGACCAGTGTATCTTTCCAAAATCCTGGTGCCTACATTACCCACAATGCAACAGCCACTGTGTGACATCACCGGAGGCAATTCATCAGATTAAATGCAGCTCGCTCTAGAGCCACAAAAGGCTTTGCACTACTTTTTTCACATGTGCGGTGGTACTCCTCAAGGCCTGTCAGCACAGTTTAATGTGTAAAATTGGTGGACTTACCCTTTAATGACTGGTCCACCCCTTAAAAATCAACTGAAGCTTTCTACGTAAACATTTGTGTATGTTTTTCCCATGTATTTCACGTGATTTATCATCTTATTACGTTCGAGCGTGTGTGCGTCCTGTGTTTCACTTGATTACGCCCGACATGTTGGGGACAATAAAGTTAAAGTTTACTTTGAAGGAACATGGACCTGCAGTCATTTGTCCAGGGGTGACCCCCCAAAACGTGCTCCAATCCCAAGAAGACCATCAAGTGTGGAGTCCAAGTAGGTTACCAGCTGTTTCTTCCCCACTCCTGGTGGAGCTCTACGTGACTGTGGCATCACTGTGGGATACGCTCTCTCTGTGTTGTGAGTGGATCTTCCATCCTGTGGCTCATGTGGATAAATTGTCCTGACAAAAAAGAATAACATTTGCGAAACTGTTATGTTTCATGCCTTAGCTGAATTATGAGCGGGCTGAAATGGAAAAACCTGCTGTGTGTAAGCCGGTCACTCACTGAATCTATTATTCAACAAAAGATACCCTGATTACGGCGCTTCACACTGAGGCTGAACACACAGGAAACTGTCAACATGCGGCTGGAGTCACACAGGAAGCTGCCATAATGTCAACAGAGCACACTGTCATCAAAGGAGCCATAACAAGGAGAAAAAAGCGCTGGCCTCACACACGCATCAGGGGCAGTGGGAGAGCCCGTGGAAAAAAGCTGTCGCACACACACACACACACACACTTGTGATGACAGAAGCAGACACTTTGCGTTACCACAGAAGGATTGAAGGGCTTCCTGTTCTGTGCAGCTTTATTCAGGAGCTATTTTGTGACACTGACACTGATCCAGTATGGGTCAACCACCAGAAACATTGGATGCAATTTCCATAACTATTGACTGATCTTCCTATTAGTCACTCCCTGCCTACCACGTCTTTCAAACTCAGCACTGTTGGAGGCTTTCTGGACTTAATTTGAAGTCTCAAAGGTCAAGCCGAGATAACTCCGGTGACATAGCTATGACATCATCGGGGTAATTTTCTCAGATTCGACTCCTTCAGAGCAACAAAGGACAAACTCTTTTTCTGGAGCTGAGTAATGATGAGTAAACTGATCTTCGTGTGTAAAATCAGTGGAGTCTGACCCCCTTAAAGGATGAATGAGCAGTTGTGATTGCAGTGAGGAGAGCAGAGCAGCGCTGGAGAGGCTGTGTGGAAGTGGACGTGCGTTGACAAAGATCAGCTGGTTTTATAATTAGTTTAGCGTGAGTGATTGCGTATTATTTGCTGAGTATGAACAGAAAACGCTCCACATGTAATCAGACGATTACTTTTACATGTATTGAGCCTAAACAGCACAACCATCAATGAATTATGACACATTATGTCATTGCCTTGACCAGATGAAACCAGATGTGGTGATAAAGCTAGATGCCTGCTCTTTCTGCCAGCTGCACAGAACAATCGTGTGATATTGAACAAGAAATATGCAGAGAGTAACAACAGCTGGCATTTGGGACCCCCTCGAAAACGAGATGCTGCATCTCAAGGGGTTATCCTAAATAAATTGAAATGATCTGGACAATACAACCTTAAATATCTGCTGTATCTTGTATTACTTATTTCCACATTTTGCGTACAAAGCTCTCTATTGTCTATACTCATCTTTCATTCTGTTCTGTGTTGACAAGCAGGTGTTGCCCATTCTCCAGCACACACAGACCGAATTAACCAGAACCAGGATTTACTCAAGTACTGTACTTAAGTAGGTACTTCTAGTCCACTACAATTCGGAGGCAAGTATTGTCCTTTTTACTGTACTACATATATTTAACAACTTACAGACAGCTCTTCCCCACTCGCATTTCCAAGTGGTATTATCATTAGCGCTGCTGTTGCACAGACAAATGGATTGTGTCCATTTTGACAGCGAGGTTTAAAGGAAACCAATGTAAACGCTGGCAGTTTTATTATTCTGTATCTTTTTACATCGTGCAATCAACATTTACTTCATTATGATGCATTGATAGGTGCTAACTACAAACAAAACTCATTACGTCATAACGGTATGTGTTGAAAACTTGCATGTTGAAGTAAACATGTATGTGAGGCTGTGATCCTACCCTCTTACTGAAGTTATAGTGCAGAAACAGGTGATGCAGGGCCGGATTGGCGGAGACAGAGACACCGTTCATCCTTTTACAAGACACTGAACCATCAACATGATTTAGAAACTGTTATTTTAAGCTAATAAAGTGACATAATGTTGCTTTAACTACAGGATATGAGCACGTCCTCCACCTCCACTGCTGTGAACCCTGCACAACATTTTCTTTCACATCAGCACAAACAAGCAATTTGCAGAGAGCAACTGCTGCGCATTGTACACCATACATCTGACAGCCACAAAAGGATGCATTATCATCTCTGTAAATTGTTGTGTTATTCTTATTAATGTCGGTGCCGAAGTTCGAAATGTCAACAATTATCTTTCTAGACAGCGAGGTTTTCCAAATCTGAATCTCATTACAACCGTTGCGTCATTTCTGCGCTATAGCAGAAGTTCATTTGTCTTCTAAATCTGGAGACAATTAGATGCTGGAACAGAAATCAAAATGCCAGAGCCAGTCATAATGTAGGTTTAAGGAAGACAGATTTCAGCTACACAATGGTGTTTTGACAGGGAGCGGAGAGACAGAAAATAATGGAGAGCATTTCTTTATAAGACGGAGCTCGCTTTCTCTCTCTATCCTCCATTTCCCACATCTGTAGAACAGATTATTCAAGTGGCGGATGGGTGAGATTAACCCCTAATAAGACTTCACATTAACACCTCGCTGCTCTACCGTGTCTGCCTGTCTCTGGTATGACGGATCGGCTGCCTCGAGCACTCTGGTAAAAGTTAAAGCAGCGCCACACACCTTCTTCAGGTCACGGAGAGGGGAAGGAGATAACCTCAGCTTGTTTTTTTACATCTTGGGTCTTTCCTCGGCACCTGAGTCTCTGTCTCAAGTGCATGACCTCGTCCTTGCATCTGCCGTCTTACGAGAGGCCCTGAGAGAGTTCAGCACACACACACACAAACGCAATCCCTTGAAGAGTTTTTGCCCTCAGCCGGGTCACTTCCCCTGTGTGAGAGCTGGAAAATACAGTGTATTAAGAATTCATGGCGCATGTCTTCAAATGCAATGATCCGTGATAAAATGGGTCCATACAGGCTGAAGAGCACAGGCAACATGGGAGGACACACACACTCAAGAACGAACCACGTGACACGCATGGAAACGGGGGAAAACACAAATACGAGCACAGGTTTACGCAGAAATAAGCACGCAAATTCCCACACGAGGAGTCACACACATAGCCACCATGTACACGCCTCTGGGGGTGCAGAGATACACAAATCATGACATTCATTTTCTCACACATGCGAAGGCACACACACAGTTTGAAGTCTTGTAAAATGGCTTTTATGGATGCCACCTGTCCATATGGGATCTGCTAAACACACCGAGGTCTGTCTTGTTTAGTTGAATTAAGTCTTTGTAGCTGTTAACACATGGTACCAGCCTTTCCCCTTTCCTTTAACCCCCATCACAACCCCTCCCCTGCCCCATCCAACACACACACACACACTCGGGGGTTGCCTCTGCTCATGGTGGACGTTATCCATCACATTTTTCATTCCCTCTCTCTGTGGAGCCCCTCACAATCACCTCATCTCTCCTCATCACATCTGCCAAAACATTTCTCTCACGCTTGCAGCACTGACGGGTTTCAAACGGTTTTACTTTACTGTATTGACACGAGGAGTTTTAGGGTCCGCCCAACCAACGGCTCAATTCCCAGGATGACACTTTAGCCGTGTTTGCAGAGCTTTTTAACTGAATATACTCCAGTGATACATCTTGATGTGTCTAAGTTATCTGCTCATTATTTCCTTGAATGAATATTTAGTCTATGAAGTGTGAGAAAATATCAAAAGTCTTGTTTTGTCAGACCAACAATCGAAAACAGGGTTTCCACAACTTTTTAACAGCACATTCAACGACTTTTCAAGAACTATCCAGGCCCGATTCCTTCAATATCAAGGATGAAAACCAGCATTTGAGACACAGATCAAGATTAATTACTCTTACCACACTAAACATTTTTATAATGAGAACTACAGGCTTTTAGGTTGCCTTGCAGTAACAGGCATCAACAATGTCGCAGGAGACACATGCAGACAGACACATGTAGCCTATTTACCAACGTTTAGTCAGAAAAATATAAAAAGAACTTCAATTTCTATTCCTGTACAAAATATTTTCAAACACTCGTTAATTATTGTACGCGTTAATGTTTTTAATGTGGATTCAGGGAAGATTAGCCAAAGAGCCATAAGAGATTCAACTAAAATCAATTCACAAACTTTAAAGGATTTATGGACCTGTAAGAACCTTAACAAAACCCCCAAAAATGTAGATTTGAAATATTCAGTTTGATACAAAACAGAGAAAATCAACATATTAACACATTTGAGAGAGTGGAACCAGAAAAAACAATTCTGTTGTATAAATTAGCCATTATTTTACCTTACTGTCTCGAAATTGGACAGTAGTTTCCAACTATATTTCCCACAATGCTTTTCAACAGGTGGAAGGAGCAAGCCAGAAAGCAAAATCTACAGTGTCTGAGAAAAACTAAATATAAAAACTATATATGTCATGAAGCTGTTAAGTGACAGATAAGTGCAACAAAATGCTGCAGCAGAATTAATTCTCCATTTTGATGCAGTCACGTACGCACTGACATTTTTCATTAGGAACCATAAAAAATACCAAAATAAAATAAATAAAATAAAGCTTTTAAATACATTGTTGAAAGTTTCCTGTACAATTTAAAGTGTTAGGGTTTGGGGCTGACTCTCCCTTCCAAGTGGAACAGCATGAGTGAATTGGAAAAGGATGCGTTTATGTGAAATCATAAATCAACACCACCGTGTCCAACAAGAGCAGCTGCATGAGAGCAGATATCTTTATCAGAAAAAGATCCTTTGGGTCTGAATCGTAAAGTTGTATAACTGGATCAGGGCTGATGTTATAGGATACAAAAAGATTTAAAGCTTCTCAATATTTTTTTTTTTTTTTTTAAAACCTGAAGTAAACCCAAACTGTGGTTTGACTTGTATACAGACTGCTACAGGATATCTGGATTGAATCTCTGGACTGGATAGAAATGTAAAAAAAAAAAAAAAAAAAAAATCTAATGCTGAAGGCCAAGCATGCAGAGTTCATTGGAAACAGGTACAATGAGATGAGGGATGTTGACCATGACATGGAGAAATTCCCTTTTTTTAATTTGGGTTGGCCAAATGATTTGCAATAAATCCTCCTGCCAGAGATGCGGTCTATAAATAAGTGCTTCATTTACTAATGAGCCAGTTAGTTTTATGGGTTTTGGCTGATCTGTGGAATGTAAATGTTTTAATGCGCTCGGTAAAAACTGGATAAATGAGACTGACACGAGTGGAAACTATGCCTGACTTTTCCTAAACAATATCTAACTAGAGTCTAATGCATAAATTCACAGCTTATCAGTTTGTAGAATATAAATACCCCGAAATAAGTCACATATTACGACTGGATCGAGACAAAACTGACAAAAACTAAAATACCTGCTCAATTAAACAGCTTCAACTTAACAAACTTTAGTCATGCAAGTATAAAACTGAATTAACTTTGGATTGACGGTGGTACTGAATGAATACTGTAATGCCTCCAGCCACAGTCAGTATATAAATGTGTTAGATCAAGAACCTGGTTGCAAAGCTTTAGTTAATGTTTAAGCACTTTAATGAACCAGGTAACTACTCAAGAAACTTGCTATGAAACAATAACCAACAATTCAGAAGTTTGAAAAAAACATTTAACTGTTTCCATCAGTCAATAACATCCTCAACAGTTTTAGCAGCCAGTGGTATGTGCTGCCCTCTAGTGGCTGTTCATATGAGGTACAGAGTGACCAGTGATGAAGCAGAGAACACACAAACGAGGAAGGGTTTTCAAATAATGTAATAAAAGGAAGCTGCTCTGTAGTCTGATGGTGTGACGGCGGTCACCTCTGTTTCTTTTTGTCTTTTCAGTATTCTTTGAGCTCTGTGCAGACACCTCGCTTCACTGACGCTCTGTAGATGGATGGATCACCCGCTGCAGAGCCTTCCGGTCCTGGGCCGAGCACGAACAAGAACTGAAAACAAACCCTCAATACACTAAGAAGGATGTAGACAAACTAACAACCGCTCAAAGGGGAACCTTCCACAGGCTGCACTTCATTCAGGAGGGATATATCTATGACCAACAGAGGAATGTCTCCTCTGGGTATGATATCTACATTCTTTCTTCTGGTGTGTTGGTAAATAGTTAAAAATAAGCTGCACTTAAACTTACCAACTACAACAGTAAAATTATTGCTTATATAACAGACATCAAATAGTAATTAGAACAAACATGACTGGTACTGGTGTGTACTACAATGGACCAAAATTAATTTCAGTGTTACAGTAAAAAAAAAAAGCTCAGTTTTTCTCTGGCACCTTCGTGACACAGATTAATTTTAAATAGTAATTTGAAGCTTTAAAAGGTCATTTTATTTTGCATGTGAATGTTTATTAATTATTTATTAATAATAATAAAAACAGGAAAGTGGATACAGAATGACACACACACACACACACACAAAAAACAAACAAACATGAAAATCAGTCTGTTAACACCAGATACTAAAGGAACATGGCTTCAAAACTGCAGAACCGCCATGGTGACGCAAAGACACACTGCTGCATTAAAAACAGAATAATTAACAGAGGAAACCAGGTGATCAGAGAGGCTTTCTACTTATTGTTGTTATCTAAACTGTTAAGAGCAAAGAATGAAAGTTAAACAAACTAAATACACAAATGGCGGAGAAAAGGGAAAATCCCAAACACTTTGATAGTCTCTGAAATCATCTCCCCCCACGCCTTATACATTGTTCGCCTTGGACATGAAGCTCTTCAAAGTTTCCCGCAGCTTCTGTATGGCAGCCTCATCCTCTTCCACGGCCTTAGAGCAGACACGCTGTACTCTGCGGTGAAGATCCTCCACACACTTCTGTTGTACAGGAACAGCAAGAACCAACGGGTTATATTTTACGTTCATGGTACAGATACAAAATGAATAACGGTGGTATCAGGCCAGGCATGCTTAGTCAATGAGCAAGAACAATGTGTTAAAATGTTTGCACAAGGGGCAAAAAAAGTTGTAGATGTCTAAACCCTGCAAATTCAGGAGATAAAGATTCTTCCTTGCAGTTTGTGCGACAGATGCAGAGTTGTAAGAAACATACCTCTGTCACTGACAAGTGGTCGTATGCTGTGGAAAACACAGACGCAAGGTTGTTGGCGACTGTTCGTCTCTCCTCATTGGTCTCCTGCAGCACCAGGTGGTACCTGAGGAAGAGACAAGTGTTTAATCTCAAACGAAACACTCTTCATTTAGACTGAGAGAAACCTTGAGGATTTGCTTTGCAGTGGCCATATTGTTGATATAAATATAACTCACTGTTGTTGAGCTGCCTTCAACTGTTGCACAGCCTCATCGTAACCATAGTTAACCTTCTTTTCAAGAAGCTTACGGTGGTTCTCCACCGACTCCACCTCTTCTGCCCAGCCCTCTTCCTCTTGGGCGAGCTCCTACAGACATAAACACACTATTGTTAGTACATGTATGATGCAACTGTGCATTTTCTGTCTGTCAGCAACATGTTGAAATATAAACCTAATCCTGTTTTTCAGCTTAGAAGATAAATAGTTCAGAGCTGAACTGACATCAATAAAAACAAATGCCATCTTTGGTTAGGTCTGCTTTATATGTACCACTCGATGGTGCATGTAGTAACGTGGCATCTCTACCAGACTGAACTAGAGGGACTATACCTGCATGCCGCAATCCAGCCGTTCGTCCAGTTTGCGAATCTGCTCTCTCAGCTGCTTCATGTCATTGGATTTGTCCATGATGTTAGAATTCACCTTGGAGACACACAGACACAAACATTGATGATATCAAACTGTGACAGATTTTGATCAAATCCAACTTTTCAATCATTTAAGAATGATAAAAGGGATTTGAGAAAAGATAAACCTTGGTATCATTGTGTACTGTGCCGTTTTATGTTGTTTATATACTGTTCTGTGGGACAAAAGATGGCAACTATCTGCTTACTCTGGTGCAATTACTTTTAATTGTGCGCCGATCCTTAAAAACAACAACAAAAATGAATAAATAAGATGATTTTTTTGGTACCTGTTCTGAAGACTCCTCTAGACTGAGCTTCATGTTGGCAAACCGACTGTTCTCCTCCTCCACATCACCGATCAACTTTCTCAGAAGCATCTACAACACACAGCGTTGATAAGAACACGCATAAAGAAAAACAAAATCTATCTTCACACACAATAACAGAATACATTTTTACAGCAGCCTACGATGGAGTTAACATTTAAATAGAAATAACCACAGATGGAGCTAACCAAAACAAAATAAAACAAAACAGGAGCATAAGGTTGAAGTACCTGTATCTGTGTTTTGTGCTGAACCATGCTGCCGGGTCCATATTCAAAAGGCCTGATCTCAAAGTCGTGACCACAGGCGTTCTCTGCAGACATCGGGATCAGCTTCAGTTTACGTGCCAGCTTGTGGTACTCTGCTAGCTTCAGCTCAGCCTGGGATTGAGGGATATAAAAGGACAGGACAGACAGAGGAGGGGCAAGGAAACAAATTAAATCAAAGGTCTCAATGTGAATGCAAAACGTTGATTTTATTAATGTCATATTCACAATCAAATCCAAGTGGCACTATTGATGCTCCTCTTTGCGTAGAAACTAGATACAGTACCTTGTCTTTCAATTTGGCAAAAGCGATCTCTTCATTCCACTTGTGCTGTTCAGCATCTTCAAGAGACTTGCTGAGGCTAGCGATGGTCTGCTGGAGCTCTCTCTTCTCTCTGTTGATCCTCTCCACGTCAGCTGGAGTAAACTTCTGGTTCTGCAGCCGGTGTTGCAGCTCATCTTGCTCATGTTTTAGAGTCTCCAGATGACTGACTACAGGAAGACAGAAAGGAAAAACATGATGCATTTGAAATCAAGTCCAATCCGAGGTTGACTGGAAGGATTATAACAAACGAATCCAGTTCACTCATAACCAGGGTCCTTATCATATTGTAACACATGCATCTTCGTAGTGACCCAATCTTCAGATGCCCACAGGGTCCAGTATATCCTGCTGAAGAACTGGTTGACTGACGAGGCTAAAGCACGTTGTTGCCCATATTTACCGGTGTGCTCCAGCTCATCATTCAGTTCTGAAGCTTTGTTTTCCAGGTTGGTTTTAAAGGACTCCAGGCTGATTCCATAACTCTGGAGTTGCTTGAGGTCTGCCTGCCGCTTCATTCTCTCCATCCTCTTGTTCATTAGACGGTCCTGTCCAGAAGGAAACAGACAATAATATGTTTGATTTATACTCCAACAGCCATAAATATATCAGTTTCCTTTCCTTCTGTGCAGCGTTTCTTTTTTTTTGACTATGTGGCAATTAATTCCTAATAAGAATGAGCTGACATCACTGTATATAGGAAATGGGGAAGGGAAATATCAAGAATTCAAAATCAAGATCTAATCTGTGGATGTGTCAATTTAAAAGTTGTCTGACCGTCTGGTTCTCCTTCTCCAGTCGTTCAACCTCATCACTCAGTATTTTGTACTTCTCCTCCATCGTGGCCAGCACGGCTTCATCAACGTTGTACAGCCTCTCTGTGAGAACACACACACATTTAATTTCTAAATATCAATTCTGATCAGAATTTTTCCGTAAATAGCTGAAATAAAAGCTACTTTTGCATTGTGCTCGAATATACATACAAGCTAATAGAAAACAATTCACTCCACGGAGGGACGCCGTGCTTACTTAGTTTAACGAGAAATGTTTCATCCTCGTCCTCAAATGTGTCATCACCCTGCATGAACTTGCAGTAAGTCTCAGCTGTGTAGTCCACAAAGAGCTGCGTAGATACAAAGGGAACCAGAAGGTTAAAAAAAAAAATGAATAAATCAAAACAATCCACAAATGTTAAGGCCGACAAATTAAGAGTACCAATATAATTCTGTTGAGGATGTTTGATGTCTGAAATGCTTTCTAATATACTGAAGCAATACAAAAACATAATGTAAACAAAAGGTCTTGTGTTTGATTTGCAGCAACAGATGTACAGAACATCCTCTTGACATGTCTCTACATATGAAGAAGTCACAGTACCTTGTTATATTCAGCTCCTTCTTCAATATTGTCACTGTCTTCACAGAAGTCGGTGAACAGCAGTTCCTGCTTACTAAAACTCCACTTGATCTGATACAGAGACACACACAATAAACACAACACTGGCTTAACATAATTTAATTAAACAAAACTGACCTTGGTTTAGTTTATTTGTTGTTTGCATGTTTTTTTGTGTCGAGTGTTGCTTCTCACCTTGACGTTATCAATCAGCCACATGAGAGCAGCGAGGGCCTGGGGCCAGGTATGGGGAGCTCCAACAGAATACATTGAACACTTGGAGAGAACAAATGGATACCTGAAACCAGACACAAGGAGAGAAATAAAGACAGAGACAGCCAGCAATGTTTCTTGAACTATAGAAGAGGAGCAAACTTGAAAAAAAACAAAAAATATAGTAATGTACTTTTTTTTTTTGCCTTTTTTGAAGATTTTCTCTCTATTCCTATGAAAGAATGTTTCTTACTTTACGTGATCTGGTTTCGATCTCTGTTGTTTGTTTTCTATTTGTTCTTAATGTGTAATTTCCTTTAATAATGTGATAATGTAACGTGTCTGAGTATCATGAAAAGTGCTATATAAATAAAATGTATTGTTATTATTATTATATCAAGTTAGTCCACCAAGGTCTTTCTATGATCACAACACATATGCATTTAATCCTGGAGAGATACTATAAAAATTAAATTAAAACACTCATTGATACAAAAAAGATGGCATTTCACCTCAGAGCTTTTAGGATAGCTGGAACCTCCTCCTCCACTTTTGAGTTGGGCATTTCAAAGGTTGGGTCTAGCTGGCGGTAGATGAACTCAAACATCTTCACAAACTCCTTGGTCGAGGGAGACTGGAGGGTCTTGGATGACAGAGTGCCAGGGTAACCCTGCTCAGTCAAGAACTAGAAAAATAAACGAGAGCATATCAGGCTGGATAGAAATATCCCACATAATGACACAGATACTATTCTGATTAAACTACTAGTTCAATTCAACATTCAGTCAGATATCACAAAAATAACACTTAATCTGTCAATCTAATAATATAAATACGATGGTGTCATGTTTTCTCAATTTAGTCTGATGCCGAGCAGTTGTGCTCAAAACATCACGAGTAAAAATTGAAGCCCTGCAGTATTTGAGCTGTTTTATTTATTATTTCACAATGAGCTTGCTTTCAGCTCAGCACCAGCCCTCTTTGGTTTAGATGTGTGTGCTTACTCCCACTTGTTCATCACACAAATACAAGAGGTTCAATAAAATGTGGTGTATGATGCTGTCTGCAACAGGGACTTTTTGCATACAAACACTATGGGGCAAGGGTTGAATATTTTCAAACCCAAAGAGAGTGTTAACGTACTGAACAACCATCTTAAACAGAGAAACCTTTAGTGTTTGAATCTTGACTAGAGTTTTTACCTCATGTAGCTGCCTGATACATTGCTGCACATAGGATTTATCATGCAGCGGTCGAGCGTCTTTCATCTTCTCAGTTCCTCCAAACCCTGACATCATGCTGTTGCGAGGCATGCTGGCTCCACTGGTCCTGCTTTCAAAGTATTCGTAAACCACCACAGTATCAAGTATTACATCTGTTAATTGATTCCATCTTTATTTCATCTTAACACTACTACTGTAAACTGTGCTGGTGCAGTCTGCGTTTTATTTTACTTATCTCTATATTCTGTATGTTTTCTATGTCAAACTTCTGAACTGTTCTATACATTGTAATGCACTTTTGTAAGGAAGAAATATTATTCACACACCGTGCACCAAAGAAGCTGGTCCGCCTCTCAGAGGTCACGGATTGTGGTTTGGGTATGTTGAGCTTTCCAAATGAAGGCTGCTTACTGTAAAGAAACAACACTGTGAACAAATGGATGTGTTCCACTTGCTGACTTTCATTTGAACGAGCTACCTGCATCATTCTGTCCCTTCTGTACATGAATTAAATGGACGATTAAAGCATTTCATCTGCTTACACTGAGTCATAGCTTTTGGTACATGGCATTATGAACACTTTAGCCAGCTACTCATCACAAGAGTCACACTCTCCAAAGTCCAGGTGGAAACAAGCACCACATAACAATACTATTGTTACACTACCTATAATCTATTGTTTACCACGTCATCACATGGTTACAAATAATGTTTGTACATGTCATCCAACTTATTAAAGATGCGTTTGTGTCCCAGTTTTGTCATAACACAAATATTAAATACCATCAAACTACAACCTCGGATCACGGTATAAGAAAGCATAACCTTTTCTGATTAACTGTACAGTCTCATTTTTATTCATTTGCTTTCAACCTACTTCTGGGGCGTTGTATACACCATGCTCATCCTGTTGCTGTCTTGCACTCGCATTGGCAGCTCCGACAGTCTGCTGCTCGCTGCTCGACTCATCCTGCCACTGGACACAAATAATGACGAAAACAAACACAGAGACAGTTGATAACGTTTTTCTGCCGCTTCACAGAGTCCCACAAATACACAACATTGCTTGTCAGAGCTACAGTGGCACATTACATTTGAAATTAATGTCAGTGTTTATGGCCACAGTTAGCTAACGTTGGCGTCAAGTCTGACTGAATCGCAGTTTACGTTAGCTTTAATGCAGAAACGTTAAATTAGCTTAGCAAGCTAACTAGCGGGGCAGCTGTTTGTACACTTTCCCCAACCTTACCAGACACAACTCACCCCCAAATCTAAAAAGCTTTATTAGGAAGGATTTGACGTAAAGTAATTATTACGTTTGTTAGCATCGGTTAGATTAATAGTAGCTAGCATTAGCTAACTGTGGCTAACGTCCAGCCACAATAAGGGCGACTGCCTGAAAACAAATTAGCCAAGTTACCAAAATCATTAACGTTACACTCTGCCTGAATATTGTTCGCTGATTATTTTTCTGTCGTACAAAATAACTCAAAGTGTTTCTTTCTAGCGAGTTTGAGACGTACCGCTCCATGTTTCCTCGGTGAAACGCTAATGTTTACAACTTGAAGCGAGAAACCGACACAAACTTGTAAATCCCGCCAACAATACAAAATACCGGATGACGGTGACGTCACCAGAAGGCCCGCCCCGCTCCCGTTTTTTTCCTAAAAAACTTTATTGAACAACCCAGAACACAACAGTGGCCTGCAGAGCTGTGAACAGAGGAAGCATGACAACATAAACACAGCAACAACATACAGAGGCAAGTGAAAACATTAAATTCACTGGTACGTGCAAAACGTAACACAACAAGAAGTCACAGGAATAAAAGAAAAAATGAATCTGTTAAAAGAATAAAAACAGCTGAAAAGCATTGTTTCCCCAAATAATTCAGTTTGACAGGTAGGCTCATGTATTAAGAGTAGGCTATATATATTTCATGCTAAACGAAACAAACAAAAAACACACTTTAATGGGTGAAATTGGTGAAGTAACCCTTTAAATTCCAGCTTGTCTTACACAGCACTGATGACCGTGCTTAGGATGCATGACGGTGATCCTGAGGGCCACACCACCCTGGATGAGATCCAGGTCCACATCAACAGCCAGGGCTCTGATGATGACACCTTCAGTGATGCTGAGGAGCAGCCCACAGGAATATCTGTGTGTCGAACACAGCGATGATGAGTGTGTGTAGTGTCAGCTGAGAGTAAACAGCAACAAACAGGGTGAAGAAGAATTCCTGAGTGCCGAAAACATCTCTATTTAAAATGTTTTGATGTATTTTGTTCCACGTTTATTGTATATCTGTGTATCTTGTGATGGTAATGTAGTTCCTTATGTAAGATGTACAGAGTAGTAATGGATGTGCTGTATAGTAGTTATTGAACTGAATTGGATTTATTTTAGTATATATTGATAAATAAGTCCTGTATTTTATACCAGACTATAGTTGACATCTACATCGAGATAGATGTATTTTGATTTCATTCACCACCAAAGATGCTGTTTAATAAGCGAGGTAAATGTCAAAAGATTTGTTATATTTTACACCAAAAATTCCCACTGAAAGCAAATTTTCTTCCCGAAATCATGCATGTAGTGTGGTGTTGTGTGCTGCTGAGTTAACACCGGGAGGCTATTAGAAATAGGATTATATTTGTTGACAGCTGTGTCTGGATTTTTGTTTTGTCCCAGGAGTCTCACGAGTTAAAGGAAATTAAGTGACTGATAAAGCAGCTCGACACTCCTATAAACTGTAATTGAATTGAAAATATTTTTTGAAAATGCTGTCAGGAAATTTGGATAAAAAGCCATAAAAGGGAGAAAAGTAAAGAAAAGAGGAGTATTAAAAATCCATTTTCTTCATAAGTATGGTGTGGACCTGTTGTTTCTGTCACGGTTGCAGTTTCAGAGGTGAAGTCACGCCCCTTCCGGTGTGCCCCCCAAAAAGTTGTACAGTTGTGATGTTTGTCAATTAAAACATTTTTCAACTGGAAATCTCGACTCAAGACAGTTGCAGGTTGTTGTAAAGACAGTAAAATACCATTAATACCAACACGGCTGTCACCTCGGCTCAGAAAAAGCATTAAAAAAAGTGAAAATGACAAGTCTGAAATTGACAGCTGCAGTAAAGCGAAAGGAGAATTAGTTTAGCGAGCCAGCTGATATACTGGACCTGCTCTATGTTGTTTCAGTTATGGGTTTTGGTCAAGGTTAAAACAACACATCGTCACTTGCGCGACTGTTGGTTGTGTGAATTACATGATGGCATTTAAAATTATACTGAAACAATTAAAACCCACAAATCACTTCTATACTTCTGCTTTCATTTCTCTTTGAAGTCTATGCAATCAAATGCTAATAAAAGGGTTGTCTGGTATCACCTTGTTGGCTCTCTCCCTTAATGTGTAAATGATCAACCCTCTAGTCCCGTCAGGCCTGTCTGTGTTTAAGCAGTATCCAGGTCCTATACTGGTCTTCATTTGCACAATGAAAAGATCAGATTAAGACTTTGAGCAGACAAGTGACAAAGAGAAGTAGAAAATTTATTGCAGTATTTGTTCCACCGAAAGGGTATGAATCCCCTTTCCTCTTATTACTAGGGTGACCTAATACAACAAAATCTACATTTACAAAATATCCTCCTGCAATAGGCCACATATACTGCATGCGTAGTTCGAAATAGAATAAATTATATTCAGAGGACTCTGCCATTGTACAGCATGGACAAATAAAAGTGAACAAAAATAAAAATTCTTATTTTTTTCTTTTTTCTTCTTTTTCCTTCAAATATCTAAAAGCTAAAAGGAAAAACCATCAGGGTGCTAGTAGTATAATAAACTCCAAAAACACTTTAATAAGAACATCAAAAAGACTAATTTCCAACATTCACTTAAGGTTTTATTCTTTTTTTACAGCTTTTTTGTCTTCAGAGATATAAACATTTTAGTTTTTTGTCGTGTTAAACTATGATACAGTGGGAGTAGAAATGAGCGACTAGAATCTGCTGCACAACAGCGAAGGAGCTCCCACAACAATGTTGACAAAACATTTCCCTCCAGGTCTCTTTTCTGATAGCCTTTTGAAGGGATAATTTGGGTGAATTATTCCTTTAATGCCTTCTGGATTCTATCCTCTGCACTTTTACACAAACAAAACATGAGCAGTCCCTCTAATATAATAAGTCCTCTGTTTTGTGTCATTTTCATTTTTGCAAGAATAACTCATGTAAAAGTATGTAGTGTCAAATATTCTTGCTCTCTTGTGTTTTCTTAAAAAAATGAGGAAGGAGAGGAGGGGGGTAGGAATCCAGTGAAGTTTGGCTGTGTCGTTGGAGGTGGCAGGTTGAGGAGGAGGAGCAGGAGCAGGGAAGAGGAGGATTTTGATAAAGTAGAAATGGAGCAGGAGGACCCAAAAAAAAAAAAATATTGGGGGGAGGGAGGGGGGGGGATAAACACCACACGGGAGGCATTAGCTAGCCCCTCCTTCCCGAGCTGCATACAATGAGCGTAAAGTCTGTACTACTTTGTTGCTCAGTTTGTGGTTGCTGGTCAAGGCAATCTTCTTGAAAATGATGTCCGACTCCTTAATAGTGTCCACCCAAGGCACCTGTTTGCGGCCATCGCGTTTCTTGGCCTCGGCCCAGGGCCCCGAGTAGGAGCCGGCCATCCAGTGGATGCTGTATCCATTGGAGGTCTTCTGGACGACTCGAGCTATTTGCGGCCGGTCTTTGTATTTGGGGCACCAGAGGGCGATCACGTCCATAGCATCAACTGTCTCGCTCATACGGCCGGGGTCCGAGGAGTCACCTGCTCGCCTTGACCTTCGAGAGGACTGCAGAAAGAACAGAAGGGAAAAAAAAGGTTGTAATATTTTATCAGAAATGTTTAACTTGTCTTGTAAAAACAGTGTGTGTATCTATCCGTCTCTCTCACCCCTGGGGTCCTTTCGTCGCCTTCGCTATCATCGTCATCTGTCTCTGGTCCCGCCTGATTGCGCGGACTGGGTCCCGACAAGGGGCCGAGGCCTCCCAGTAGGGCGTTTATGGCTTTGTTTCTGATGTTCGCGCTGGCAGACGCTTCTCCCTCCTCGTCCTCTTCGTCTGGGTCAAGATGTTCCATCAGAACCTTGAACTGTGCAGAGTAAAGAGACAAGAAACTTACTAAGTTTTCTTTACCATTCTTAGACTGGGGCACAGCAGTTTTTTCACATTCACAAAGGTGTTGCTGAAGTATCAACTGGCAGTCAGTGATGTACATAAAACATCCAGCTCCATTACTTACATCGAGGTACTGTCTGACGACCCGCCTCTTGACCTCGTTCGTCAGTGTGGCGTGAGCCATGTTGTTGGAGATGAAGTCGATGGTTTGTCGTGGGTGGAAGTTAACATTGTTTTTTCTGTTCACTGCCTTATCGTACACCTTGGCTGACTCAGTTGGAGAGTACTTCTGAATTTTACTGTTGGAAGACAAAAAACATGCTCAGTTACAGAGGTCATGGAAGGTCTGAGTTGGTCAAATTAATCCCCACAAAACAATGCTGATACATTCATTTCGATAAAGGCTCTAAAGAAAAAAAGGTTTTGTAGTTCTTACCTGTCAGAGAATCCATATTGGTTCTTCAGGTGCTGTTTGAGCACCAGTAGCAACAGGATCCCCTGAACAGCATTAGCAAAGTCAAGGAGACCTGAGGGATTGTCTGGCAGCAGCCTCATCACTTTGTCCACATCCTCCAAATCCAAGTCATCAATGTCAGACTCGGACTCTGAGCTGGCTGCAACAGGTTTTCTGGCCTTTTTCGGCCGCCGTACCACATCTTCATTGTCATTGTCCTGGTCGCTGTGTACATCCCCCTGACTTCTGGGAGAATCACAGTTCATCTTTTCCTCTTCATCCTCTCCTTCTGACGTGTTCTTCCACTCTTTCACTTTCACTTTCTTCTCCTTGCGCCTCGGCTCCTTTAGCAGAAGCTGGACGGAAGAAATTGACAAGAAAATGGATAAAAATGAATATATATATAATTATTACTGTTAAAATACTGGCTTGCTTTTCGGGATTTTTTTAAAAAACCCCAATGAGAGGACAAACTACAGTGAATACTGTTATCCTACCTCTTTGAAGGTTTGCAACAGGTTGCTACCAGAAACAGACAGGGTGATGTCTATGTGGTGCATGATGAAGAGAGGCTCCTCCTGGCTCTGGTATGGGAAACAGGCGAGGTTGTCTGCTATAAACAGCAGCATGTTCACTTCCGTCTTCTGCAGAAACAAAGAAAAGAGGGGAAAAGCACGATGGAGGGTCAGTGCCTGGTACAAACTCACGTTGCATTGTTCGCTTATTAGAATTTTCATCAGAAACATGTTTCATAAAAAACCTTTTTTTATTTTATTGTAGAGTCGTATAAGAACGATTTATTGCACTTCTTGCTAAAACACCCTGCTGCCAAATGTGTTAAAAAAAAAAAAAATGAAGCAGGTGTTTACTCGGCATGCAGTTAATAAGAAAATTCTGCTTCACGCTCAGCAGTGCCAAGGCATGATGAGAATACTGCAGGTTTACTCACAGAACTGTCGTCGAAGAGGTTCAGCAGTGAGATGAGGAAAGCCCTCCGGTGCTGCCGGTTCCCCCGGATCATGGTGAAGAGGTGCGAGCACAGTGCTGAGTGGGTCTCGTCCTGTCTGAATCCTCTTATGATGCTCTTACGAGACATATTGATGGCCTGCTGCAAATTGTACGACATCTTCATCCCGGCGACTGCCTTCATCTGTGAAAGAATATGTTGAGACAGACGTGTTAAAACACTTAGCGTTTCAGACAACTGTTGACAGAGCTGCTGCTGTGGGCATGTGCCATTAAAATATGGAGACTAAAATTCATGTTGCAAAACTTCTTCAGCACTAAAAAAGTCTAAATTGTGAGAAACAAAAAAAAGTGCTGTTGTGGCTGTGATGAATTTAGCATTAAAGGGGCACTGTTTAGTTTTGGAGAAGAAATTTAAACTCAGAATTTTAATATTTACAAGATTAATGACATAATAATGCAAACTCAAATATTTTTCCATAACTGAATAAACAAGCTGTTCTCAGAGGAAAATAAGGTCCCTGTGGACACTGATCAATGACTCACATGGATGAATCCTGTGTACTTCTTGTCAATCTCCACCAGCTGCTGGTCAGCTTTGTTCCTCATGCTGGGCTCTGGGTCTGTTCCCATTGCAATGAGGTAGGGTACACACTGCACGGACAGGAAAAAAAAGATGTTACGTTCACAGCACATTAAATAATGGATATTGGTTATTTTTTTAGTCATTTTTAGACTTTAGGAGACTAATTCATAAAACACTTTCAGAAAGTGGATCACCTGCAGTATTGAAATGATGACCAAAAATAGAAAAATCCATTGTTTTGATATATTTTGAATAAATCTATTGCCATATCATAAGCTGAAGCACTTTATTATCTATTAATTACTGGAGGTGGAGTGGTTCTCCAACTTACCTGTACAGGATGGATGAGACCCTGGTTGAGTGTGAGGGCTATGACGTTGAGAGCAAAGTGCCGTACGCTGGACTGGGTGTGGAAGAACGCCTCCAACACCTGTTTTAAATACAGCTGCATAATGGAGCTGCTCATCCCTGAAGAGATGTCTCCCATCTCCTTCAGATCCTCCTGTTTGGACAGTTTCTTCCCTGCAACAACACAGGATACGATGTGTTAATTACCTATTTAATCACTGTTTTATCATGTTTATTGCTGGAGGTGCAACCAATAAAATCAAGAGGACGTAATGCTGTTACACCTCAGCAGCAACAACAGGTTCATTTACATTCTCTGTCTGCTTCCTGCATCCGCGTGTCCTCCTCCTGAAGGTACGTCTGCAGGTTTTTGAGGATCTGGATTTTGAGGTTGATGGAGGACGCGCTGTCAGCCAGGATGCCGTTATACAAGTTCTTCACATCCGGCACAAACATCTGGCTGGGATGCATGATCACAAGGAAGCCTGAACAGCAAACGGCAAAGACAAGTAAGAACAAGTGAACAAAACAGCCTTCATCTATGTTATCTCAACCTGCTGGGGCAAGAAAATCTGTTAAAGATCAGCTTTTCTGGCCTTACTTTACTGCCTGGACACTGAAGGTCAGTGACTCAGCAACACAACATCTCAAGTGTCCAATCATTGAAACACTCAGTGGCTAACGTTTTTGCACACATTAAATATGGTGACCTTTTTATTTGTCAAACCTAATAAAATTTTAAAATGGAGTTCTTGCCTAAGCCGATGATGGCTTTGGTCTTCACTTCTTCATCCTCGTGTTTGGTGAAGTATAGCAGCAGCTCGAGAACTTTCTCCTTGATGACAACCTGTACACAATATACATAGACACATAGTTGTGAGACAGCGTCAATTCACCATCAGCAAGAAAGAAAAGAGCCTGAACACAAATAATTGGACTTAAAGTTGCAATCCATAGCTTTTCCACATCATTAATATTATTACACATCAACTACAATGTTACCTTGTTGGTGCCCTTGAACTCCTCCAGATCAAAATCAAAATGTCTGGCCAGGGCACCCACAGTGAAGAGCGATCGGAGCAGGAAAGGCTTGTTTGCTACCAACGTTGTGCTGTTAGGATCCTCTTGATGCTGAACCTTCAGCTTGTTAAGTGCACCTAGAAAAAAAAGTTATTTTCGTGATGACCTAGGTTGTGTGTCCTACTTTTTTCTCTATCACTGTTGACAAGGTCAATCTGAAAAGCCACTCTTTTAAGGGACATGGGGATACAATTAAATCATGGACCTGTTTGGAAAGTTGAAATACCAAAATATATCACTGTCACAAAAAACTCATTGTCTAACTGGATATCTCACCATAGAATCTGTTGAAGCAAGCCCAGACAAACTTGTAGTTGTGCGTGACTTTGTTGACAACAGCTCCAAGACAGCTCACACAGTGCTGGACCACCTGAAGACAGGAAGGAAGAACAATCATGTCAACACTGATTACACCTTCACAAAGCAAGCTGGACACCATATAAGTTTCTGAAAACACTGCCACGCACCGTCATGCCGTATTTGATGATGAGCTTCATGAGGTCTTCTTCGATGGTGGCAAGGAAAGTTTCACTGGGGTGCTCCATCAGAGGTACCACAAGCTCCAAGATCTTTGCCACATTACAGATGACCATGAAGTCATTGGCAGTCTGCAGGGGAAACAATATAACAATAATTACTGAGGAAAGTCTGATAATGATTTCTTTACTGTGTTCATTTCTTCATGCCAGTGTAAAGGATCGCTAATTATCCAATAAGAATAATTGATTTTCTTGATAATTACGCAATAACAGAATGGATTTGATAAACATAACTTACGTTACACTTTGTGGTCAGGTAGGGTTGCATGGTCATGGCGTGTTTGACCATGAGCTGGGCCCTGATCTTGCTGAACAAGTACAAGGTGGTGATACACGCCACTAGCCGTGTTGAGTTCACACCCTTGTTCTCTACAGAGGAAAGAGGAAATAAAGATTACACCAAGTTCTGTTTAAAACAGTTCAATGTTTTTTATTTATTCTATCAACTACAAGTACAGACAGCGGCTCAAAAATATTAATAAATATTTAAAAAGTGGGTGTTAAATGATAAACCTGCATACCTGCAAGAGATTCCTCATATTTGAGGATGTGCTCGACCAGATTGTCAACAAGCTGAACACAGGCCTTTTTGGCTGGTTTATACGATGCATCCTCTTCAGACTTGAGAAGCTAGAGCAAAAGAGACAATGTTTGTTTTAAAATAGGTATCAACACTGACATATTCACTACCAGCTGAAGCTCAAACACCAAATCAAATTCTTACATTCTGAAGAAGCTGCTCAAACCAGTCATAGCCGGTGTCTCGACACGCTGCAACCTGAACAAGAAAGTTGACATGAGATTAAAAATACACCAACTAAACTTCCCCTTTTCTTGAAGTATTAAATTTAGATTAGAGGATAAAACAAAGTGGTAAGTCAGTTAAACTTACAACATCAGTGATGTTGAGGATCTTTCTGGTCATGGTCTCTTTGTCATGGTTTGGAGTCGGAGTAAACCACAACTTCTGGAATGTCTCATTCACCAGTTTCTATAAAGAACATAAAGTTCATTAGTCTTGGATCTTTAGTTTGGATCTACACTTTGTACAAACTGTTCAAACTCAAAGTTTTGTCATGATTATGTTACAATACAGAGATACGTAATAAAAGAGAAATACATAGAATAATAAAGAATGATGAAAGTCACACTGTGAAAACAACAGAAAGTGGAGAAGGTGCAGTTAACTCCTTACCTTGATACCTTCCTCATCATTGACCCTGCGGATCATCCTCACACACATCTCAGTAATCTTACTGAAGGTCGGCTGCTCCAGGCAGATGTCTCTGAGGATCTTGATCACCCGTTTTCGTACGCTGATACCAGTGTCCTGTGCATCAAAACAAAATCAATTCATGAAGGATTCTGCAAGCACTACATGAAACACAAGGCTCCTGTTTTCACTGTTAAGACGTCTGCGTGGGATGCAATATAATTTTTCTGCCAATAGGTGGCAGTGTGAGACTGTAATGAAGATTGAACTTCTCATGAACCCTCTTGAACATTTACATGACAACAGGCACAACAATTTCAATGTGCTCACTTCTCAGATGCTGAGTACAAAGAATAAGTGCAAAGCTGGTCTGCTGGACTGAATTTCAATATTTATAGCTTAAATTATCACAGCCCATACAATGATCTGTTAATCCTAGATTGTGTGCCTAAACTTCCTCCTTATTTAAATCATGTAAACACAAACCTGAATCATCCAAAACGAACCATTATAAGCGACTTTTCTTCAAACTCAGTCCCTGCAATGCTTCCCCATGTAAACTCAGTGGCCAGAAGAAAACTAGAACTCTCGCCTAATAAAAGAAACGGCCCTGCTCGTTCATTTGCATATGTGTTAAACAGGTGCGTGCAACGGCAGCTCCATCTCCACACTAGTGAATGTGAACAGTGTGCCAACAATGAGTGGACCACAATTAAAGGATACCTAATCAAAAAGCTAGTTTGTAAGAGGTTCTTGACAAATTGAACATGCGTCAGGTGGGTTCTGGCCATAACGATCAACTGCCAGTGCACAGCATGATAGTTAAGCCCACAACGTAATAGTGGAGTGCAAAGAAAATTTCAAAGCAATTGGTCACATTAGGGAAAAGTACGAAAAACACAGCGGGGTATGTCCAGCACAATGTGGCGGAAAAAGCAAGAGACAACGGACCAGACATGCATGAGCACAACCTGCATATAAATGCAGGTTGTTAGAGGTGCATAGTTGTTTGTCGAATATTAAACGGACACACCAATACCTATAACTCAGCATTATGATGATAGTATACAATGATATTCCAAACAAGGCTCATCCATTGATGGCAAATACTCAGTAACTACATACACAATTATATGTAACAGTTACATAGGGATTATAATACTTCACAACACAACGTCTATGAATCTGATTGGTCAACTTACCAGTATCCTCTCTATGAGCATGTCATAGTACTGCTCAGTGAGTTGAGGTCTGCTAAGCACAAATCTTCCCAGCAGCTCTACAGCCGCTTCTCTCACACTTGTGGAGTTGTCCATCAAACGACCGTGGACGCCACGCTGCATGTCGGACTGCAGAAGTGGACAAGAGAGTGTCAGATACACTGGGGAAAAAATTACTTCACAAGAATATGACGAGAATAGAGGATTATGTAAAGTATGTGAAATTATCCTGCAATTCAGGCATGATAAATAGTCTTTGCAAACACAGATCCTAACATACCCTTGCCAGTATGCTGGGGTCAACAGCCACAACCTCAGACAGACATTTCATGGCTTTAGTCCTTACAGCGATGGCACTTTCCCCAAGGACTCGCAAAATCTGTAAAGAAAATGACATACAGAAGGCCATGATTAAACACACTTCCACAGTTTTCAAAAGAAAGACAAACCAGTGAGCCCCGAATATCACCTGTTATAGCTTATTTTGTGTAGCTGACTCATTAAAAAGACAAAGATATTTATGGTAAAAATACTGAAATCGTACCTGTGTTAAATAAATATCAAAGCTCTGGGCGAACGGCCTCATGGAGGCCAAATAACGCACAATCAGACAGGAGTCATCATAGTCCACAGTGTCAGAGTTCATTCTGGAGAGCATAGCAAAGAGGAAGAATGTTATTGGACTAGAAAAACAAATAGAGCGCAGCAAAGTGCAACCATGAAAGGTAGGAATGATCAAATAACTTCATGTTCTATGAGATATATGCTGAGACACATCCTTACTTCAGTGTGGCGAAATGAGATGGTATCGTCTTGATGATGGCGCGCAGGAACTTCTTGCGCTTCTCAGCACGCTGCATAATTTCACCGGTGGTCTCCATCTCCTTGGCATGTTGTGGTCCGTCCGAGGAGTCGTCATCCTTCTGATTCTGGTTCCGCATGGACTTCTCAGCCTCTGTGGTGGTGTCCCGGAACCACTGGGCAATGTAGAACTTTCTGGCAAACTGGAGGACAAATAAGGTCTCAGTATTCTGCAGCTTATTTAAAGAATATAATTATTTATTTTGAGTAAAAAAATTACACTCAATCAAATAATAATTCCACTTATACCTAGTAAGTGACACTACAAGTCAGAATTGTTATGTGTGCCTTGAAACGTAGACATTACAGCTGGAGTGCATTGGTGAGTAATATAAGCAGATTACAGTATTAACTGAAGGCTAATGATTTTAATGGATGTTTTTTTAGTGTTTTGTTTATACAAGCCAGTTACTTGAAGGTGTTTCCATATGTGACTTAATAGCCCATTTCAGGAACGAAAAGCATGCACATAGATTTCAGATGTAAAGCCCAGAGTGTTTGAAGTCGCTCAGTCAGTCTAATGTAAACGCACCACCAGTGAGGCGTCTGTCTCAGCATTCTCTTCCAAGTAGTCCAGTAGAGCCTTCTGCAGCTGCTGGGTCTCATCACTACCTGGAGCCTATATTACCAGAAAGAAAGATCACAAAATGTGTCATTCAAACCAATCCATATTCAGCAAAATGGTTGGGATGCAAGACTTTGAGCAAACATTTTTCTGCTTGTTCCATTTAACTTATTTTTGTCACCATCAACGTCAAATGTGAAGTTGTTCTTCTACCTGTTGAAGGATACGATCAATTGATCGCTGGTCCATCTTGCTGGTGACTGCATCCTTCCTCAGACGAGCAGCCACTGTGCCCAGGTAGTCTAGAGATGCTACTCTCAGAGCCATCTCTGTCTGCTTATTACTGAACTGGTGAACCTGATGGACGGATAGACAGAGAGAGGAAGAGAGAGAGAAAGAACATAAGAACAGGTGTCAGCAAGAAACGCAAAAAAAGAACTGAACCCATCGGCGCATTAAACACAAATTATTTCCTACTTAAGGCTGTCTAGGTGTTAAATACTTCATTACCACAAATCAAAAAGTAATTCTGTTCATGGCAGACTTCTGAGCAAGTACACAGTTCAATAGCGTTTTAGAAATGTCTGAAGAAACACCAGTGCAAACAAATCATTGTAGATTCTCGGAAAACACTTTCATCCCCAATTTAAAGAAAGAGCTCTGTCATACTAACCAGTAGTCTACCAAGCAGACTGAGGAGAAGCTCTGCTGCAGGCCACTCGGGTTTGTTTACTGTCGAGAGCAGGTCCTGGACAAAGTTCTCAAACAATGGCCGGTAATCTTCTTCTCCCTGCTTACTGCCACACCTGAGGGAGGGGAAAAGCGAAGAAAGTGGGAGGAGGAAAAGGGGTTAAACATAGACAAAGTCGCAGTTCTTCAGCCTTTTCTTCCACGTTTGTAGAGTAATCCTTCAGTACAACTGTACTAATACTTGGCAGATTTCAAGGATGTATAAAATAGAATGGTAATTACTTTTTGAGGAAGACTGAGAGGAAGTTTTGTGCTGTTCTCATCGCCGTCTCATACGAGTTGGTTATCAACACATCTTGATCCACCTAAAAACCATAAGAACTTGTGAGTATAAGACTGAATAAGACTTGAAATCTGTATAAATTGTATATTCGCTTGCTTGCATGTGTTGGCTTACTCTTACCTTGTCGCACTCGTCGAAAATGTCCTTATCGTTGGGGAGATGGACCACACACTGGATTAGCTGCAACACCAGGGCCGTCACCATTTGGATGTACAACGGCTCTCCGTCATCATCTGAGCTGTTCAGCCTGGGGAAACAGGAGTTCAGGATGAATAATAAGTTACTATTATTGGTTTTACACCAGAGATTCTTCGCCTCTGCCTCTACTATTATTTTGTTACACTGATGGCCAGACAATAATCAAGCCCCTCATTTAATGCTGTATCCCTGCACTTCAATTTGAATTCATAAACAAATTACCTGAAATTCCTGAGGGAGCGTTTGCTGGTGGGCAGTCTGGCCAAAGACGTAAAGATCTCCTCCAAGATCAGCTGCCGATGCTTCTCATAACGCGAGAACACCTGGAGACAGGAAATAATAAAAGGTGGTCAGTCTCTATCTTCAGTTTTGTAGAAGAGATCAAAAACACATGTGAGTAAAAAACACACATGCAGAAGTGTTAAAAAAAACTAAAAAAAACTGTGGTGTAGTGGATCAGACGAAGTGAGAGAAAAAAAAAGACTTACTGCTGTAACGAGTTTAATGGCACACAGCTGCAGCTCACTGACATTCTCCACGAAGAACGGGGTGATTCCCATCGATGAAACCTGTGAGAGACACAGAATTATATGAATCATCATATGGACTGCAGTGAAAACGTTGGCCTGATAGCTGCAGTCATTACAGTCTTTACCTGGAGGATGGTGGTGTCTGTAAGTAGCTGGATCTCTAAGAGCTCAGAGATGTTGCTGACAATGTCGCACACTTTGTTGTACAACATGATAATCACACGTTGCTTGTGTGTAGAGCATTTTGCACGCTTTGCCTTGGAGCTCAACAGACCACCTAGATGGACAAGAGCAGCCTCGTTAAAAACCTTCTCCATTTCCATTAATGAAAAAAAAAACTTAACAAAAAGAGAATTAAAAAAAAAACCGCATCAATGTTCTCGGTGGGACTTTGTCGTATATAATAACAGAGCTGACAGCTTTAGAATAGACGTTTCTTAAATGTAATTCAGGGACTCATTAAAGGTTTTTCTACAAAGGTATCTCCTCCCACAGCGCAAGACATTCTGCTCACTGTGAAGCTTGAAGCTGAATTTATGACAGCTGTAATTTTTACATCATGTAAAGGTACATACTTCCATGCAGGACGAGTCTGCAAAGCCAATAAAAGAAAAAAAAAGTATTGTATTTTCAAATGACAACCCTGTAATTTCCAGACATCAGGGATCAATTGCTGACTTGTTTATCCATCTTTCAGCTTAGCTCCTTGGATCATAATGTTGACACTCATTTATTCACCACAAAACTGGCTGATGGTTCTCACACAGTCAGCCACATACCACAATATAGTTTCACTCTTCCTTTATCCTCACCTCCATGTGGGTCCACTCTGTAGACTGGGTCGTATTGTGGATACAGTGTGTTCTGAAGATGGAACTTGGTGAATTGTAGCACTCGCTCTATGACGTCTTCTATGTAGACAGCCTTGGGCATGTGCGTCGAGGTCATGATGTGAAGAGCTGTCAGGCAGGCGTCTGCTGACTTTGTGACTCTCTCCATTATCAGGTCTCTCCAGAGTTTCTCCTCGTCTTCAGCATCATGGTCCTGAGGTTAGAAGGGAAAATAAATGCAAATGTGTTTTACAGAAATAAACCACAATCTGGAGGCGGGAGGTTTTTACTCATTCCAGCAAACAATCTTCTGTGGCAGTTTAACAATTAATCACAGTACTTCTTCATTTTTGTACACGGATACTGAATAGATTTCTGCACTATATCGTAAGTAAGGGAGCTTACATGGTTCATCAGGGTGGTGAGTTTGGACCCATCCTGGATATTCTTTTCCAGTATGTTCAGCAGCTTCACCAGCTTGTCTGATGGGATCTGCAACAGAGACAATTATTTAGATATATAATCTGAAGCAGCATCGCATATCCACAACGCTTTTACACAAGTTTTTATATTACTATACTGCAGTACCCTGCTAGAGATGCCCATGGCCTTGATCTTGGCGGACTCGCTGCCGAGCTCATTCAACTGGTGTTTACCAAGCAGCAGTTCCTGAGGTATCTCATCATCATCTGCTGTTAGGAAAAACATAACACAAAAATCACAATGAAATACAGCAAGGTTCCGTTCAGGATTTCAAAGTTGACTAATCAGCACTGATATTTACCCATGGTAGTGAAATCCACATCCTCCAGATTCTCCAGTATGTTGTCAATGCTTGCCAAGAACCTCTTGAATGTGGAAGAGTCCATCAGCTCCTCTTGGGTCAGCTTGGGTTCATAAGCTTTCCGTTTCTTCTGCTTTTCCTTCATTTTCATTTTTCTGGCAACTGAGTAAAGAGAAATTTCATCTTATTAATTTTTTGTTAAGTTTGATTTGTTCAACCTGCTGCAAAAAATACAGAAGTATCTCCTGCCGTGCGACCAGACTACAGAGCAGCTTCTCTTCTTTCCTCAGGCTGTGAGACTCAAACACTTCTTTTGTTTACTTGTGATTTAAATAATGACAATACACTTGTCACCTATCACCCTGGTAACCAAGAAAATGGAGAACCTTGTTCTGGCCGTGTCTTTCTATCCTGCTTTACAGACAAACTATCATAACAGAGAAAGGAAAGCCTATTCAAGGAAATAGATCAGTTGCACACTGAATGTTGCTGGTAAGTGTTTTGCTTTTATGACGCTGCACGTTGTAAGCTTGTAGTTAACTGTGTAGTCAAGCCTCTGTCAACGTATCGTTAAACATGCAGCATTTTTTCCCTGACCGCACAAGTGCTTCATCCCTGTGCCCTGCCAGCGCTTTTTCTTTAATGGACACGGGCCCTTATGTATTTAATGTTCTGTATATGGACATAAGAACAGTGCTCCCCAATCTAATATGACTTTAGATTTAACTGAAAACCAAACAAAGATGCTCTATGCAGATCTATCACCGTCACACACTTATCGAAAGAAAGGGAAACTTCATTTGAAATGCTGTGGCACCTGACTTGAATACAGACCTTCACTCATGCTTGGTGGTGGTGACTCTTCATCTGAGGAATCTCGGTAGCGGCTACCTGAGCCTCGTCGGCTGTCCCGTTGCCCACTTTTCCGATGTTCGCCCGAGCCACGGCGCTCCCGTTCTTCCATGTCCCAGGCCCTGTCTTTCTCTCGACGTTGCCGTTTCCTTGCAGCTGTAGAGATTAGACATAAAGAAATAACAATAGAAACGTAAGAAAACAGTCATCTCAACAGGCTTCAACTGTTCCATACATATTAAGAATATTTCTCAGATCAAACCTTGTGAACTGACAAGAAGCCAATTATTTGACTCACACTCTCCATTTGGATCAAAGTCGTCATCCGAGCTGACCTCCGCATATTTGGGCTTCTCATTTACAGTGCTTCGTTTCCTCTTGTTCATCTTTACCCTTTCACAAAGGGGCATGGTTGATTCAATCTCGGCCAGCAGCTCTGGGGGCAGCTCCTTCAGAACTGCCGGGTCCATACCACCTGAAAAAATTGTAAATAACATTTTCAAATTATTAACAAAAAGGTTAGTAATCAATAATAATTCCTTTTCTCTTTAAGCACTTGTGAAACATAGTACAGAGAGAGTGAAGCGTGCTGTAATGTTAGTTGAATGCAGTTTCACAACTTCTTGTGCTTACTTTTGCCAGACTTGGAGATCCTGTTCTTTCCAGACTTGCTGTGCCGGATGATTCGCTGGATCTGGTCGATGGAGAGCTTCTTCACAAGCACTACAGGCTTGGGCCTCTTCTCAAAGTCCTGCACCAAACCCAGCCTCTCCAGTTTGACCTTTGGCTGGCCCCACAATTGACCTTCAGGTGGCCCACTGCTCTCCTTGTCACGTTTGATCTGAGGGGGAAAAAAACAGAAGAGGGGTCAGGAAAGCTCTCTGAGATTGTCCAGTTTGAAATTCAAATTTCAATAAAAATACTAAAAATAAATAAAAAAATAAAATCACACTTTTTTGGACAGAAATACAAGGTTTCTTTTACAGAAGAAGAAAAAAAAAATCACAAGATAATAAAATGTAAACAATGGATCAAACTGACTGACATGAGATAAGTGATTTTGATGTCAATTTCCAGTATAGCTCTGATATAAAAATACTTAAAGGAATACTCCACTCCATGTTTTAAGTCAGGACATGTTGCATTATCAACACTGCAGTGCCAGTAAATAGCAACTTCCCCCACCCACAAGAGGTAACAAACTGGTTATGAAAGTGTTCATTGGTCAACAAAACGTTACACTGCAATATATTAGCACACCAGTGTTTATGTCCGAGTTGTGTACATATTCCTTGCAGACAGAAGCTCAGCGGCTTCATATCTCTCTTCTGCCTGTTGTTTGCATTGCATTCTGTTGGTTTACTATCGAGTTAAGAACACTTGCTAAGCTAGGTGGCTAGTCATCTGAACCTGGTTAAATGATGAAGACTGATGAGCTGTGCAGCACAGACTGGCAGCGTACACAACAATTCCTAACTGACTGAAAGAAATCAAGAGAGAGGAGCATTTGACTAACCAGCAAGCAAACGTTGGCATAAGTATTTTTACTTCATAAATAAAGCCAGCCTTTTCTGTTTTCTGACAATGCAATTCATCATGAAGCATACTGCTCAAGAGAGTTTCTTATTTCATTTTATGCTTAAAGACTTGCATTTGGGAATACAATTTGGGACTCAATCCAAATCATTCCTCCACAGCAAGTCATAACACCTTAGCCAATCCCAATCATTATTTAACATCACAGTGTCCTCACAGGTTCGATGATTCGCATACAACCGATCGATCAACATTTTAATCATAACATTGGTTAGCCCCGATAAGAAGAATAGCATCAAGCACTTGTAACTAAAGACAGATATGATAAAGACTGCTACTATGGTTCCACTTCGTCCTCCTGAACTCTGCCTGTAGCATCTTAACCAATCTGTTGGAGCTACTTTCAATCCTCCAGAGGTAGCATAACTGGTTAGGTCGAGCCAGGATAACTATCAAAACTTTCTATTGCAACTTCAACTAAAAAGCACCAGGACCTTTCAGGCACATTTTCAGTGGACATGTCATTCATTGCTAGTACACTGTGTCATTGATTAGCTACACACTTAAAAACGACTGGCTTGGGTGCTAAATACGGCTACCACATAGCAGCTACTACCATGTTAAAGCATAAGCTGTGGTGTGTAAAGTGGCGTGTAACTATCTGCATAATTGCATGTGGCTTGGGGGTGCATCTCTGACAATGTTGACAGTAAATAATGTACAAAGTGTTTGAAACCCTGTTTATAAACATTCTTTCTTTAGGTCCCAATTTTTAGGCTTCATGATACTGATGTTGAATTCCTTCAGTACACATTTAGCCTCATGCAACATCTGGGTTAAATCAGTGGAGCCTTTCTTTAAGGTACTTGCTTTTGATTACACACACGACTAAAGACAAAACACCTTCTTCTACTTTTAACAGATGGTTAGGTGTGTGTTAATGTGTTAACAGAATTTTAAGACCAATCCCAGGAATAAACAAAAGGCTTACAAATGGGAAAACAAAAAACGTAAACAAGAGTGAGCAGTGGTGTGATTTGGTTTTGTGAGATTGCAGGCAGTGAGAGTTGAATGATTGGTAGGTGGGTAGATATTTGGTTTGGGTCGGACCAGATCACCTTAGGGATCTGGAAGTTCTTCAGTGCGCCACTATGCCCTCCCAGGAGATGTGCAGGGAAAGAATCTGGAAGTTTAGCACCAGAAGCAGATGACGCCGGTTTGGAACCATCTTGTCTATTGCCACTCCGACCAGGTTCTCCAGTGGAAGAAGACCGGTACCTATCTCGGTCACTTCGGCAGCGAGAGTCGGGGGAGCGTCGATCTCGACCACCAGTCTCGCTCCGATGCCTCCTATCTCGGTCAGCTTCTCGGTCTCTGTCTCGGTCTCTGTCTCGTCCGTGTTCCCCTCGGTTTGATGACTTTGGCATGTCTCCCCGTCTTTCCAAGGACTTCTCATCATGCCGGTGTTTTGATGGATCCCGACCCTCTCTCCTGCCATCATGTTTATCGACCCTGTTCTTGATGACTTCCGGTCGACCATCTGGCTTCAACTGCAAAGCCGTGTCAGAACCCTCCACTGCAGCGGGCCCACTAGCTGGTTCTTCAGGCCAGCGCTGGGCCTCAAGGGCTGGAATAGGGGCAGCCAGACAGGGGTCGAGCTGGCCATCAGCTCGGCCTGCCTGCTGGAGGTCGATGCTCACCATGAGGTTTGGGCGGCTGGCACCGTTCCCAGCTGCGGTGGCCTCTTGCGGAGTCAGTTTGCCAGCATTGCCCCCTCCCGTTGATCCACTGCCTGGGGCACCTGTGGGGCCACCTGGTCCCCCCGCGCCTGGCTCCAGGGGAAACGAGTCCTGTTTTCTCTTCTTCAGAGGCTTGTCTGTAAAGATAAATCAACATAAACATAAAACCTCTGATGCATTCACAACCTTTTATATGAGTTTTTAATACATATGGTCATATTAAGAGATATCCCACACACCTTTATCTTGCACCTCCTTTGAGCACTTCTCACTAGCCGCCTCACGTTCTATCCTTTCGATTTCGGCGAGGGCATCAAGCTCTTCCTCGTCATAAGGGGAACTTGGTGGCTGGAGACCACTGGCACCACCTGCTTGCTGCAGCTGCAGCCGGACCGCCAGATTTTGCTGGAGAACAGGCACCTGCTGAAAGCCCAGTTCTGTCTCCATATTGTCAGAGTTCTGGTCCATGCCTGGCATAATCTCACCTGAGATATGAACAAAGAACACTTTTACAGGCATGTGTTTAAAACTGAAGATGCTTCCAGTACTCCAAGTGCTGGCAAGATGTTTTTTTCGTGATTAAAAGAATGTGCACAAAATACCTAGTCTTGTGAAAGTGACTAAGTTTGAAACTAGAGGTGTAGGAAACCACATAACAATAAAATAGGAATCCAGCCAAGATAGCCCATCCAAGATCTTCACTCACCTGGGGGATCGGACTCATTTGACTTGACCCTCGACAGCTTGAGGGTGAGTTTCGTTGAGTCCTTGTTTGGAGAGCTTACAATGTCGTACATATCTTTCTCCTCTTTCACCGCCGGGGCTTTCTTCCTTTGCTGGAGCTGCTGTTTCTGGTCAGGTCCTCCTTCCCTCGGTGAGGGCGCATAGGGAGGCGGTGACTGCAGAATCAGCGGGGGACGAGAGCCCGCTGTGAGGAAGCAACACCAAAGAGAAAAGAAAGTTATCCTTCAAAGGGCATGTAGAATGAAACACACAAAACAGTCACAGCACTGTGATGACAACTGACAGTGCCATTTCTACAAGGGGTATTTCCACTCTAATAATGAGCCATGCTTTATAGGAAGATGGCCACTTAGACTTAAAAGTAAATCTCTGTGCCCTTGTATCACTATTTAGACATAATGACCTCAATTACAGAGTATTACAGATCCTGGAGCTGCTTTTCCAGATAAGAAAAAAGGTAGGCAGGGTGAAAGCACTGTAGTGCCTCTTTTCTACTTCCAGTGTCCTTACGTTTGGGTGTTCCTTCACTCCCTGCTGGGGAGCAGCCAGGCTGTGGAGACCTCAGAGCGAAAGAAGGATTCCTCATGGTGGAGTCTCCCTCCTGAACAACACACAGACAAGACAGATGTAAGCTAACAGTTATGAGCTGTACATTGTACTTCCAATGCAAATGTGCTGCAGAACATCCTAACAGAGCTAATGGAAAGTTTTTCCCCAATTGTCGCAAATTAAGCTTCTCTGATTACTGAATGCAGTGTGTCGTTACTTCGCCCATTACATTTGCACAACAGGGGGACCGATTTGACATACTTTCCCCATAATGCTCAGTTAATTTTATACCAAACAGTGAAGCAGACCCTCCTGGCGGTGAGCACATTATTCAGCATGTCTAATGCATTTATAACAGCATTTTCGCTTAATCTTTTTTCACTTTCTCGTGGGCATCCTCCCACCATGAGATAAAAACTAGTGAGATTCCAACTTAAAATCATTGCAACTAAGAAAATTGCTGATTGAAAACAACAGTAGAAAATACAAAGATCTCTGACGGGTTTTATTAAAAACTGACTGTATATACTGTAGAACTTATACATACAAATATGTTCAGAAGCCCCTGGACCTGGTTAGCAAACATTACATAACCGGCCTTAAGAACTTCAGCCCAACTCTTCTTCCTTTTAGCCTGAGGCAGTTTGTAAAATCTAACAGCTGAATTCCTTTCAGATCTGGTTGTGAAGTCTATAGCACTGCACATATTTATCATTTTAGCAGTGTTTTCCCCCCATCTGAGTGCTCACTTGCAGACACTGACAGTTGCCTGTTTGCTTCCTGAAAAATGATAGTGTGAACTATGGCATCCATTTGAGGCTGAGAGAAAATGCATTTTCTACTTTTAAACCCTGATGCAAAGAACTTTCACTTTCAGACTCTGTACCTCATTGCTCAGCCGGTGTACAATGTTCAGGTAGTCCTCAGTGCCGTGTCTGTCTGAGTGGTGGTTGGCAGCGTTGGCCATCTGCCCCGATACCTTGCCCTCATGGATATTTCGTATGCCACCTGGAACCATGGGACTAGTCACAGACACTGCCAAATAAAAGATTAAAACGATCCATTAGTGAGGTAATTATAACACTGTTGAGCATGAGAGAAAAAAAAAAAGTTCTCTTACAAATTACAGATGTGTCCAAAAAATCGCTGATAAAATAAATAAGCCTTTACTGAAGCAAGGATTTGATTAGAAATTATTTTTGGTTAAATGGGGCTTCAGTTTGTACAGGAGTGCCAGGGAGGATTCATGACAGCCAGCAAAATGGTAAAAGAAACACTAAAATTTCAACCACTATACATAGAAACTTATTTTGGCTGTTGGCTGTGAACTTATTTCAGATGCAAACATCTGTAAACAACAACAAGATCGAAACAAAGCAGGTCCTCCTGCTATACAGGTCCTCCAAACATTTTAGCAATGAATTGGGAGTGTATAATTTAATGCACCAGAGCAGGCACTCTAAAGCAAAGCAACAACATTTTAATCATTTATGTTTAAGTGTTGGGGCCTCAGTTGTCACAGTTGTTGTTGTTGATATTCAGAGGGCATGAATTTTCTCACCAAAACTCTGCCTGCTCTGTAAAACCATAACATCCTTTAAAATATTAATTATTTAAGCTGATGAGAACAGAAAGCATAACACTAAATTTTGAATAGTGAAATTCCCCGGAAAATTAATTGCTGCACATAAAAGCTTGACTCATCAAACTAAAAGTACAACAAATATAACAAAAAAAAAAGAAGTATAAATAAATAAGCATATCAGACATGTGCTGCAATTTGCAGCACTGCATTTTCTTTTTTAAAACAAATCTGCCAACACATAGAGCAATGACGATAAGCCAATATTGACTGATAATATCAGACCTGCTGAATACCTGTGCCAAAGTCACACAACAGTCACACTGCCCTCTTGAATCGAATTATTTATCGAATTATTTTAGCCAATCCTTGGAGTTTTTAGTGTTTATCACGTCCATGTTATGACGTATGGAAGTCCTGTTTTATATTTGAAGTCAATTATGCCTCAGAAAAAAAATTCTTGTCCTGTGTTGTGTTCAGAAAACATCCAGGAAATGAATTGTTACATCTGTTACATCTGCATCAAATATGAGTAAAAAATCTTAGAAACTCTATTACATAAATAAAGCAATGAATTTTGTTGTTGTTGTTTTATGATCGCATAAACAGCAGATTAACAAGGAAGGGACAGAATTTTGTCCACAAATTTGTCCATAAAACCACAGCTGCTAATCACATGCAACAAACTGTACAACACCAGCAAGCACAGTGCACTCAGGAGAGAAAAGTTAAGGATTTAGTTTTATAATATGGCCTCCTGACAGACGTGAAAATGTGCTTCCCAATTATGTTTAGCTGATAAAATCTAGATGTTATCATTTCAAAAAACAAAACTGAAGTTTAGCGGTTTAAAACAAAAGCCACTGAAATTATATCAATAACGCAGATCTCCTCCTCACACAAAGACTTACTAAATGGGGCTTTTTGGCCATTTATGTACACTTTCTAGGCGACTTTGAAAACTTTTAAAGTATATTTCATTCTAAAAGTTAATGTACATCAGCCACAAAAACACACACACAAACAAAGAAGCACCAATCCATATTTAAGCAAAGACGTCTGTCTCCTACGAACATGCAACCCACATATACTCTACCTTGTTGTATCTGTTGGTGTTGGTTATAGCTAGGTGGCTGTTGGTGGGAATACGGCTGTATGTAACCAGTGGCAGGGCTCTGCGGAGTGTAGGGGCTGGGTACTGGACTGTTCTGCTGGCCCATGTACCGGCTACTGGAACCCGTCTGAGGTGACACAAACCGGCTGGACAAAGTGGAGGAGAGAAGAGATGGAAAGAAAGTCAGCAAGGTGAAGGAAGCTCCACAATAAACAGCAGAAAAACAAAACAGTAATGCAAGTAGGTAGTAAGACTAAATATTGTGATGCAACTGGGTAACACCGATTAAAAACAGGCTCACCTTGGGGGATTGGGAGAAATTGCAGCCGGCTGGAAGTTTGCAGACTGGGCAGGGCTATGCATGGAATTTTGGGTGATCTTGTACGGTTGTACCATTGGCTGCTGCATGACATCTGTTCAGAAAGGAAAATAAAAAAAACATTTACTTATGAATATCAACATGAAGCTCAACTTTGTGATCGTATGCTTTCAGCGCCATAATGAGCAACAGGTTTGCATCTCCATACTTTGCTCCCTGAAGATGCCAGGGTTCCTGGCCAGCATGGTCTGCAGCAGCACCGGTGCATCTCCCTCTGGCTCATCGCTACCCAGGTTGTCCTTCAGTTCTCTGAAAACACACACAAAAGAAGTTCATTCACAATGCAAACATGCACTGATCAATAACGCAGGGTTGGAAGATTTCACATTTTTGCGAATGTACAAAAGTAGTAGTAGCTATCTCTTTGTTATCTTTGGTTGTATTATGATAAATGTAAATTGGATTTAAAGCATTTTTGCATTAATGTAATTTGACATTGATTTGTCAGGTATGTGTTTTACTTGCCTCATTGCCTCACCCCTGCCACAAATACATCTCACTGAAATTCATCCACATTTGTGATTTGAATGATAAATCTTGAATCTTAATGCACTGTAAACACTTGTTGACTTTTTAATGAGTAGTATCTGCATCAGGTAAATTTGCCCTCAGGTTAATTAACATGCATTATCAACAGTTAAGCCTTTGATGTCTTCATCTCAATAAAAAAGTGTTTTTGTATTTCAATTAGGGAGGGAAAAACCCAAGCAACATCTCCATTAAGTCAACAGTGGCATCTCTTGTGTTGTGACCCATTTTTACTGCTCATTTTTTAAAGCCAAGTTATGTCAGACCCAGCAGTCTAACACTGACAGCCCGACTAATCTCACATAGTGCCCGTCTCTCAAACACAATGTTGCCATATAGACACTTTCACTTATACACTCACATGTGCTCTGTGGAGACCTGGTTGAGGCCATGGGCTAGCTGGGAGGCCAGATTCTCATCCCGACAGCCAAGTAGGCAGGTAACTTCCTCCGCGATCCTCCCATTGTATAGGAGGCTCTTAGTGGTAGTGGCCGGGAGAGGGGAAGGGAGGGGTAGCTGGTTCAACACTGCGACAAGAAGACAGAGATTGTGATGAAAAGGACAGCGGTGGGGAGATAAAGAGAAAGAGAGACACAGGGTATGAAATGTTAAACCTGTGAGCAACACAGGACACATGGTCGAAGAAAAGTAGAGATATGTGGATGGTAGTGTTGTCAAGTTACTGGAATAACTAACTCTGATACAATACTTTGAAAAATAGCGATGTTCAATACCACGTTCGATATAACGAGGAAAACTTGACAACATTGAACATCAAAAAAAAGATAAATATATCAAGGTTGTGTGTTAAGCACGAGAGGATCTAAGTTAAGTTTACTTTTGACAACAAACAGAAGAGTGAGAGGAGGTCGAGCTCTGAGAGCACTGCTGCGGTGCATGTGTCAACTCACAGAAAGCAACAACAACAAAAATAAACAACACAAAAAAAAAAAATCACAGTTGGTACTGCTGTATTGAAACGGCAGAAAATGAGTATTGAAGCAGTTTCAAATATTCAAAATGTATATATATATATCGACATATCCCTATTTTTGACAACACTAGCAAATGGACAAGGCCAGGGATAGAATTTGCAATCACAGTTGCACATTTTCATCTGCTCAGACAGATTATTTCAGCTTGGCATTTTCACACACTGATACGAGAGTCGGAACAAAAACTGTGACAATGTGCTTGCAACAGGGCTGTGTGTCACTCACAGTCTGTGAGGCTAGCGATCCCAGCGAGAGTGGTGATAGGAACATGGGGCATATCCCCATTCATGCTGAAGGTGAGGGTGGGGGAGTGTGTTGATACACAGGTAGATCAGGGGGTCGATGGACGACACCCGTCCTCACATCTCCTGACACCTAGAAGAGAGGAAGGTCAGTCGTGGAGAGAGAAGGGCAAAAACAAACCTGAGTGATGGAGAGAGGCAATGAGTATAACAAAACACAGATTTGAGAAAAAGGTCAGAATACTATTTAAAAAAAAAAGATAAAATAACTGGACTCAAGTGCAGAGTGAGTGCAGAAACATTTGCTATGTATGATGTTGTGTCTGCCCTGGTGCTGATATTGTTTTATGAAGGAGAAACGGTGCCTGCTGCATCGTCTGTATGCCACAATTACATACGTCTTATTAGATCTTTTACTCAACATAAACTGCTGTGGTTTAAAGTATCTTTAATCACTGGTATATCTTTTTATTTTATTAATTATTGATCAATGTGTGCACTCTCTGCTTAGAAAACAGGGACACAGCTTCAGGAATTTCATGCTCTTACTCAAGATGTTCAGCAAATGAAAAGGGCTGAATCCAGGCGATACAATAAGAGGACAAGGTCACCAACTAGCACACGGTCCTGCTGCTTGACATGTTGTTATACCGGTAAATACTACAAGCAGCAGCAAATCCACAATGAATTGTCAGAGACCAATCTATCGATTAAAACTTTTTTATATGAGTGTTATTTTCTATATACATGTTGAGTAAGACATACTCAAGCCTCAGTACACTGACGGATGCATATTTTAAACCATTGCAATGTCGTGTCAGATTACTAAGTTTCCCCCAATAGCAGATACGCAATATACAAACATCTGGGTGGCTAACAGAAAAATAGAAACCAATGCAATCTCTGCATGGGAAAAAAACATTTAGAAGAGTTGCTACACAACAACACAGTATTAACATAACTGCGTTTTAGACGTTGGACTTATTAGGTTAAACAAAACAAAGAAGCTTTCATGTTTATACTTATGAATCATACTGCCACCACCAGTGTACATATATTTATTTTTTTAAATAATTACCAGCCTCAGTGACAGTGTCCTCTAGTGAATGAGACTTGACATTCTTATTGACCCTATAAATACAGCAGATGCTACACAATGTGTGGGCACATAACAATATTCCTGTATTTACTCTTCAATTCTCATCTTCATGGATTTTACCTGTTATATACACTTAACATCGCCAGCACTGTAGGCAACTGATGTAAATCTTTGTGTTGCTACTATAAGACTCTACACCCTTTCACTTATTTCTGAGCGTAGGACTCACAGCTTATTATGATAGATATGCATGAATTAGGCCCCTATGTAGCACTTAATTTGTCTTAAATCCCTGTGCTTGTTAGGTGTCCTTGACCTCTTGTATAAGACTGTACAAGAGGTCCAAGAAAAGCAGAGGGAAAAGCCAGCTGCAGTTCTGAGTGCATCTAAACGCAGCCTACACCTCATGGATAGATATGACTGCTAAAACACGCCGAGGGAAGGCCAGCGCAGGGTGCTCCTGTTATCTAAATTACTCCCTGTGACACATTATGATGGATGTGTTTACATATTATAATCGGCAAATTTAAAAAGACAATAATCACATGCACAAGCCACAAACCCCTCGAAACATGTCGGTAACATTGTAAGCTGCCTCACTTGAGTATTAACAGGCATCAATATTATCAAAAATGACAAGACTGAGTGACAAATGAATCAAACCGTTATAATAATACCTTTTCGAAGAATTCTGTGCAGTCTCGGGTGGACTCACTGACATTTCAGATAAAAATTCCTACTCCTTATATCTGTAGGAAGAGAACATGGCTCTGCGTCAGACTCAAATACTGTAATGCAAATAAAACTGTTGTATTCTTCTTTGGGATGAATACCCAAGAAGTTGTGTCTGCAGGAGTAAATCTTAAAAACTTAGCCAAACAAAATAGCACCAGATCTCAATATTCACTGTCACACATATTCATACGTGCAACGACAAAGTCCTTAATGCAACAGTATGCAGCACTGTTGCCCACATGTGAAATACTTCTTATGACTCCTAAGGAAATGCAAGATTTGTTCAGCAACTTCTGCCGAGTGCTGCTGCCACCAAATCTGTAAACACACTGTTGCAAACAAACTTTCAATGCAAGGCGATCACTGAGGTCGAATAGCGAGTGGGTGCAACAGATTCTGCAGCACAGAACTGTTGGAGAGGATCAACAGATGGATATTGTAAACATTACATTAGCTAGCTCTAACGTTAGCATGCTCGGTCTATGTGCTCTCCCTCCGTGCGCAGGGGCTTGGCTGACAGCTGTGAGACTGACAGGCAGGAGGCAGCACAAAGGAACAGATGCACTGTGATGGTGGCGGCAGTAGTGGGGGGCTGCATCCTCCAGTAGCACCGTACGCTTTTTTCTGCAAACTGGCTAATTGCAGAAAGCAATCAAACTGTATGTGTTGTACTTGTTTTGGCAAGAGGCACAAAAAAAAAAAAATCGGCGATTCCCGCTAACAACATTAACCTCACTTGCAAACTCTTGGGAGCAAAGTAACTGTAGCTAAAGGCAGCGTAGCTTGTGCTCAGTCAGTCGTCAGTCAAAACATTTCAAAACAGGATAGCAACCAAAACCAACATTAGCCCTGCCAAAGGCTCCAGCAAACTAAAGTGCATATTCACAAGTCAAATAACACGAAATAATGACAACCAAACCATTTGGTTATGTATAATTTACGTTAGCATCAATTTAACTGTTTATCTTAGCTGATTTGCAGGCTGCAGCCCGCTACTTGCGAACAAAACCAACAACGCTAACTGTTACACTGCTAAGAAGTTGCCTGCCTGGATCTTTCGAGCCAACTGCGAAGCTAGCGTTACCATTTATGACCGCAGCTAAGATTACTAACGCTATCTACCCAACATTCGCTAACAACAATAGTCGTGTTTTAATAGCTAGCTAGTTATGCTAACTAGCTCTAACTGTTGTGGGGTTAGCTTCTAACGCTTCTCACCCGTTCAATTCAAATAATACAAGGAAGCGCTAATCGGGGTTAATTAATGTTAATGAAATTCCCCTGAGATCGGGGAAAATGCGACGGGTTAATGTGGGTAGATGTAAATGCAGCGGCACAGACTCTTAATTCCGTGGCAACGGCCCAATCCTCGGGCTCGACAAATGACATCCAGTTGAGGCCGTGCGCCTTGGTGGAGCAAAAACACACCTAGCTAGCTCGGCTGGCTAGTTCGCTAGCTTCCGTTACCTCCCGGTCAATGGTTAACGACGCCGTAGGTGGTCTTGCAGAAGAACATTGATTAATGTTATTGTTAATAAACGCAATTAAAAAAGTTTGGTTGATAAAGAAAGATGGGTGATTATATTTACCTTCGGATGTTGTGCTCAAAGGGAGGGGAATGTTTTAGCTTGGTTTGTGTCCGTGTCCGTATCTCTAGCTCCCCCTTTCTTCTCTCTCGCAGCTCCTCCAGAAGGAACTCGATTGGCTTGCCAGCTAGCTGCCGAGCTAGCTTGCTAGCTATCAACAATAATCCGGGTCGGACTGATTCGTTCTTCTTCCGTCACTCAAGGGTGAATGTTTCGGCGCACATTCATGGGGAAACATTCGTTCTTCGGAGTTTCAGTCGGTCTGCGCCGACGTAAACAATGAGTGCAGCCAATTTCGACAGTAAATGAGAAATATGACGATTGTTGCGATCATCAAGAGGCTCTCCTCTCGTAGAACAAAATGCCGACCGGAAGTTCTGCCGTCTGACTGACCAAAGATCTCAGGAGTGACTCCCTCCATCGGCGCCAAACAAAATGCCATGCAACATGTCGCGCTGGTGTCGCTAGACAGCGCTGTGATACAACTTTATATCCACTGCTTTGACTGAAAAACACGTAAAGAAACAGATTATATACAAAATATCAACAAATATTCATTCAGTTTTAAAACCCGGATGAGGAAACAGGCCTGGAAATAACCACACATAGTCTATTTATAAGAAAAAATAGCCTATGTGCATATAATAATATACTAATATTTTAATTATAAATATTTTTTTTTTTTAAATGGTATTGCTTATATAATACACCTTCATTTTACAATTTATTTGTTAGGCCCTGAAGGCATCACTCATCCTTCACTTTAGTAGTATTCAGGCTTGTATTTCAAAATATTTCCTGCAAGTAAAATTAAAATACTGTATTATTAGCAACATATATTTATAAAACATCAAAAGTACCCATCATACAGTATTACCCCTCCCTAAGTGTCACTGTATTTACGCTCATCACAGTTAAATCAAATGCACAGCCGACTATTTTAAAGGCTGATCATGTGATCTAGATCAAATCTGCAGCTCACAAGCTGTCATATAAATCAAGTGGAGCTACAAGTAAGAGGGCTCACAATATGAACTGTATCTGGGGGAGTAGCATGGTGATTTTCAGATCTGAAGGGTTATATCTTGGGTTATTTTTTAGGTATAGAGTTTAAAATTAAATCAGATTAAATCCTGACTGATCAGATTTATTGCTCGTTGCAAAAGTTTTCATTTCAACTTTTTTATTTAAGATTCTCACAGTTATTCTCACAGTTACAGACTATTTTTTAAGACGGTGCAAAGCAAAAATGTTGCTGAAGACGATCAAATCACTGTTTAACCTCAAGGTGTCAGCATTGGCATTTGTTAAATATGACGGGCCTTCTGAGAGACAGTGCTGTGTCTGATGAGGAGGCAGCAGCATGAAGGAAGCTGGACTGCAGGAAACTTTTCCTGGTGTGAAGCACCATTTTCCAAGAAGGACAGTTAAGACTGTTTCCTTCACGAAGCTTGCAGGAGAATACAAGCTGCTCTCTCCTCCAGCACCAACATCCACAAATGTTCCTTCAACGATCAGTGTGTAGGATTTAGGGGCATCTAGCATTGAGGTTGTAGACTGCAACCAACTGAATATACCTCATGTATAAAGAAAATAATACGAAAAACGTGAAAGGCTCTCTAGAGCAGGTGTTTTTGTCTAAACATGGTGGTGCAACATGGTGGACTTGCTCCCTCTGTAGGTATAAAAGGTTCCTTCACACACTAATTAAAATAATAACGATACATTATTATGAATCTTATATTCAATTTCTGCCAATAAACCCCCCTAAATCCTACACACTGGATCTTAAAGCAAGATACCTTCAGATACCACCTCCCTCTTGACATCTCAAGTATGTGCACATTTGTTAAGGGAGGATTTAAAACATGCAAAAGACATTTTCCTTATTAAAACATCTGTATACTAGGATTTACAGATCACATATCAGACGTTCATCTTTAAATGACAAATACACAAACATTGATTTCATTTTTTTATTAAAAAAAGAATCCATGCAGGATAAAAGTACAACTATTTTGCAGTCGTGTCATTCGGATCACATGTGAATTCGTGGGAAAAACAGCCGTATCTAGAGAGACACCAGCAACTGTAAACAAAAGGAATCATTCCTTTTCCTCAAGTGTGTAAAGGAAAAACATTTGGTCCCTAAAATCAGCCAGTTTTGCGTTTTTTTTGTAAAAAGGAACGAGAGGGATTGTTAGTTTGGTCACAAGGTACGATAAGAGCACAGTTACAGCATCTTTACATATGCAATCCTCAGGTAACCCTTTACAAATTAAATCTACAATTAATGTACACGTTTATCTACAATTCTCTATACAAGCACAGTATATTCAGAAAAATCTTCTATACAGAGCAACTTCTATGTAAATGTTACACTTCTTATACATACTGAATTAAAACAAATACACAATTCAAGCTAGCTAAAACAAAAACATGGGGGGATTAAGTGAAATTCGTGACTTTAGACATGCATCCATATTAAATCAAATGAAATAAATGTCAGATTTTATCATCTAAAGACTATCTGAACAGAGAACAGACAAGACAAGACCAAAAAAATTTAAAATTATATTTCCCCGACTACCATTTTAGTAATTTAGTGTGAGAAAACTGACATTTAAATGTCTAAACCAATAAATGTTGAGCTCTATGTCAAAGTTAGAAGTAAGTCAGTACTATCTTCCTACTGAAAATGTGCTGAATTATTGTGCAGGTTAGCGGTATATTTGGGTTTGGGCGGGTATGATTGAATTAAGTTGTGCACAAATCTGGATAATATTTTTGGTCCTTGTTTTGGTTGTAATAAAATGGCTTAAAAATTCTGATTTAATGACAGTTTGGATTCTCAGCAGAACGACTTTACAGGTCGCTGAGTGTTTTGGTTCGTCAGTTTTTAATAATGATTGTGAAGAGGGCTGGACAGTAGCCGAGATGATCTGACAGCTTCTAATAATAGCACTTACCGGTTTAGACAGTTAGGTACCATGAGGTAAATGACATCACTCATTCATTCATAGCAAATAAAGCCACCGGTCTCTGTACAGAAGTTTGTAAATAGCCCCTTTTACCCCCAAAAGCAGTTGGCCTGGTCACCCCAGTGTATGTGCATGATATCCAACACCACTTTTCACTTCAGATAGAGTCTAACAACCATTTCACATACACTTTCCACACACAACACCACTCAAACAAAAGCAACAACTTTAAAGCCAAAGTCTGTAGAAGTGTGGGTTGTAATCCTGCTGCAGTGTTAAGACTCACAGCAATACTGACCTCTAGTGGGCGAGATTAGTCAACACAGTTCTGAGAGGAGTCGGATGTGGCACGCAGGCCGTGGACCACCAAAGCTACAGGAGTAGTTCATTCTTAATAGTAAACGGCTGCCACCCTATGGCAGATGCATGTAGTACTCTTGGGAAACGTCGCAGCACAAAACCTTAGAAAAACAATGCAACAATGAACCGTTTCAAGTGTGTCAGGAAAACCTCACACCTCGCACGTTAGTGGAACTCATCTTGGCTGAATTATTTTCTAGCTGTAGATAAAATTAATTTGAACCGTCCAACCTTGTGAGTGGAAGGTTGGCAAATTAAGAAAAGCTTCATCGAGAATGTGGTTCAGTACAGTGCAATGTTTTTTCTAAGACAATATGCGACCTCGTACAAAACTGTCGGCGCCTACATCTTGGTCTCGTTGTCGGGACGCCTTTCGTTCTCGTACTCGTTCTCCTGGCAGATGGGCTGGTACGGCTTCTTGTCCGCCTCCTCCACCACCGAGTTGCCGAACTCGGGGTCCTTTTTCTGCAACTCGTGACGTGACAGGTGTTCCACTATACCTGCGCCGATGGAGTCTCCGAGGACGTTGGTGGTGGTGCGCAATCGGTCCCTGAAGAAAGACAGAGAACAGGTGAGGACAGGAGGCAGGGGATGAAAATACAAGACAAAAAAAATACAAGACATGACAAGAAAAGACGAGATTAAACAAGACAAGGCAGGACTGAACAAGACAAAAGTAGACAAGAGAAGACAAAACAAGAGAGGTGAAGACAGACAAAACAAGAAAAAGGCTCAATGAAACAAGAGAAGCCAAAAGAAGACTAAACAAGAAAAGTTAAAGAAGACAAGTCAAAATAATACAACGCAAGAGAAGACAAAACAAGAGAGAAGACAAAAAAAGCAAAGATGAAACAAGAAAAGACAAAACAAAACCAGAAAAAGCTAGACAAAATAAGGGAAGGCAAGACTGAACAAGAGAAGAGTCAAAAAAAGAAGATGAAACAAGACAAGGGAAGACAAAACAACTGAAGAGAAGACAAAACAAAACTAGATATAAGCCAGACGAAACAAGACAAGAAAAGACAAAACAAGACAAGGCAAGATGAAATGAGACAAAACAGGACAAGTCAAAAATGAGATAAGAGAGGACACAACTAGACAAGAGAAGACAAAACAAGACCAGTCAAGATGAAACACGTTGAGACGAGACAAAACAAAATAAGACAAGGCAAGAGGAAACGAGACAAAACGAGACAAAACAAGACAAAACAAGACAAGTCAAAACTGAGACAAGAGAGGACACGACTAGACAAGAGAAGACAAAACAAGACCAGTCCAGACAAAACAAGATAAGAGAGGAACAAAACGAGAGAAGACAAAATGAGGAAACGGGAAGATAAGGAAAGATTAGACAACAGCAGAAAATACAAAATGTGACAAGACGAGATAAGACGAAACAAGAAAAAGCAGCCAAAAAACCCAAGATAAACTAAGACAACAGAAAGAAGTCAAGACAAGATAAATAAAGGCAAGATAAGATGAGACAAAACAAAAAGACAACACAAAACGAGACATTTCAAATTGAAAGATTGAAGATAATATCATTAAGATAAAAAAAAACCGGAGGCATTGTTTGAACCGCTCCAGCCAATCTTCAGACCGCATGAAACACAGCCAGCAGATTGGAGGAAGTGGGGCGTTGCACTGGGATTGACCGCCAACTGAATAAAAACCAGATGGATTGAGGGACGTGGAATGTGAGGGGAGTGTCTCTGGAAGCTGTCCTGTAATCCAGCCGAGAGTGCACGGCACACCGATCGGATCCCTTAAAACCCCCTAAAACCCTCCTGGCTGGACCTTGATTGAATTCACACTATATATTTCCTCACGTTTAAACCCTCTTCATTCCTTCTCAAAACCCAACCAAGGTTCTCATAAAGCCGATACTCACAGGAACCAATCAACTGCGATGATGAGGGTGATGTCATCGGTGGGCAGGCCTACAGATGTTAGCACTATCACCATGGTGACCAGTCCTGCCTGAGGGATTCCAGCTGCTCCGATACTCGCTGCTGTGGCTGTGATACTGATGGGAACAGTTGCAGACAAGAAGAAAAATGGAGAGAAATTTAAATTGTCTGGGAATCATTCATTGCAACGCGCTGCGACACACAAGTTCCTGTGTTTGCCCTTGGTAACAACCGCGAGGAGGGTCAATTAAATACATTCCCTTGCCTGAAATATTATCCAGCATCCATCTCCTGTCAGATTGTGAGGCTGGTGGTTAGAAAGTCATTAAAGCCTGTGTCACCTGTGGTTTTTGAGGCTTGGGTGTGCATCACTTGGGTTAGGTGGGAGGCTATTTCTTGCCATGATGAAATAGAAATTGTAACAGAAATATTCTCGTATACTTCCAAAACAAATTGAACTCTCAGAGAAGAATCAGATGCTTTTAGATCCATTTAAGGGTTTGGCAGATTGAATAAATGGCTCCTTACTAAAGAGAATATGTTACAAATGTAAAACAGGGAAAAAACAGCGTATAGAGACAGAATATTTTCACATCTAACCTCTTGAACTACGGGTTTATTTCAACCGAACCAGAGTTGGTTATTGTTGGAACAGTGGAAAGACTAACTAAGACGGTTTTGGTGAGTTTTATATTGTTTTTGTCAAGTTAGCATGAATTGCATTTTATGATTATCTGTGAGGTAAAATTGCTGTTTTTCTCAATGGAGTCTGGTGGCTTGAAGAGGGCAATAAACGCTGGTGCTCCAGATCTCGTCTACTGGCGTTGAATGTCGGACATAAAACCTTGAACAAAACAAGTGTAATGTACAGTACGTCACATACCTGATGGTGAGAATCTGTCCGAAGTTGAGGTCATAATCATTGACTTGAGCGATAAAGATGGCTGCGAGGGCTTCATACAGAGCTGTACCATCCATGTTTATGGTGGCGCCAACAGGAAGCACAAAGCGGGTCACGCGTTTGTCCACCTTGTTGTTTTCCTCCAGGCATTTAAAAGTGATGGGCAATGTGGCCGAACTGAGAGAGGACAGAGGGAGAGGGACATTGACGGAAAGAGGGGGAGTTAAAACAAAAACAGCATCAAACCAACGAAGGGTAAAATAAACCCAGTTTCATTTAAAGTACAGAAAATTGGTGAATTGCTTTAATCTCAAGCATCAAAGTGAGTATTGCATATGAGAGGACGACAATAACCTTGACTTTTCTTGTCAGTCTGTGAGATTTTGAGCCCAATCACATACCTGGAGGATGTTCCCAGGGCGGTGATGAGTGCCTGCAACAGTCCCCCTATGAAAACGAAGGGGTTCTTCCTTGTGACGAGGAAGTACAGTGTTGGCAGGACGACGATGGCGTGGATGAGCAGGCCACAAATTACTGTAATTGTGTACATCCCCAGCTGGCCGCCCATGGATGTGATGTCGTCCATTTCCACGATCTTACCAGCAATCAGGAACAGGATACCAATTGGTGCATACCTGAGGATTGATTGATTGTTATTGTGAATTTGTAATTGAAAGGTCCATCATGTCATCCTACATCCAATCAATCCATCCCGTCTGGTACTTACCACATGATGATGGCGACCAGCCTCATGATGGCCTCATTGAGGCTGTCGAAGAAGTCCTTGAGGGGTTGTCCCTGTTCCCTCATGCTCCCGATGATCAGACCAAAGCATATGGAGAACACCACCAGGCCAAGAGCATTGACTCCATTCACCGACCCTGGCACTGGGATCATCTCCTCCTGGGTTAACTCCCGGCTGTCGTTGAGCGTGAATATCGAGTCATTCACCGTCATCGTCACTTGGACTACTCTCTTGGCATACTGCGTCTTGAACTGGGTTTTTAAAAAAAGTAAAGAGGACAGGTTAAATAGTGGTTGATCCCTGGGGGAGGTAACATTTTACAAATACTTCTATTCAAGAATAACATGGCACATTTCTGTTCTTTGCAACAAAGCACAATGCAGTTATTTGTTTGTGCTTTCAAGTTCCCGTAAAACCATCCGGCACACAGAATCGTACAATCCCACCACCACCTCTGTCTGTGTGAAATGTCTTGGAATGAGGAAGTGAAAGTGGCACTGAGAGAGTGGCCTCGTACACAACTGGGCTGTGCCAAGTTAAGAACAACGGATCATTAGGTGCCCATGAAAAAAGTCCCGACCTTGTCTGTAATGATTACTGTAAAACCCTTCCTGCAATATTTATGTTGGATCTTTAAATTAATTAAATTGTAAAGTTGAAAAAAGTGTAAAAACTCTGTAAAAAAAATGCATTTCCCTTCCTAATCTGATGACGTTTCAGGTCTCTGGCCTTCTTCTGTTGATCTTGAAGAAGGCCTGAAACGTAATCTGTTTTCAAAGAGTACGCAACACTTCTCTCTACTTTCTAGTCTACATCCAGTAATCAGCACCTCATTACAGGGTGCTTAACCTTTCTTTTTTCTAAGTTTATCTCCAGTGTAACAGAGATCTCTCCTCTCTATTCCACAGGGATGACAATGTCAATACGCACATACAAAAGAAATAGAAACCCTGTACTGTGGAGGGCTTTGAACAATGCTATACATGCCCTCAGGTACTGATGAGGATATGCTGAAGTGAGACAATTAAGGAATAAAACATTTCATGCAACTGCACGACTAAGGCAATAAGAGGATGTGATGGGACTGAGAGTTACCTGTTTGGTGCAAGCCTCCACAAGGTTCGGAGGAAACATGTTTCTGGAAAACACAACAAAAGAGATTATGATTAGCAAATGTAATATTAATAATTAAAACTGTTTTATTTTGCTGATAAATGAAACAATAAAACACTACGTTTTTTAAAACGTAAGTTCACTCTGTAGGTAGAGTTTCACAGAGGCTCCTCAGGTCACGCTCAGGGTCAACTTTAGTAGCTCATAGGAGGGAAAGTAGTGGTAGCAGCTGGATCAAGCAGTTGATCAAGGTGTGCGTAGGTACCTGATGAGGTCCAGGAAGGCATCAGCGGGGCTGACCTGCTCTATCTTCTGCTGCTTGGTGAATTCATCCTTTGATCCTTTTCCAGGGTGAATAATGAGCACCATGACAATGCCTATGATCACAGCGATGACGGTAGTGGTGGTGTAGTAGACCACTGCCCTCAAACCCATTTTACCGGAAGCACGGCTGTCCAGAGCGGCCATACCTGAAAAGGACATGTCATGTGCATTAAAGCAACGTCATGTAGAAATTGGCATTTTGTGTGATTTGACACCATTCACCATATTACAAGACACTGTAACATTAAAATTATTTTGAAGCCGTATTTCAAGATATAAAAGTAATGTAAATAAAACATGTTTCTGTAAATGGAATGAATCATCTTCAGTCATGCAGCTCCATGACCTTCAGGTTTTGCACAGATCAGTGCTTGTCAATAACTTTTGTCCTCAGTTAGCCTGGGAAAATGTGCTGCAATTATCGGTGAAATACACCCATCTGGATTATCTGATGAACTATCACTGTGACTACAAAGAGCGGCAAGAAACACAATCTGACGCTGACCTTTCCTAGTGGAAAAACAACACCTACTGAGCAGCACCCAGGGGTGGATCTGCTGTGCGAAATCTGTTTACATGTTGTAGATTCATATACAGATAATGTATGGCTATGGGGGCAAAAGGTTTGGCACCGTTCTTTTATTTGGTCAGAAAACACGGCTGTGTGTTCCCATGTGTTACGTTAGTTTGTTGTGAACACACGCAGCAGACTGACATGTCAGTTACAGATTAACAGCCTGACCTGAAAAAATAAACACCAAATCGTGAACTGTATTCTGAGATCACAGCCGCATGTATGAGGCAAATCGAGCGAAGGCCAGTGCGCAGAAAGAAGCTGAGAAAATACAACACAGACTGATTGAGAGCAAACAGATAATGATCAAGTTACGAAGAGATACTTCGCTTCCTGCCGTCTGCTAAACCTGCTAAATGAGAAGTAGCTTTAGGAATTAATAATAAAGCACTGACGGGGGGGAAACTGCAGGAGCCTGGGGGCTAGGCCGTCGCCCACACGCTCTATAAACAGACTTTGTAGGGATAATGGTGGCAAAAAGAAATGCAGGCATTAGGGAACAGACAAGCTGCCTCGATGGGCATGACAGCGGCGGTGTATTTTCAAAGTGTCAGGTCCTATTATGGCTTTTATCTTCATTCAGAGCTGCACAAGGCAGAGCAGGCTTTGTGTGACGGGAGATCTATGTGTTGTACTGTGACACTTTGGTATACTAACGTGTGTGTGTGTGTGTGTGTACACTGCCCCTGCCTCGGCTCTCTCTGCCCCTCTTGTCTCAACATGCCTGGACTCGGCTTTTATCCACATTTTCTTTTTGATCCTCATCCTTGCCTCCCTCATTCTCTTCTCCCAAATTCTTCACCTTCTCTCTCAATCACCGCCTCTTGTTTCAGGGTGCCCCTCGGTACCCCCCCGACTTGCCCTTCCTCCTCCCTCTCCTCGCACTCCCCTTTTCTTGCCCACTGATCTTATTGCCGCAATCCTATTTCATTGCCACCCCTTTTCCTCCACCCCACCTCCTATTCCTTTTTTCTGACAGCCCTGGGAAAACTTGTTGACTTAGTCAGCCCCGCACGCACACAATGATCCCCGGCCTGTTGTCTGGGCAACACTGGACGCAGCCTCACCAATTCCATCCTTTCAAAGGATTGAAAGGACAAAGATTGAAGGAGAGCAGGGAGAATGACTTTCTTTCTCATATGGGGAATGTTCATCAAACACAAAAGTAGGCCTGCTTTAGGGGGGGAGAGTTGAAGCGCAGGACAAGTGCAAGAGGTCCGTCCAGAGGGCAATTAACATCCACTGACGCTTTGCCAAAGGTTGAGTCCGCAGCTCCAGTAAGACTTAGTAAGAAAACCTCTCCACATGTCACGCTCAATAGATCCTACAGAAAATTCATTGGTTTTAATAATTCGGCTCCATTCAGCCAAATGTGTCAATTTGTTGCTTTTCTTTGTCTTAAATGAAACAACCCTGAGTATTTTTGGATCAGGGAGCGCCGGTTAGACCAAAGATGCGACTGTAACGTCTCACCGCGGGCCCTTGGGAGGAATCAAGAAATGTCTGAAGTGAAAATAGTTACAGGCAGGCACATATACACAGGTTAAAAATCATATAAATCAGCGAAAAATAAAGTAAGGCTTGATTTTTTTTTAGTTTTTCTCGATTGCTAAGACACAGTAGTATTCAGATTGTCCCTATGCTGTCTTACTCATAGTGCAGACAGTGATAAGTAAAGGGATAAGTGTTACTAGTACCTGCTCATGCCAGACCTTATACTTGGTAACTTGATGCTTCTTTACACCACTCAACATCCTATGATTCCTCAAATTATTCGATTTTATACACATTTAAAATGAGGTTTGTCATGCCGCAAGTGCATTAAATCATAGTCAAGGATGCATTTTTGACTTAATGATGGGCCACAGGCCAAAAGCAAACACCTGTTATATCGTATTGTTAAACATCTGGCGGGCCGAATTGGGCCCCGCTTTGGGTAAACCCTCGTCTATAACTAGTTCAATAACAATGTGACTATTCATTTATTGGGACCAGTTCACTTTTACTTCACACTTTACTACCAGCTGCTTTCACTCTTTAACAAATGTCAGGGAAATTTTTAATCAATGAGTTGGCAGCAGATAACCTTTGCCCCCTCGCTTTTCTGGTGGTATTGTTGTTGGCGCTGCTGTCGCAAAAGAAAACTGGATTGTTTCTGTTTTTCTAAGAGTTGCAGATGACAACACCACAGGACAAAGCCTGAGTTTAATCAATCATTTGCTCTATAATAGGAATGAACTGCCATTTAACCTTCCTTTTCCTGGGTGACCGCGTTCCCGGTGGCTGACAAACTTGTATAGTGATAGAGAGGTTTATAGGGAACCTATGTTACGTTACATTTTGCAATCAACATTTACTTCATGGTGACATGTTAAAGTGGAAAACTTGTCCATTGCCAGTTTAAGAAACTCACAAAAAGTCTGTTCAGTTTTCGACTGTCAGCCTGTGTCTTTAGCATTTTTTTCCCCCTGTCTTTACTTCTTGTCCTGGTCTGCCCCTTGACTCCCTTCCCCTTCCACGTTTAAGCTCCCCTTCCAGCGAACTCTGCTGTAATCATCCTCCTTTTCCGCTTTCACTGCCCACATCCCCTCTCCCCTGTCCAGCCCCTTCTTGGCTCTATATGTACTCTGTGGTGGACCCTCAGCTCTTAATGAAATGCCTGAAGACAATGTGGATTTTGTGGCGAACACATGTTGAGTGGTTAGTTTGAAGTGTGTTTGGAGAAAGAAATGTGGTTATGGATGAAGATCACTCATTGAAACACATAAGCCATTTTTCTCAGTATCCCTGAGCCTTGGTTTTCTTTACTTTCCTACCTTCCAGGGACTCTCAAGACTCTGCTCAGACTTTCTGATTCCTAATTCAGCCTCGCTTTTAGGCAGGTACAATATTCAGGGGCAAGTCCCTTCCAACTGGGACAGCCCATTTCACATAAAGGCACAATTCATCGTAGGGAGCGTGACACTCAGTTTGCACAGGGGCCACGTGTTTGCAGAAAAGAAGTCACAGGAGCGCTGAGGTTTTTTTTCATCCTTTTAACGTAAAATATCTCAAAGTCGTGCTCCATGTCATGTATGTAAAGCAGCCACTGCTCTACAGATAAAGAGAAATAGAGCCTAGAGCGATTACATTTAGAGAAAGTTGATGCTGTGGGGATAGAAACACGGCTCACGTCTGTTAAAACACACTTCAAGATCAAGAGGAGGCGTCGTCCTCTAAACTAACCTGAGGGCCACTTGTATTACTTTTCAGCTGAGGCCTGAGTTTCAGCAGAAATCTGAAAAACTGCAAAAGCAAAAAGCCACCCAATCAAAACTGAGTCAAAATTTCCACCAACTGGGGATTTACAGCTGTGTTGCAGATGTTCAGCATATTGCTATATAACTATTAAAGCAAAAAGCAAAGCTATTAATCCATCTGTTAATCCATTAATTCTCCTGTTTTATTGTTTGGAAAGTCAAAATTCCTTGAGGAGAGTGAATCATAGCGTGGCAGCATGCGTGTGTATGTGTGCAGTTACATTTCACAGCCACAGTCATGAACTGCTGATGATCGCTCCATAAAAACTCTGGAATTTCAGTGTTGCAATAAGAGAAGATTAAAAAAAGGATGAAATAAGAATAATAACAGTAAAGCATTAAGGATGAAGATCTTGAGATTAACAGTACATCCTTTCGTGTCAATAAGGAAGTCCACCCGACTTTGCAACTGAGAGAACAATAACGGGTGTGACATTTTGTCAATACTGACACTCAGTAAACGCAGGTTTAACAGTGAAGAGGAGGCAGCAGTAACTCTAGAAAACCTGATTTCATTTTAAAACCAATTATGGCTCTGGCCAATGACTTGACAGATATCCAATTTAGTCTTATCTGCATTTTAAAATTGAAATCTACAACTGGTGTTTTCTAAATGTTTTGTCACCTGCATTTTGAACCTTGTTAGACATTGTCTAGTTAGTCGTTTTAGCTAACTCGTGGTCAACCCTCTCTTAACGTATTGTTGAGTGAGCTACCTAGCTAACGTCAAACAAACGTGCAGCGTTTGCATTGGCCCTGCCAGTGTTTTTCATGTCACCACATGAATGCACAGCGGTTAATCACCAGATGTAGCAGCAGAGTGATGAATCCTGCTGTCCGAACCTCTTTATGGAGTTCTCTGTCCTGATTGGATAAAGTGGGCAGGGATACCAGAAAATGTATTTTTTCTATTACTGCATGAGCAGAGGGGAGGAGAGACATGGGTTACTGACCAAACACTGTCTAACAGTGATATTTAATAATTATTTTCATCAAAAAATATAACTTTAAGCAGCTTTAAATGTAAGTTATGTTATTTTTGTGTCTAAATTTAGCTGCAAAACCAAATTACTATTCTGTGATAACAAAAGTGAGTGGCAGCAGTAGTGTAAAGAGTGTTAGTGTTAACTTGTCTAGGCTAATAACTTTATCTATCTGTTTACTTGGATAAGGCCACATAAACACACAGAAGAGACAGGAGCCGTGTGACAGAACAGCACTCTGTGTCGGCTTTCACATGTTGTAGCTGCGGTCATGTGACATGATGTCAGAGGATGCTGACGTTACGCCCCGCTGCAGGACAAAGCAGGTTATTATCGGACAACGTGTCTCTGTCGTCCCTTCAGGAGACTGGCTTCTGGAGCTTTCAATCACCGCTCGGAGAGGGGACATTTGGTCTCGGCATGTCCCGCCTACTTTTTGTCAATCAGTGCTGCTGACCCGTGTTGTTGGAAACTCGCATGTTCTGTCTATTCTTTCACTTCCACAACAAGAAGGGGCCCTGCTCAGTAACAGACCTGTAGGCATTTGGGAGAAAACGTCCCCGCGAGTCGGACCCAATTTATGAGCCATTATCAGCAGAGATGAATAAAATCACTTGGATAAGAAGATCTCAGCGTCATATGTTTGTGTTTTTCTGAAAAATAACCCAACTCCATGTGAGCCACAGCGGGTACAAGACATCCTGAAACTACAAACACACCAGTCCACAAATTCTGGATTGCTTATTCGATCAAAACACAATGACGCTGGGACTGATTTGCTCGCGTTGCATCAAGATCAAGACCCATTGCAACATGGGACAAGCATGTGATTGAGACCAGCACTGTATGCTCAAAACGTACCTCTCTTGTCTGTCTCTCCCTCTGTCGCTGATGAGGTCATCCCAACCCCCGTCCACCACTGGGCCCTAAACCAACAAACAGCGTCGGCTGAACAAACACATGGCTCGCTCTGCCACTCATGAGGTTCATGTTGATGAGCCGAGCCGCAGACCAACAAACAGCACCGTCACTGATATGAACTTTTTACACAGAGAACACATGCTGTCTGCAAAACATGTCGCTGAAGCCTGGGACTCTTTCCGTATAGTCTCCACTTCAGGCTAGTGGAGATACAATATGACGGTAGAAAGTGGAGTGCAGTGTTTTTGTCTGGAGGCTTTCTCTACAGTCTAACATAATGTGAAGACAGCTGTGGAGCCAGACATGCTGCAAATGTCCGTTTAAGAGATAATGTGAGGGGTTTTTTGTGATATTAGGAGATACAGCAGAGTGCTGAGTGTGATGATATACATTTTGAACAAAACAGTGTCACACAAGCTTGAACTCTGAGTGTCTGTGTGCTTATTTTAGATTTCTGAGGCACATTTGAACTAAAAATAGCCAATGATAGCTCACCGTGATGACTGCAGCCTTAAGGGAGTGCTGTGTGTAAGCCTTGGGTGTGTGAGATAATGTCACATCGTTAACATTACTGATGCAATGGGTAAAACATTTTCCTAAGATTTACAAATATGAGAAATATATATAGATTTTTTAATCAGTGACTAAAAATAACGTGAAAAAAGAAATACCATTGTGTCGAAATCTTGCTGCGTGACTGCAGAGAATAAAGAGTCACTAATTAAGTGAATAAAAGTCTGGTTTGGTGGGAGGTGCATCTGAAACCTCTCGCGTCCCGATGACATGCCGAAAATACGGACGGATGTTCGTACCTGTGATGAGGCTGGAAACCAGCAGGGGCAGCACGAGCATCTGCAGCATTCTCATCAGCAGTTCTCCAGGAAAAGAGAAGAACTTCACGTCACGGTAAGACATCTTGTACGGCCGCAGGGCGAAGCCCAGAATTATCCCTGCAGTGCGGAGCACATGTGGATGAAAGAAAAGTCAAAACTTTGTTAGAGTGTTTCACATTTTCAGTCCCAGATTTGTCACCTGTTAGTCAGATAAGTTAAAAGCTGATGTGTTTCAAACCCCCCCCCCCCCCCCAACAACAAGCTTAAACATCATCTTTTTATCACAATCTTCTACTTAGTAAGAAGATGAGTGGTGTTTACCTCTGTTTTCACAGACAAAACACAGTGGACTCATGCCTTTGACTGAATGATGCATTGGGCTTTACTGTTAAAGGTTTACGTCATGCGAACACATGATCGTTACTGGGAATGCTTTTTTCGTTCAATGACAAATGTTTGGGAGTAGGTGCAGTCTTCAGAATAACTACGATTGTGCAATTATGTTTTTTCAAACATGGTTTTCTGGTCAAAATGTGTGCAGAAGGTCTTTTCTTCAGTGTCAATTGTCCAGCAGACCCAGGTGGCTGACCCTGAAGAATGCCCTGAATTTAACAATCAATCAAATGTGTTTGTCATGGCACGGTGTAATTCTAGCAGGGCTGCAGATGTGCGGGAGGTGGGTGGGCCTGGCTTACTTCCTACTGAGCAAGAATCAAAGGTTAATGGCAACAAGTCAAGGGTCAGCTACAGGGTCAGATTTAGGCCAGTCTGCAGAGTTCATCTGAGTTCCCTCTGTTCTCTCATCCGGTGGGTTTGTATCAATTCTTTTCCTTCTTCCGACACGCTACAGGGGTGTTAGTCACACCATATTGATGGATTGTTGGGGTGACGCAGGAAATCTGGTGCCTTCTTCTTTACAAGATTGAATAGAGAGGGGGGGGTTGGGGATAGATGGAGAGGAACAAACAAAGCCTCTTCCAATAATCTCCAGTTTTAAATCAGCTAATCTGCCAATTGAGTTCAGTGTCTCAAGTGAAAAAAAAGTAAGTTTTCCCTCTTACCAATAATGACAGCAGCGATGGTAAAGAGCACAAAGGCATTTCTTATGAAGAATCCTTTAACGTCATCCTTGGAGATGTTCTCCACTCTCTTCATGGCCAGCAGCGACCGGGACTGGATCCTGGCTCGGATTTGGTTGAGGCCACTCCGGGACCTCTGCGGGTTCTCCCCGTTGCTCTGAGTCATGGCTGTTGTTGCAGACCTGTTATTTAGGTGCAGGAACTCAAACTCCTCTCAGCTGTGACGGGAACACCATAAAGGTGTTGCTGATTCACTTGTTACCTGTTGCTCCTCTTGATCTCTCTCACACTTTCTGCTTTGGTTACACGTGTCCTTAGGGGGAATAACATATTGCAAAGAGTTTAAACAGTTATTGTAAAAGGTAGACTCTGTCTTTACCATTGCAGAACAATGGCACATACACAGGGGATCAGATTGCTAATTCATTTTATTGTAACACCTGACAGATGTTGACCCTCAAATGTAAAACCTCTACAGTAATGACAGTCATGCAACTCCCTAAAAATGCATTATAAAAGCTAAACTTTCAACTTTTCTGTCACTGAAATGCTGCACCATGGATAAAGAACACATGTGTTGAAACCTGAACTCTGGAGGCATGCAGACTTCCTCTTACGCACACTCGAGTAACTAAAACACACGTGTACAGATACTGATTCACAAATCTCACACTCACACACATTTAGACATATACAAACACAGCTGCAGACATATTAAAAGGTAAAATACTGAGATAGAAGTTGTTTCTGTACCTTTAGACTTGAGCAATAACTTCCTCTGGAGCAATGTTTTTCCAGTTTTTCAGGGGTAAAGTTCTGGTTTAAAGCTCGATCAGTGTGAGAGGGACAGGGGAGCTCTTTGGCTGCGAGCTGGTCAGTCCGAGCAACCAGCAATGAGGAGAAAGAGGAGAGGAGAGAGGAGAGGGGAGGAGAAAGGGAAGGAGGGAGTTGCGGTGGTTGGGATGAGAGAATAAAAGAGCCAGTGAGAGAATGGAGGCGGCGCTATAGTAGAAGAAAAACCAGGGTTAGTCAGTCACACAGTGTGGGCTTGTGGGGAGGTGAAGCGGGAACTAAAAAAGTGAAGTAATTTAGAGGAGGGGGGGGCGTGCATTTCAGACAGAGGGGAGCTTGAGGAATAATGAGCTCTCGAAGCAGGAAAAAGAGAAAGAACCTTCTTGTCTTCTTCTGTCCCTCTCAGCCCTCTTTTCAGATGGTTTTTCACGCTTGATGAGTTCAGTCTAATTGGAGATTCCTGCAGAGAGTGAGTCAACAAGAAAATAAAAAAAAAAACATATGGAAGTGGATTAGACTTTCATACATTTATATTGGCACGTCTCCAACGGACACACTCATCAATCAGCCTCAGTTTGCCTTATTTTTGCTACCTTTAAGAACAGTACACATTCACGCCATACAAAGTCCACTTGGCCATCTTACTATCAGGAAAAAAACTGGTGAGTCTTTAGTTTGTGAAGCTAAACAGGGCAGGTAAATATTTACCAAGTGCCAGCGGTGCAACTGGTGCCCTGCAACTGTGGGCAATGAAAGAAATAACCCTTGCAAACAGTCTGCAGGTTTTTTTGGCTGACCGCTGTGCTGCATGTGTGTCGTGAAATCTACATAAGCTTTTTGCACAGGAGACACGCTGGTTAGAGACTTAAGCAGTCCCACGGAGGATGATCCAAACGCAAGCGGGGCTGATGGCCGGGAGATAAGTTTGGCAGCCGAATTCAGAAATTCACAGTGAGGGTGTGTACGGAAATGTGTGCGTGTGTGAAAGTGGGTAAGTGTGTTTTTGAAAAAAAGTGTGAGTGAGGGAGGCAGAGCTGAAGGCATCCTTTCTGACTCATACCAAGGGAATCCATGTTTGGCAGAGATGTTGTGAAATGTTTCACTTTACACACACGTACACACACACTGTACCTCATACTTCATATGACCTCAGTAAAATTATATAACCTCAGACTCTGGCGTGTTTACTACTAGAAAGAAGAAAAATTTCTAAGAGCAGACCCGACGCCAACAGATTTTTTTACTTTAGAGTTTTGAATATAATCGAAGTGGCTGCGCTCGCATGATTATAAGTTCTGAGTTCACTCAGAAAGGCAATAAATCATTTTTCCTCCTACCAAGAATTTGACGCATCCATCCAGATAGTTTGGATTTGCTGAGATAAGCGCTGCAGACCATTTCAACACAGTGGACTTCTTGCGTTTGGTTTCAGTAATTCTGAGCACCAAATATTTCTACTCGGCAGAAGTAGAAGGAGCCCCACTCCTGATTGAAAGAAAGACCGTCATCATCTTGCAAGTGAGGGGCCATTCAAGACTCATTGGAGTTAATTGTGCATAAAGCCGAGGGAAAGAAACTGCTCTAAAGTCTGGTGGTCTGTGCTTTGGTTGTCCTGTAGCACCTACCAACAAGTCAAACAGGTGGTATCTGTGGTGAGAAGCATCCTTAAGAACATTTTTGGCTCTGCAGAGGCAACACAGGGGTCTGCCAATAACTGATGATCTGGTGGTCGGTTGGGGTGATGGACAGGCAGACCGCCTGTGCTAGGAGTGCAGGCAGACAACTCCTGATCTGTTTTGGTCTTGGTAGTAGTGAGCGAATGAATTACAGAAATATCTACAGGGGATTCTTACTGGTGGTGCTGGGCAGTGGAGGTATTGGCCAACATGGCAGTACCCCCTGAAAATGGTAGTGCGAGATCCAATGCCAGATGGCTGCTGGACATCAGGGTAGCTCCTCAACAGGTCCATTTTAAGCCAAAAGGGTTCAGGTGATACGGGATGTAAGGCTCCAGGCTGGGGGCTAGCCGACTGAGGTACAGGCCAGAAGCCTAGAAACTGTGATGGCATCTGGTGATACTTTTCATCAAGAGGCATCATGAGAACAGTTTGTCCAACACTTCAGTTTCTGACCTAATACCTGCAAAACTAATGACATTGCCATAACTTTCAGCTGTAGTTCATCCATCCATCCATCCATCCATCTTCTTACACTTCTCCAGGGTTGGGTCGAGGTGGCAGCAGGCTAAACCACTTCTAAACCACCGCTGACTTCTTTTGACAGGAAGTAGCAGCAGCTGCGGGCTCCTCACCCTATCCACCGTGTGAAAGAAACAAATTTTGACCTTAAGTCAGGGTTGGGCCATAGATGGACTGGTAAATTGAGGGCTTCCCCTTCCAGTTCAGATCCTCTTCACCATGATGGTCTAGCGCAGTACTACTGACAACTGCACTAAACCGTCCCCCAACCAGTGGGGACAACAACCGTAACCTGTAGTTTGGTTTTAGTGCTAATTAGCTAATATTACCATGCTAACACATTACACTAGATGGTGACCATGGTGTACAGCCTCACAGAGCTGCTAGCATGACTGTAGACATCACATCACTGGCCTCATGACCTCTACTGTCCACTACTGCAGGTTTCGTCCCTTCATTTGATTTACATTTTACAGCTGTGTTTGAATGAATTATACTGTAATCTCTAGCTATCTGTCAGAGATAAAAAGGACCAACAGGGGAGCACACAGTGCAGATGTTTACAATCCAAGAGTAAAAATACTAGGAGCTGTTGCCTTTAGGCTGTAATAATCATTCATTCATCATAATATGATGGAGCAAGAAATAAAAGCAAAAGAAAGAGTTGTTGGTGAAATCATTGCCCCTCTGAGCTGCGGGGATAACCATAATTAGCATTGAATAAACAGGCAATTTCTGCCTGAATTGCAGGGAGATAGAGAATATGTACTGTGTTACGATCTTCCTCCACCATCCCCTGGGTCTCAGAAACATTGAACAGCTACTTTCAACACTTCAGATAAAAGTTTAGACTGGCTCATTAGTGCACGGACTGGCTTTCATTGTCAGCGGGTGCAAGTCCCACGACATGAATGCTGTTATAACATTACATACTGATGAAAAGACTGTCTTGTATTTGATATATGATGACACCCTTACCAAAGAGAATATAAGAAATTGATCTCATTCACTCGTCCATTTATATTATAATATTACCACTTACTGTATCACAAAACAGTGATAGTATTTACATTAGACCTCCTGATTTGACATCAATGACTTCATGTGTTAACTTGTCTTATGACTCCATGTAAATCTCATTTTAATGGACTGATTATGAACATTTCTAGCTTGTCAGGCCATCCATTACTTGCACGATTGGTGTTTCATTCCCCGGCTAAAGGCCACATGTGTAAGTGTCCATGGGCAAGAAGCAATACCCCATATTGTTCCTGATTGGCAGGCCCAGGAGAGAAAGAGATCGAGGAGGCTGATAAACCAGCACAGAGGGTGAATGGAGAGGAAGGAGAGAGTGAAAAGGAGAGAGGGTGATGCACACAGCTCTGCAGCCTGTGGGAAAAACACCAAAAACAACAGAAGGTTTGAGGAGAAATGCAGTGGCTATTAGTTGGCAGTATGTTTATTTCTTGTCGGCAGGACGAACATGGACCATAAGTACTAAAGTTAAAAGATGAATTTAGACTGAGACCAAGCTGCTGAAAAGATAACACCAGGCCTGAGGTATTGACGGATAAGGTCTAAATAAAAGTTAAGACAAAAAGATGATTATTTAAGAGAAAAGTGGCATGTTTGGAAAAGGCCCACCAGTCTACTGACTTCTCTTAACTCTGGGGACTTTCATCAGAAGAAACTTAAAGTCTGATCCGACACGGATAGGGAGCCCATGAAGTGACGCTAAGATTGGTGTAACATGGTCAAATATGCTAGTTTTGAACACTTTTCATACTTTAACTTTAAGGAATCACACACTTGTTGAGAATTACTGTTACTGCTGCTTACAGCAGCTTTAAAGGGGTCTGCTCTGGGCTGGGGTCCATCCGCCATCCAAGTTTCATGGAAATCCATTCTGCAGTTTTTGTTTAAACGTGTAGACAATCAACCAACCAACCACCAAAACAACGGATCCAGGTGAAAACATAAAGTCCTTGGTGGAGGGAACAAAGAGCAGTAAAGATTTACTTAGTAACTGATATCAGAGCTCAATCAGTTTCACTTATTGTATCTTTACTAAATAAGTCAGTGAAATTCTTCTTTCTTAAAAAACTTGGTAAGATTCGGTAACGGGACATTTCCAAACAAAATCACATGAAAGTAGCTCATTTGTTGAAAAACTTTGTCCATCCATAATCTGATTTGTTCGGTGAACGCTGCTGTTTGTCTAAAATAATGTGAAAATGTTTCAGCACAGGCTTCAGGCCTGTGTTCCTTTCTTCATTCTTTTCATCTTTTATACAAAATGTCCCATTTTTTCAATTAAATCCAGACCATTTCCAGAAAAACATTGCAAAATAATCCCTGAACATCGTTCATGTGTCGTGACACCATTAATACTGACAGGCTCAATCCCTGCCTTTCCCATCATTAAACCTCAGCTCATCTGGAACGCTTTAAATCAGAACCCCACAATTCCTCACCCTCACCGCAGCGACCCACATGGCATCCGTCACACAGCGATCCCAACAAGCAACAACAGACAACAGCCTCCTTTGTCTTCAGCGAGCAAAGCAAGGGATCGGCTGATGGGGTCAGCTGCCGAGTGGAACTTGTAAATTGCAGAAAGGATCCTGCCGTAAAAAACACACAATGGCAGCGGACAAACAGGTGAATGCGACACATTGCCATGGATGCTGGGGAGGAAATGTGTCTCCTTTGGACTGTGTTTACTCGTGTTAATCACATTGTGGAGACAAAAGTCAATTCATGGGGACTCACCTTACATTTGTGGACTAAAAGCTGCTGGTCCTCACAAGGTTGAAGTCCTCCCATATGCTTAATAATGTTTTTAGCTCATTTTGTGACACTTGGGAAACATGCTAATAAGCTGTTTTGCAGAGTTCATTGAGAAGATTAATACCAGTCTCATACTGGTATTATGAATTTGAACCTACAGCTAGCAACTAGTTTACATAGCTTAGCAGAAAGACCGAAAATAGCTCGTCTGACTCTGTCAAAAGGTCAGAAAATATACAGTATATCTACTCCCACATCTGAAGGTCACCGTGTTAACATGTTAACATGTATAATTGAAGGCTGACTCAGTGAATTGAGGATTTAATTGACCAAACTGGAGGTGGTTGTGGAAAGACTAAGCAAGACTGTGTTGGTGAGTTTTTTTTAGGTACAGCAAGTTTGAGTTAAGTGTGTTTTATGACGAGTTAACGAGGCCATGAGCTCTCTTAGCTCGGTAAACGAGAGGAAACTGAGCTTGAGTTCTGTTTAGTAAGGAAGATAGAAGTAAGTGTTTTTAATTTCTTGACATTTCTTGTTATTTTATTACACTAACAGCTGACATAGGCCTGTACCTGCCATCTGAAACTACCTGGGATATCAGACTATTATCTCCTGCTGGTGCAAAGTGGTATTATGAGCCAGGGCTAGCTGGGTTTTTTTTTTTTTTGCTCCTTTAATCTGTGGATGTAATTTTATTTTTATTAATTAAATTAACTCTTTATTCGGAGCAGACTAGTTTAGCAAATGTCCAGATTGGATTTTTTAATGATTTATTATGTCTTGTTTGTTCTCTAGGTTATGGTTAAAACTGAAATAAGTCTCTAAGGAATTCATTACCAATCAAAAGTTTGGAATCACCAAAAGAAGAATAATTTCATTTAGTCAGTGTCTCCACAGCGTTTACATGAGAGGGGGAGTTACTCTTTTATCACCCTGTCCGTAATATGTTCAGCAGATATTCTGTGAATATCTAATAGCGCTAACTCTGAACCAACCTTCTATTTCTGTGTTTGTAAATTCCATTATTGTGCGCTTGACACTGAAACAGGAACCTGTTGCTTTTTAAAACTGCACAAATTTTGATGCAAACCTCATATTATGGTCACTTTCTGCCCTTTCAGCTGTCTTAACCATTGTACAGCGTTTTGGTTTTTTTTGCAAGCCCTTTCTAAAACCTCGTCCTGTCAGCCATCTGACTGAGCTGAATCAAGCTTTGTTGGAGGCAATTCCAAACTTTTGAAAAACTCTCGTACATCTCACAATATCCTCACAATCTATCCATTCATTGATCCTTTCATTTAACTGGCGATGTTATAGGTCACTATCTTTTTTTTTTTTTACCAAAGTTGTGCTTGAATTAAAAATAATTTTCCCACAAGTGTTACGGAAAGATCTTCTCTTCTCCTCTCACCCGTCCCGCCGCAGATCAAACAACGTCTCTGCTCTTACGTAACGATCTGAGAGTTTAGGAGACCGCAGGGCCTCCGACTCTTCTTAGTCTGGTCTCAGTTCTGTTAAACAGATTAACGGGGGAATGTGGAACAAAATGGGTTTCTGTTTTTCCATCCTCATGTGAAGATCTGTTCATTCATTGTTTACTATAGGAGCCATGAGCCTTTAATGGAATCACATGCTCTGCAGGGATTGACTGTAGAAGAATCAAAGTGGAGAATATGATCATAAGAAAACATGCTGAGAGAAAACGTCACAATATAGAAAATGAGCTGCTGTTGGCTTTTATTTGTTTTGGCCGTCCCAAAAAGAGGGAAATAATGATTGCCTGTTGTTGACATCTCTCCTCAAATTACATAAACATTTGGAGGGACATGTTTAGGCAGAAAGGGAAGAAAATGAGTCAATTTCATCACCTCATGAGCTGCTTTTGTTCTTGTACAGTAAATGATGTCATGAGCAACCTATAGGAATACAAAAACACACACTTTCCCTCTCTCTCTCTCACACACACACACAGACACACACCGGCCATACCCTCAGTCTCAGCACCACCGAGTGTGTGTAACTCTAGCCGGCCCAGGCTGCTCCAACAGGCCGGTCGTTTCGGATGGGAGTGGTCCACTCTCAGGGGAGTGATGTATCCAGGACAGGTTATAAGATCTGCAGTCTACAGTGGCCCTCTGGGGACACACAGAACTGGGGCCACATTGTTCCCCAGTGTCATTGTGCACGAGGGTTTCCCATGGATCAGATGTTACAGACTTCAAACCCAGGGGTCTCAGCGCACCCGTAGCTGTTGTTCAATGGGGCACGATGGGAGACGAGGCTGTTCACACACTGTTTCTCACTGATCTGAATAAGGCCACACTGGAAGTGGTCCCAGCGGCTCGTCGTCTGGATACGGAGAACGGTGGTGGGTGGGAGCGAAGGGGTAGAAGATGAGATGCTAGACACATGGATAAGAATGACTGAAGACTCGGGCTGAACTCTGAGGAGAAAGAAAACGAGTAAAGGCAGCGGAAGAGACAGAGGAAGTCCAGATACTCAGTAGCAGCAGCAGATTGGACACACAGGCAGAGTTTACCGCACAGGAAAACAAACTTCCCCTGCTCACCCACAGGGAACCCCCTCTCTTAAACACCAGTGATGTGACCGAGCTAAAAGCAGAATAAGAAACCTTTAAAAAGACAACGAAATGCTGATCTGATATATATATTTCTAATCATCTTAAGAGTTTAATCACATGATGTGTTTTATGACTTTACTTGAGTTATTCCATTTTATTTTACTTGTACACTACATTTTAGGGGTAAATATTGTGCTGTTGACTACTTTTACTATATCTGTCAGTTTTAGTGACAACTTAGTGGATTCAAATTATTAATGCAAATTAAAGCTGCAAGCAGCGTTGAAGGGTCCACGCACCCCCGCTGAATTTTCATGTGTTTTGAACACTTCACAAAGGAGTTCAATGTGACTTCCTCTGTCCACTATGTGGTGCTAGAGAGGAAGTATATCAAGAGTCGACCACAACGTGATAATGTCATTTAAATGTCACAAAAGGTTTACTGCCTGTTGACAGTAGGTGGCGCAATGTCGATTAATCCAAATAAGCATGTGGATGTCTTCTGGCCGGGACTCTGATCAAATATGTGAAATTTGGGGAAGATTTGAAACGCCCACTGGATTTACAAATTAAATTTTCACATGATTATAACAGTTTACTTATATATACTGCAAAAACATGGTGAATGACTGTATCACTGCTGTGACCACCATGTGGAATGTTTCTCTCAACTGTTCCCCAATCTCTGTAAAAAGGAAATAAATGAAGACATAGGCATGCAGAGTGTTAGAGGGTCCACAAAAAGGGGAAATGCTCACTCCAAGTTTGCTCACTTACATATGCATGCATGTGTTCCTGTGTAAACCCCATGAGCCTGCAGTGTCTGCGTATACAGTATGTATTACAAAAGTGTGTGATTCATAATATTTCAAACACTGTTCGCAAAAAATAGACGTAACCCTGTTTGCATGTGTACATGCATAAATGTATACCTACATATCCATCCAACAGGAAGTGTCCTTGTGCCAGCATACTAATGCAGTGTCTGCACACACAATACAGAAAAAAATATATTACATGTTATTCCCAAGATTTGTACTCAAATCAGGCTAATGAAAAGAGGTAAAAAGAAGAAATAAAGCATATTAATAAAGCTGTTAAAGGACACTGCGTCCATTTAAACTCTTCCAATATACCACAAATACTTCTCCTATTTCTTAAACAAATTCCTGTGGCAAATTCCTGTGGCAAAGCTTAAATGATTCTCCAATTCAACAAAGTAAAGGAAGCTTTTGACCTAAAGTAGATATTTGGATCTCCTGGAACCATTCAGTCTTGGACACAAAGAATTCTGGGAACCAATGTTTGGGTCTGTGTATCGTCATGACTACATCGCCAAAATTCCTGTTTCTCTCTGCCCTGTTGAGATTAACAGGACTCCAATGGAAAAAGTTGGGATGCTGAAATAAGTACAACAGAAAGCATGAATAACACAGAATGTGATAAACTGCTGATCCTTTTGGACATACGCCCAGTTTTGTAAATATGTGTTTATTCTGAATTTGATGCCAGCAAGTGGTTTCAAACAGTGAAAGTGGTCTAATGCTCAAAAATATGTATAAATCTGGACAATACACTCATGACTACTATTGATCATATTTTGATGCTAATAATTCTACTTGTAAGACTATTTTTCACAGCGGTATTGCTACTTTTAGCAACCTGCAATGTGCAGTGTTAATAACCCTCATCAGGCTTGCCTGTGTCTCTGCTCCTACTGTATAGTAAGTGAGTTTGTTGTCTTGTCTTGTCGTTTCCCAGTTGAACTCTAGTTTCCCAAATAATAAGTGCCCAGTGGTGCCAAGGGGAAACCTGAGCGAGTCTTTGATAAAGACGTGTTTGAAGCTCTCAAAGATCAAAATATGATACCCTTCTTTTTTGTATTGTAAACAACTGGCCAGAAAGGCCGTCTCTTTAAAGACTGGAGTGCTCGGTGACAATAGAGTAAAAAAGAGGAGACAATGAGACGGCTGGTATCTCGTCTTATCACAGATTAGTTTCAGTCTCAAGGGTCTGAACTCTGCTGGAGATGAATAGATGCTACTTGTGTTTTTGTTTTTCCGTCTGATTCAACCTTGATTATTGTTTTCTGCTGAAGAATGACGTGCCTTGATAGAAGCATGACTGCATGGACCTTTATTTAGATTCTGAGTGTGATAATAATAAGAAGAATCTGACTCAACACCATAAGTATCATCATCTACAGCTTACTGGCATTATGTGCATGTGTCAGTGTGCATCACACTGTGTTTATGCAATTTGTTGTTAGTTACTCAGTTATTTGGAAGATAAGAGAAACCCATGCTGCAGTACTTTATTCAAGTCAACTAGTTTGTCAGTTTCTAGACCCTGATCCTGACAGAGATTATATTTTATTTCAGCTACGGGTGAATGTACAAGGTTGGATAAAATAGCCAATAATATCATCATGAGACAGGTGCTTAAACCTTGTCTTATCTCTCTAGAAAGACCTGAATCTGCAGGCGAGACCTCGACTTGGCATAATTAAGGGCTTGACTTGCCCTACAAAAAATGATTTGTGACTTGTCTGAAAATTGGACTAAATGACTTGCCCAAATGTCTGGTGTGAACCATCCCTATGGTTTCCTTTTCCCAGCTCGGCTTTGTAATAACATATTTAAGAACACCTCCATCTAGTGGTGGCACGTTTAAGATAAGAAACCCACTGCAATGAGTGCCGTCATTCATTTGAGTTAACAGTTTGCCTAATGGACAAGGTCATTTGAACAGCAACAATTAAAAAACACTGGATGATCCTGAACTATACTTTGATAATCTGAACTGAACTGAATGCCCGCCATGATTTCTCACATTCACAATGTCTTGGTGCGTGTCTGTGTTTCCTCTCACAAGCCACAGACATTCAAAACCAGTTCAACGGATACTTCCAGTATGTGTGAATGTGAGTGCACCTGTTTCTCTGCCTGTACATTGTTGTATGAACTACCCCAAGAGTTATAAAGTAAAGATATCGTATTGTTTTTATCTGTTTGTTAATAAATACGTTAATTTAAAAATGTGCTGCGTTGGATCTGAACCATCGCATAATCTGCAAAGTAACTAGAGTTATCAAATAAATGTAGTGGAGGAGTAGTCATACATTTCATCAAACATGTAAGTACAGTTCTTAAGTAAATGTACTTAGTTACATTGCACCACTGTGCCTGTCTGTGTGAGAAGTGTGAGTCTCAGTGTGATCCCACAGAGAGTAAGACGTGGAGTTACTGGATCAATATATGCTCAAATAAATGAGCGACTACATATCCCTCTGGCAGGTTTATCAATGAGAGTACTGATGACATAAGTAGGCCATCGGGGTCTGGATGGTTACACGGCTTATTGCACTAATCCGAGAGAGAGAAGTGGTTAAGGTGAGGCTGACAGATGGCCTCACTAAGCACCTGCTGATGCTGCCGGGTTTTATCTGCACTGCTCTGTAGCTGTTCGGATGACTGCAGAAACAAAGTGCCAGAGGAACAGAGTGTGACAGAGACCAACACAGACACTGGGGAATGGACGACTGGTCTACATGTAGACGGTGGATATGCAGGATTTATCTGCTCGTTGATGTGAAACAGATTTATTAACCAGATGGAGCTGGTGGAAGATCTTCTAGAGGACTGGCCAGAATCTCTGGACATGTTGGGCTCAGTTTGGATGGATGCACTGGGTGTGTCCAGAGCGATGAACAACTGGTCAGTTTGTCTGCATCTTGTAGAACATCTGTTTCTGGATCTGCTGAGCCCGGTGGACTTCTTACTGGAACACCGAGCTGTGTGCTTCAACATACTGGGCCCTTGGTACTCTGACGACCCCTATGTGTGGATGCTCCTCCACAGCTGAGATGGATTGAAGATATTTTGTGTTCCTAAGTTTTTTTGTTTTTTTTTCCACAAACATTTTTAACTCTGCTGGCTTGAAGGCATTTAGACCATGAGAAAAGGTGACAACACTGGCATCAGGACACTGCCCCCAGCTTGCATCAACAGCCTCAACTTACCTCAGTTTGAACACATTAATTTAATGGATGCTTCATATTGACAGACTGAATTGTTGGGATTTGTGTATAAAGCAAAAGAGAATCATTGTACTGCTGTCATGCTGTATTGTTGTTGAACTGTCATAACATCTCCAGTTCATCTGCTGCTGCAGCCAGCGATCATAGACTGAATACTGTGTGTTAAAGTGTAGAACTGAATGAGAAAAGTTACAGAACTGTAAACAAGGTCAATAATTCTACCTGGATAAAGAGTGTGTGGTTTTATTTGGTTTAACACGACTGAATGCACCTAACACGGTGTAAGCAGACATATAAAAACATTATGCTGCATTTCTGGCTGCTCATGAAACTGGAAGACTTTATTTATTAACTCAACTTTCTATGAACCCAAAGCCAGTTCAGAGAGCATCTAAAGATGTAACGTGTGGTATGTTTTGGTGTGAGTATCGGCTCAGGAATCATGAAACATCAAAATGCATATGTGAAAAAGTAATTACAAATGATTGTATCGTGTCATGTGTCAATCTGAATGAGATGAGAAACTAAGACGATATTTTGTACCATTGAAATATATGTCACAAAATCTTCAAAATGATTGTTTGTCATTGTGGCTTTATAATCATGCAGTGCTTTCATTTTTGTCTCAGTTATTCAATCTACACAAAATATCCTTTCATCGTTTAATAGTAGCAGCAGATTTTCTGAAACACGCCTCCTCCCTCATATATAATACATCCGCTGAGATCCATTGGCACTTTTTCAATCACAATATTTATGTCTCAAAACACGTTAGCGTCCTGCTCAAAGATTTATGTCTTTGGCCCAAAATCAAGTGTTTCAGCTGTATATTTGTGTAGAAATGTGTATTATAGAATTATATTTTTGCAATGGTTTGTGGCTCAAGTGAAATTGGTATAGCAGTTTTATATCCTCACTGAATGACAGTGAAAAAAAAACTATGTTTTTCTTCTATTTTCTTTACCATAAAATAAATAAATGTGTTTGTCACGTATTTTAATGCAGGTTACAAAGTCACAATATTTTGCGATATCATACTTTGCTAAAGTAGCATTTTACATTTACTTACTTGTACTTTATTTCCTCTTTCTGCTACTTTACATGTCTTTTTTATTATTATTATTTTATTGCATTGAGGTCATATCTCAGTACAGCCACAAGGTATCTTTTGTGCTTACATGCATTTTTTCCCCTTTTTTGATCATATTTTATAGACCATGTGGTGCAAAAAGCAAAATGAACACAACAAAACAAAACAATCTGCTTCTTGTGTTATCTCTGGGCAAATAATTTAGGATTTACATCACCAGTTACTTTTGTTACTTTATATTACTATTAGGCTATGTTTAAAAAAATATATAGGCCATTTAATATTTATTTGTTATGCTAATGCATTAGAAATAAAAAGCCTTTTCCTGCTCTTTGGTATTTGCTACTTTAACTGAGGAAAAATATCTGGATGCTTTTTCCACCGCTCTGCAATAGGATGCCGATAAAGCACACTGTGGAGAATTCGTGGCCTCGCCTACAATTCCCAGAACTCCCTGCGGCTCCAGCTTGAGAGCGGCACGCAGCGCGGCCGTTACGTAATGCCGTTTCAAAGGTTGTGTATGTTGGAACACAGTGTGACGATACATTCAGACTGTTTACCGGCTCACGAGCTTCAGCCCGAGAGAAGACGGTGGAAAGGTAAGAGTCACCTCCGTCCTGCCTCCGGTACTAACTGGGTCTGCTCTGGGTCGGACCGGACCGACCAGCTGGATCCATACGAGACCGCGGCACGGTAACGTTACAGCTACCGGCGCTGTTGTTGTTGTTGTTCTGGAATAAAAGATGAGCGTGGTGATGAGAGGAATGAAGAAAATGATCAGGCCTGGTGGTCACAACATCTAAACCACTGGGTTAAAATACAGAACATTATCTAATCTGATCATCTGAAATAACATCTGATGAAAATAATATCGATATTCAATAATACTCCTTTGTTTTTACCCTGCATTTAAATCCAAACTTAGAAAGAGTTCACAGTTTTATATCATTACTTTTATAATGATAAGCTACCTAAATAAAATAAATGTTTACTGGGTGTAGACCGATAATCTGGGCCGATATTCAAGATTCATATGTTTGTCTGCCACATAACATTACATTATAATAATAATAATACACTAAATACATCAACAGACACAAGACACAAGGACATAACACAAGTTAAGGAGATTCCCTGATATGGGAATGAAAGAGTTTTTGCATCTGTTTTGGTGTCTTCTCTTTGATTTGACTGGGACCCTGTAACGTCGACCGGATGGCAGCAGCCCATACTGACAGTGTGAGGGGTCCGGCAGTAATCTTCCTTGCTGTTGGAGGGTTGGATGCCCCCTCAACCCGATCACTTTTAATGCTGTGCGGACCAGTCTGTTTAATTCTGCCTTCAGCTTCACTGTTAGATTCCCAAACCAAGCAGCCATCCCATATCTGAGTATACTTTCTTATCACGGCTTGATAAAACACCAACATCATCTTCTGTTCGACTCTAAACACCCTGAGTCTTGGTGAAAAATGCTGGATCCTACTGCACACACAGTCGGACCTGCTGGGACCTTCAGCATTTTGCGATTATCGGTATCAGTGATTTTTCTGTCAGATTGCCGATAAAATAAACGTTTTCAAAAAAAATGAGCTACGTTGGCTCTGATCTAATATCCTCTCCCACAATATCCTTCCCACAGTAATATCTTAAGTCACAATTAATAAATAAAAAAAATGAATTAATCAAACAAATGTAGTGAAAAGGAGGTATAAAGTAGCAGAAAATGGAAATACTCGAGTAAAGTACCTCAAAATTGTACGCAAGAACAGTATTTTATTGTATTTAGGTTTATTCCATCACTGTTGGTCGGAAATTTTGGCACAAAGAGTTTCAATTTTACTGCAAATGAATATCGGTCACAAATAACAGTTTTCAGTCTCCTTGACCTGCTCTCTCCCTCCTCACCTCACTGCTGTATCATGGTGTATATGTGCTCAGCTCGTCCTGTTTCTTCCTGTTATCCACAGCAGATTACAGCGATATCTGTTTGCTGTTTGTCCAATGAGCTTCAGATTCTCTCTCTATCTCTATCTCTATCTCCCGCCCCTCCCTCCAGCCCCTCACCATGACATCTTGACGTCAGTCCGTTCAGTCATCACCATGAGTGGTGCTGCGCTGGTCGTCGTGGTCGTGGTCGTCTTCTTCTTAGCCCTCTACCTCCTGCAGCGCTACGGAGATCTGCGGAAACAGCAGCGGATGGTCCTGCTGGGCACGCTGCTGTCCTGGTACCTGTGCTTCCTCATCGTCTTCATCCTGCCGCTCGACGTCAGCACGGTATGAAACCACTGCAGCAGTTTAAAGTCTGCATCAACATGTGGTCTCATTTTTCCTTTTTAACCACATGTGCTTGGATTTTTTTTAGGATACAAACAGGATGTGACTTCGAGAATAATCATGTCTGATTGAGGCTGAGTTGTGTGTTCATTTTTGTTTCATGGAGTGTGTTTTCCTCTTGCAGACCATCTACAATCAGTGTCTTCTTGACACGGCAAACCACCGCACTCCTGTAACGCAAGCAACGCGCTCCAATCAGACAGATGACGACGTCGCTGCTTTTCCAACTGTCAGGTAAATGACATAACGTTGCATTTATTGTCCCCATTTGCTTGCCTCAAGGCGAAGTACATTTTTTCTTCAGATTGTGTTTCAAGGTTATCCGACATGATGCACCATATATGTTTTATTTTGAAGGTTAAAGTACATTTGACAGAGGCTTTTTTTCTCAGCTGCTCGTACTAATATACACTCGAGTCCTTGTGCTGTTTTGTGAGGCTTGATGACGTCAAACTAAATAGAGTGAATAATTTATGACACCACATCAAATCCGAATGCCCAAACCAAAGGGGAACTTGTCAGCTGTTTCATTTGAATGAATGGCCTGTTATCAGTTTCAGTGGTTTTCTTTTACTGCGAGTGCCTCATACTGAAGGTTTCACTGTGGGATGTGTGACCATACCTGCTCTGTTTGATTATATCTTATTATATTATGCGGTTGCGGAGTACCTGCTCATGAAAGTTTCAACAATCAGTACACAGTATTGACTTAAAGGGCTGGTTCTCTCACTTATCACCTTTGGTAGCCGCGTGAATAATATTGGTATGACTCCACCCCAATACAATGACGTTGAATGAAATTCCATTCATAACATTTTTAAAATTCAGCAGCAACAAACTCACCGGTCGCTTCATTAGGTACACCTTCACAATGTATTGTAATCCAATACAACATCTCATCGTCACAAATTCTGCCTTGATAAAGATAATAATTAATAATAATAATAATAATTTGACGCTGTCGGACAGGTGTTGATTTAAAAAACGACTGGACATTTGTTTTATATTTTGTTGAGTTGTGTACATACATTACCCTGACTGTTCCCAACAATACTCAAACTCAGAGAAAGGTAGGTAACGGTGTTTTTCATTTGGTCGCCTGACGCTACTTCCTGGTTAGTGAAATCCGCAGACGAAGGCTAAACTTAACCAGAATAAAACTCAAAAACATTACCTCATCTATGAACGTATGAGCTGCTGTATAATGAAGTGAACTGTCAGTGTATCTTTCTATAAACTGCCTCCCTCGTGTAATCTGGATCGACTATGTTGTTATTGATACTTCATATTAAAGAAATATCGAGTTCTGTTCAAACCGAGGTCAGGATTTGAACATTTCTGACTTTGGTGACACAGAGTGTTCCTTTACAAACAGACACTGTGGACGCTGCGCACATCTCTGCAGTTTGACTTGTTGAACGTGTTTAATTACACTTTATGATTACATGTATGCTCACATTCTTGTGTGTGTGTGTGTGTGTGTTACAGTGTGCCAAAGGCTTGTGAGAAACCATGGAGTTATATCCCCGATGGCATCCTACCAGTGTTCTGGAGAGTTGTGTACTGGACTTCCCAGTTTCTTACTTGGTAAGATCTTAACACACACACACACACACTATAACTTCTGTATGTTCCACCTTTTCATATAAGCACAATGATAGCTTGGTACATTGACTCTCTCTCTCCTCTGTGTGTGTGTGTGTGTGTGTGTGTGTGTGTGTGTGTGTGTGTGTGCAGGCTGCTGGTGCCCTTCATGCAGTCTTACGCTCGGTCGGGAGCGTTCTCCAGAGTCGGGAAGATGAAAACGGCTCTCATTGAAAATGCAATCTATTATGGCACCTACCTCCTCATCTTCATCTCTCTGCTCATCTATGTGGCCGCTCACCCTTCGTGGCAGCTCTCATGGTAAATCAAACGTCCCCTCAATTCAGAAAAAACTTGGACGAACAACGGGACTAAACAATGCCAAAAGAAAAGATGTCAGTGAATCTGTCTTTGTAAAACTTGTGCAGGAGGGAGCTCCAGACCATCGGCATTACAGCTGCCAACACCTGGGGCCTCTTTCTTCTGGTGCTGTTGCTAGGCTACGGCCTGGTGGAGATACCACGTTCTTATTGGCTCTCATCTTCCCATGGTTACCTGCTGGCCAAGACCTACTTCAAGGCAGCGAAAGTGGCTACTGAGAAGGTAGAGGCTGAGGAGAACCTAGCAGATGTTATGGAGGTGAGGATTTATCATCTCTCCTGTGCTCTGAGAGAACAGATTCATAGAACAGGCTTTGCTATGCATAAAAATAAACTTTTATATTTCTCGTTATCAGGACGTGGCAAGTGTTCATGCATCTGTCAGGTACAACCACCAGCTGAGGAAGTGTGTGGACACCATTTTGACAAAGGTGAGAGAGACATCATGTGATTTGTTCGTCAAATAAAAATCTCTTGGCAATAAAATAAAAGTTAATATCCAACAAGTTTATTGTTGCATTTACAGTTTTTACAGTCTTCATTTCTTCATTTGAGTGTCGTCTCATTTCAGTGTCCCGCTGACTACCAAGAGGAGATGAGAAGACATGTGGAAAGCCCTGCTGGTGAACAAAACGTCATTCCCACCAAAAGAAGCCTCATTAATCTTCATAAAAAAGTAATTGTAAAAATCATTGCACTGGGATTTTAAAGGAAAAAAATGCAAAAATATGACCCTGTTGACTGTGTGTGTGTTTCAGGTCATCTTTGCAGTGCAGAGACACGCTCAGACTCGGGTCCAGTGGTCTATCTTGATAGACGAGGCCTTTCATCTAGAAGATGTAGCCAAAAGCCAGAGCAGCCCGGTCCGACAGTTAACCCACAGCTTCCCCTCAGCACACCACCACGGCTGGATCCGCAGGTTCTTTTACACTCCTACTGTCGGTGAGTTCACTTGGCACTAAAATCTCAAGCTCATTTACTCGGCTACTTTACTTAAGTGCAAAGCTATGGTCTTTCTGATTGTGTGTTCCCATTCTGTGAGACTCGATTTACTCCACTACCGCTGCCATTTTCAGTGTTTATGTGTACACAGGAACACCAGGGTGTTTTTGGCTTGTCTCCTTTGTGTGGCAGGCTTCTGATTGGCCAACATGGCCTTATGGTAGAAGTTAATTTGCCACCTGTTGCTTTGGCCTGGGCTTGCCTTTCCATACCATTAGTGTGGACAGGAATTTCTTTGAAACTGGAGGAGGGGAAAAAATGCAGTTTTAAAAATACCCGTGTACGTTTCGACTAACGTGTTGAAAAAAAAAACCAAACAGCCGTACTGTTTTAGTAGGGTGAATGAGTTGATCAACTGCAAATGCTGAATTTGAAATTAATTCATTAATTCATTAGTTCATTAATTTTATTTGCATGAAAAATGTTTTGAGATGTTTAAAAAAGAAAAAAAAACTATTTGTGGAAATCATATTTTGGGAGCTGCGTCCATTATTTCTAGTATATTGTGCAATATTTTCAATGTTTGATTTTGAAGTAATCCAGAAGTATTCAGATTAGATGACATTTTTTTGTAATCCACTATATCACCTTAGTTATTATAAAAATTGCCATATAATTTACATTCAGTAACTGACTACATTTCAAAGTAATCTGATCCAACCCTGGAAGTAAACGATACAATAGTATTGTTTCCCGGCAGTAATATTATCTTATTTGTTTGTTAGTTCTTCTGTGTATGAATCCAGATCTACAGCATGTGTTTGTAGCTGAAATGTCAGTTTAATTGTACCTCCAACATGTGTACTCATGCACGTGTGTGTGTGTGTGTGTGTGTGTGTGTGTGTTTGTGTGCGTCCTCCTCAGAGTGGTACTGGGAGTGTGTGTTCAGGCAGAGTTTCTACAGGCTGCTGGCAGTTCTCCTGTGTCTCCTCTCGGCAGCAGTCGTCTGGTCCGAGTGCACCTTCTTCAGCACACACCCCGTCCTGTCCCTGTTCGCTGTGTTTGTTGACAAGGCTGAAAAACACCACAACTACATTTGTATCGAGGTGGGCACGTATGCAGCGAGGTGCACAGAACAAACTTAAGCTTCATAAAGCAGAAGCATTGTTATTAAATCCTTCCAACACTGTATTGAACGAGCTGACCTGCCTCCTCTTTCTGTTTTCTCTCTCTCCACCAGATGGTGTGCTTTGTCAGTATCCTCTTCCTGTGTGTCTGCGTCTACTCCACAGTGTTCAGGATACGATTTTTCAACTACTATTACCTGGTGCCTCATCACCAGACTGACGCTTACAGCCTGCAGTTCAGCGGCATGTACGTTCCTCATAAAGTCCTCATATTTATGTCACATTAGAGGTACATCGTCCCGAAACACCTGTTTACATGAGAGGGAGGTTTTACAGTAAACTTTATTATGGGACCCAGGTTGAAAAGAGGAAGCACGGTTCAGTCTGGATTCCTCACATTGCATTTTGATTTCAGGTTGCTTCTCTTTGTTTTTTCCCTCGCAGGTTGTTTTGCCGGCTGACCCCGCCTTTGTGTTTAAACTTCCTGGGCCTGATTCACATGGACTCCGCCATCTCACACCAGGACAGAATACAGACGTCCTACACCTCTGTGAGTCCCACGTCAACATGCACATACCAATGTACTTACAAAGACATATTAATGCACACTAGAATTGTAGAAACGTCAAAATCTCTTTCTGTCCAAACCAAATGAAGTGATGCAGTGTGCCTCTTTCTCCCTCCGTCAGATCATGGGCTCTATGCGAGTGCTATTTTTCATATCTGATGGGTTCTACATCTACTATCCAATGTTGGTGTTGCTTCTCTGCTTTGCCACTTATTACAGGTAAGCCATCAAATGGGCTTTTCACACAGCACTTCGCCTCAGGCCAAATGCTTTAATTCTAGGGAGGTTGCACATTGATAACATTTCTGTAAATATTTCTTTGGCTATAAGCTTGCTTGAGCTCCACTGATAAATTGGCTACATATTAGCTTATTGCACATATGTCGTTAACAGTGTATATGTAGGCCAGTGAGTAAGAAAAGCTTGCAGTACAAAAATTATTTATTAATCAAATGTGTGCCATTACTAAAATTGATATATTGTATTTTTCCTTTATTCAACATTATGTGCACATGTGTGTGTGCGTGTGTGTGTGTGTGTGTGTGTGTGTGTGTGTGTTTGTAGCCTGGGCTCTCGCTGTTTGAATCTCCTGGGCTTTCCTCAGTACATTACTGATGGAGACTTGACCTCTGACCTGGAGGATGAAGGCAGGGAACTCATCAGAAGAGGTAACAACATCACATATTCAATCATTCATTATTTATAATGTATCTCTTCAGAGGTGCAGTGTTTTAACAAATTCATTTCAGTAGAAAGTTAGCCACGTTATTGTGGACTTGATTAATTATTTCTCCTCTCTTGTTTCTAGGAAACTTAATTGTTATTAGATAAGGCAGGTTCTCTGACCAGCCCACTCTTTTACTTTTACTATTTATTTCTTTTACCTCAGTACAAACTAATTTGTTGTGCATCTGAAATACATAATTATGTTCACTTTTGTAGAAAGAAGAAAAAGACAGAAAGCTGAGGATGGAGAAAATCGAAGATGGGTTAGAGCATTTTATTTGATCAAATCATCTATCAGTCTCTTGGCTCACTGGTTCAACTGGCTTGTGTTAAGTGCGTCCTGGTATTTATGTGCATTTTTTGTTTTCTGTTTCAGGCTTGGAGGGAACAATATGGAGTCCAGGGTGCCACTGGACGGACCAGAGATGGTTACACTGAGATAAAGGACGACCAGAGCAGCCCTGTCACAGAGATCAAGAACAGTGGTAGGATCTAAAGAAAACTTGGAGAAACATGGAATAAAAATGTTTTTCTGTGTTCACACGCTACTGAAACTAATATGACCAGACATTTCAAACAGGGTCTGGGTGGATGACTTTTTATTTTATTCAAGTTCGTATCAGTTTTAAGAGTTTGCTCAGAGGTATTTGACCAGTGGGCCCGCTGCCCGCAGTAGGAAACTAAACAGCTGCCACCCATGCAAGATAAGATAAAGACTGTACAGTGTGTGAGGTGGGGGTCACGTTAGGATATACACCACCTGTTGCCTCACCCAGCAGGATATGGCACTGGAGTTAAGTTATCCTGCATGCATAGGCAAACATCAAAAAAGACATTTTGTTGTACTGTAAAAGTCCAACTAGAAATAGTGGGAATTTCTAAGAACCAATAGACTATTTCTGTCAACTTAAAACCTCCCCTTTTTGCTTTGATTTGTTTTAACATTTCATGGATAAGGATGGAAGAGGTCTGCATGCTTACAGTATGCTGTATATACATTGCTCTCTGTCTTTCACAGTTATCACATTCAACAGACGAGACAGGGACACGGAGGAGCAGCAGAGAGGCTTGCTGCAAGACAACTCCAGTGATGAGGGTTCACCAAACAGAAGGTATAGATTTTTGTGTGAAATCCTTTGAACATAGTGTTTAATTGGAGCCAGATAACAATATGGCCCACAGAACAGAAAAGATTTCCTTAATTACTCACTTACTCTGTCTGTGTTTGACACTATAGATCCAGAGGAGGGCGCTACCTGTCTCTTTCACATCCTCGGGGAGGCATATTCGACGATGTTTGATAAACAGAAGACACGGAGGGAAAAGTAGTACACGCTGGAAATGGCAATAAGGACTCACAATGCCTGTCTACATGAGGAAATGACGTGTGCAAAGGATCATACAATCTCTCAGGAAGTAAAGAGGAAGATGCTGTATCAGCGATATGAACACACAATCAAAGGAAATGGATGAAAGTGAGAGAAAAACTCAGTGGAGGGTTTTATACTGTATCTCAGCTGATCTCTGGGACTGGATTATTCACTGAAAGAGATCACTACCTGTGACGGGATGCTTCTTGTCCAAAGCCTTAACCTATTTGTACACAGCCAAACCTTTTATAATCTATTTTTGACGCTATAGTGTATCGAAAACAGATGATGCACCTGCAGTGACCGAGGATAAGCGCACACGAAACATGTGGAAAATAATTGATGTCTGAATATTTGACCATGACAGTTGATACATTTAAAAAAATAAAAAATAAAAAAAATAGCTCACTGTATCTGAGACGAAAACAAAATGACAGAATCATGTTTTCAAAGGGAAGATATCAGCAGCCTAACTTATTTCTTGTTGGATATTTTGTGTTTGGAATGACTAGACTTGTTTGTAGTCTACAGACAATTATGTTTTGTATATTTTGTAATCGTGTGTTTACAACGATAATGCATTAAAATGTAATTTTCCCCATGTGTGCGATCTTCATCGGCTCATTGTGATTGTGATGCAGTAGTACATATGACAACACATAGTTGTGTGCTCAAGATCTTAAGTTGTTGAATCATAAAATGTTTATGTTATCATAAAAAGTAATCTGGGCAAATATTTTAACACAAATTACCTATCAGTTGATTTTTGTTTATTGTTAATTTCTGTATTTTTTTATTCTAAAATAGAAAATAGATTTCAAATATTGTGCTTATTTATGTATTTTATTACATTTTAATGTAAATATTAAGTCCAAACATTTTCAGGTACACTGGGCCTGTATGCCCGTGATGCCTTCAAGTGCTCTCTGTAAACTATAAAATTCCGTAATCAGACGGTCGAACAATCAAATGCTTTGACATCAAAAGAACAATATGGACTCTAGTAGATATCCAATCCCGTCACTTCACCTAGAAATGAATCTTACAGAAGCACGTTGTACATTAGATGTATGTTTTTAAAGTTATTTTATCACTGAAATGATTGTGTACACCGAAATGTATTTTTTTCTTACAGCGCCGAAAGGCAGCACCCGACTCAGGCACAACACAGGGAGTCAGTCTGCTGTTTGTATGGAAATAATGAACACGAGCTAACACCCTCGCGGAAATGCGCTGATAATTACCGAAGAAACGCGACCAGATAGTGATTTAAATCACCAAGTATCACTACATCCACTGGAAACGACACTCAGATCCTGTTTCGTGACTCTTGAGTCTACTGGGTAAGTCGATAGTCTAGCTAATAGCGTTAGCTAAATGCTAACGACGCAAACGTTAGCTTGCAACGTAGAGTGACAACGCTGGTTGTATTTCGACTTGAATGGCTAAACGTTGCTTAGTTTCTTGCCCTTTTTTTAAAATCAGGTTGGCTGTTATTTTTTTAACATGTGAGACTCTAACATATGTCCTCTACACAACCAGTAAGTCTGTGTGATGACTGTTAACACCAGCTTTAGCTGCACAAGCTCACTCCTGACCTAAATTCAGCTTATCGATCATACGAGAGACCTTTTGGTTTGCTGTTTAATTGTAACAGTGGCATTAGAAAAGACGAGGCTCGGCCCCGGGGCTGCAAAACATGTTTAACCTGCTGCTGTCGGGCCTGTGCTGTGATTTGGTAGCACACACACCAACATTTTCTTCATCCCATCCAAGTGCTTGTTGGTAATCTTGAGCTGAGGTGACTCCCTTTGGCCACCCTAACGTTGCTGCCGCTGTGTGACTGGGAGTCCTCGACATTTAATATCAGCATCGGCAGCAAGCTAAAGTTAAATCACAGCTGATTCAAGATATGACATTTAACGTTATCTCTTTGTGATTACGGGTTATAACCAGTGTTTTGGGATTCTACAATGGCGTCTGTTTGTATGTTTAGTCTGTGAGAAGTCAGTCATTTTAGTAAGTTATTTACATTTTCCCATGGATCATTTGCATGCTGGGAGGAACCCATGCAGGGAAAGGCAGGGTCGGGCATATTATTTACATGGACAGCATACATGGCCACCACCAGACAACCTGATACTGTGCAGTGAAGTGAGAGTATGTTGTCTGTGTATGTGTGAAGAGCTGCTGTGTTTCAGCCCCCATGGGTCCCTGGGAATGTGTCCTTTCCCAGCAACCTGCAGACATTTTTAATTGAGTCAGCATTGTTAGGGACAAACTGAGATCTTCTCTCTGTTCCATTGTGTTGAGTAGAGACTGTACAACTTTAACATGTGGCTGTAATGTTTGTGCACGTATTGTTTGTACGTGTACATCAAAGTTGCATCTCTACATGGTTAGACATTTCCTGTACTTGTTTTTCTGTTTTTTTTCTTTTTGCCTGAGCTTGCCTACCTACTGCAGGCCTGACAGTGAAACCTCCTTTATCAATTAAACTCCATAAATGACCTTAGCCATAGTATCAGCAACAGTTATCCTCACGTCTGCCAACCCATTTTAAACTGTAATTCAGAGCTCACAGATGTCTCACAGTTCTCACCCTGGCTGTGGTTTGTGTGTGTGTCCTGTTTCTAGTCAGCTATGGGTGGGCTGGGAAACGGCCGTCGTGGAGGAAGATCACCCCCTCTGATGATTGGCGCTCTAATCGCCTGCATCCTGGTTCTGGGCTTTAACTACTGGGTGTCCAGCTCCCGTAACCTGGAGCTACAGGTAGGTTAATCTGTATGTGTGTGTGTGTTTCTGTGCTTTCATAACCAGAGTGAAGTGCAACCCCAAACCCTCCAATAAAACCCTGAGCTTCCAGCATTTGCCTAACCTTGATACATTTACAATTTAAATGCTGTATAATTTTTGAGAAGTTAGTGGTTATTTCCTGACTTTGTTGATGCATATCCGCAACACGGATGCATGATTCCCTTCTGCAGAAGTTAAGCTTATCAGTTCCTCATTTGGGCTCCAGTTTTTTTTTTTTTTTTTTTTTTTTCCTGTTGGAAAGCTCATTTTGCAGATTATGTAATATGCTTTTACAACTGTGGAAACAGGAATATACTTAAGGCTAATCAGCCATTTCTTTTGTTTTGTAGAAAAATTGTGCTATTGGTGCTGATCTTTTTTTTTTTACTGTGCAGGGCAGGGCTGCCCAAAGAGGGACCCGCAGGCCAAAGTTGGTTCACTTTGGCCCGCAGATGTTTCTTGCAAAGAAAAATACCAAAACAAAATCAAAAATATTATTTGAATCCATATTTATTCTGTTTTTTTTTGTGAGATAAAATGCTTTGTTGGGCTTTAGATCATGGCAGTGACATTTTGTGCAGGAATTGGGATGCTTCAGTGTTTTTACATGATTATTTATTCTGTGACATATCTGCATTTTTATTTTGTGTTTTGTGAATGTCTTTGGTCCCCAAACATAATGCAACACATTTCATTTGACTTTTATCGCATATCCATGCACACGCACATATATGCACCCGCGGCCCATGAAGTTTCAGTTTTGGCCCTTGAAGGAAAAAGGTTTGGGCACCACTGGTCTTGGGGTTAAGTGGAATTGAGAAGAACCATGAAACACAGCCCAGTATGCTTTATATTTTGTCATCATAATCTTGAGTTTCTATCAATACCCAGTCTTTTAGTTATGTCCTCCTCTATTTAAATATTATGAATAAGACACAAATGAATTATTTAAAAAAAAAAAACCTGAATTAAGTTTAACCGTCTTTGTGTGTGTGATATAGACTAAGCTGTACGAGTTGGAAGGCCAGGTGCGACGTGGAGCAGCAGAGCGAGGAGCAGCAGATTTGAGGGAGTCTGAGTTCCAGGAGGTGATCCAGAGACAGAAGGAGCAGCTAAACCGCATAGAAAACCTCTACAAGAGCAAGCTGGAAGGAGCCCAGAACGTCTGCAACCAAGAGAAGGTTAACAAAACAAACAACACTGGGAGTTTTAAATTCAGTGGGAACAAATGACACATGTAACTGCTGTCTGTAAACTGCAGAGCAGTTTGGAGGGGGTGAAAACACGCCTTTGACCTCTTCCTTCCTGGTTCACACTTAAAAAACATGAAAAGTTGACACACTGTGGAAATTCAGAGACATTGTGTTTTTTCTTCTAGGGCACACTGCAGCAGAACATTTCCTCCAGCACCAAAACCATACAGGAACTCAAAGGTGACAAATTTGACATGTCTGAAAAATTAATTGCATTAACAGCCAATTAGAGCTCATCAGAAAATAAAATAACTCGGTTCTTATGTAGCTCTTAATGTTCTGTGTGTCTGTACTGTAGGTCAGCTGAGTCAGCTAAAAGATGACCTGGGCAAGCTTCAGACGGAGCTGCAGGGTTGCCAAGGCAACATCAAAACCCTTAACAACAAACTCACATATGACATGTAAGAAAAAGACTTCATCACAACAACTTCATATACATCATATATACGTGAACTGCCATTGCCATCATGAATTGCCTCAGTGCAGAGAATATATATGAGACCGTGTGTGTTTGTATACATGTGCAGGACCCATTGTCACTCCCAGGTCCTGTCCCAGAAGGAGTTGTGTGATGAGAGAGTGGCCGCTGTTCAGAAGAAAATGGAGAAGCTCATTCTTCCTCCAGCTGTCTCCTCACAGGTACAATGGCTTAAAACCAGAGTTACTCCAGAGTTTTTCCACCAGATTGGTGTCTACTGAAGTAGCAGGCTGGTTTAAAAAAGTGGCTGTCCCTGATGGTGTAGTAATAGTAATGTTGTATATGATGTATTAATTCCTCAGCAGGCCACTGCAGTGAATGGAGCAGTAAAAGATGATGGACCAGTCATGGCTGATGCAGTTAAGACGGCAGCTGTCGTAAGCCACACGCCGAGTGTCTCTCAGCCCAAAGAAAATGAACCACCTGAACTACTGACCAATGAGATCATCGAGGACAAAGGTAAAAGACATGGATGACCTGGTGGATCAGTCTACCTTAATTTTACACATAACATCATGCAATGGCACCAATATTCATGTATGTGCATATTGTCTATATTTATATCTGTACATATCTTTATTCAGACTTCAATAACAAGTGTGCACTCTCATATCGCCCTTCCCTCCTTCCTTGTTATTTCACAGGTCCGGATGCCACAGCAGACCTGACTCCAGCTAAGGATTTCTCTGATGTCGAGTCCCCGTCTCTTCCCTCAGCTGCTGCAGTCAAGCAGGACATTTTGCCACCACCAGTGGGCGCTGCAGCAACAGAAGAGGGTGAGGCAGAGGCCAGCAAACTTGTGAAGAATAATCTGACTGACGATAAATACATGGAGATGATGGATGTTCATGAAGAGGGCGCCCAGACAGAAGGTAAAGAACTCACACATTGAACACACGAGTGCTTGTGTTTTCCTATCTTATTGGCTACCGCTGGTTTGAGGTCTAATAGTGGCCAATAGAAAGTGTTCCCTATTGAAAGCAGTGAACTAGTTGGTTATTTCTAGCTAGACGTTCTCAGTGAAAAGATTGTGAATGTTTTAATAAAATGAAACAACAATTTGGTCATGCTGCCAAAAGCAGACCCTGGGATGGAAGGCATGCTGACTGGCAAGGTGAAGGAAGATGAGACTCCTGGTGGGCAGAAGACAGAAGAGCCAGAGGATTATGATGGAGAAGAGCAAGGAGAGGGTGGAATCGATACGGACAAACAACAGCAAAACAAACAGCCTGAAGGTATGTATGCCTGTATAGATTAAAACAGAAACAGTTCCACTTTTTGGTTTATCAAAGGTGCAGAGCTAGACTTTGGAAGAGGGATAGTTAATAACAAATGCTCTGTACTAAAAAAAGATTTGTGCGTAATAGATGTTAATAACCACATTGTGCCTTCTGATAGACACGGAGGAGAAGCTGGCTTACTATAACGGGGATGATGAGAACAAAGGAGAGTTTGAGGCAGACAAACAAGCTGCACTTGCCCAAGTCTAAGGTACGCACCGAAACACAGACACCTGCATCACTGACATTCACTAGCTTTCATGGTTGTAGCTCGGACGTTTGTTCAGTGACGTATCAAACTATTGTCTGAGGTTTGTCAGTGTTTATTTCATGGCAGCAGATTAAAAACGGTTCAATTAAACTGGCCGTTGTAGGCATTTAAAACTCAACTGTGTGCAATGATAAATCCGATTTTTGGAAAGCATGCAGGTCTTCCTGCACTGTAGCTACATGCAGCTAAACCAACAACACAGTATGAAGTCAGGTTATAAAGTCCACACTGGTGATTCAATTAAAAAATACCACCGGAGCTATATAGAGTGTTTCTGTTGTTGTAATTTACATATTTTTCAGTCTGTACTTTCATAATTTGCTGCCATGAAATAAACTATTGAAAAAGCATTTAGGTCATGTCCATCTTGAATGTTTGCCTACTCGATGACCTTTGTGCCTGATTGCATTTATATTTCCTAAATACGAGGTTTAGCAGCGTTTTAGATCTTTAACTGTGCTGTAGGCACTGTGTAGCTTCATCAAGAGGAAATATAAACATATATGCTTGTTTTGAACGCAAAAGTGATTTTTTTCTTGCAGGGCTGGAGTCAAAGAAGGAGCCCAGGACCAGTTACACACCTCAGCACAACAGGTTAATGCAGCCCTCCAAACACTGAACACAAAACAAACCCAGATGGATGTTCGACAAAAAGACAGACTCATGACATTTGGTCCGGTGGTTGCCTGGAGTGTCTTTCGTGATCTTAATTCTGTTCTGTACGTTTGATCTCATTACATGTCGTCAGATATTTTATCCTTTTCAAACATCAGGTTTTCTGTGTTAGACCAAGAGTATATAAAACTTCATATTCAGTGCACAATATTCTGAAAGAGTCTGAAAAATGCAAATATCTGCTAAGTGTGTAGTCTCATGATTTTCGTTTACATGCATTTTACTGTACACACACAGCCGTGAGATGGTTTTATTACAGCTGTGACTGCTCACAGTCATTTCAGTATGTTTAGGTGAAACAAAGTATCCAGTACTCTCATATCACCTACTCTTCATCTCTACATCTCAACATGCCTGGAATTCAGCAGATTTTATTTATGTGATTAGACGTTTTGTTTATGTTCACTCTTTAATGATTGTAACTTGAATGAAATATAAGTGCAGACCCTTATAGGGTTATGAAGTGTCAAATATGATCCCAGTGACATCCATCAGAGGGCTCTGCAGCACAGACCTCCTCTCTTACAGATCAATGGTCAGTTAATGCAAATGAGGCTTCCCATAAATGCAGCAAATGAAGGAAATGTGCTGAGATCCTTTTCAGACAATTTAATGTTGATTTGGAAACCGTTAACGGCCTCTGCTGATTATCATGTAGCCAAGAAAGCTGAAAAAAGTAAGGTTGGCTTCATAGACATCTTCTGGATTATATATACTGGAGTAACTTTGTCAGGTTTAAACAAACTATATCATGATTGATGTAAATAGACATTTTTGATCAGTGAGAAATCATTCCTGAAGCGTCAGATCAACATCACGGATCAGTAAGACAGAAAACCAGTTTTAGATTATAATGAAGGGAACAGTTTGGAACATCTGGATGATCTATACTGATTTTATTTCGACGCATGCCTTATCCATTCTGTGTACACCGGTTTCCCCTGCTTCACAGTAGAGGTTGGATGTAGAGCCACGTTACATGTTTACCGGACCTGCTGTGAGTGCTGTGAAATCACATTGTGGATACTGCCTCTGGTCTGCTGAAGTGAATGAACTGTATATTTTGTGGAGAGAGATTTTTGAGAGTTGCTGTAACATTATGAAGGACGTTTCCTTGAAGCTGGAACAGCGTGTCGTGCTTGAGGGCTCCTGCAAATCCAGTAGATGTGAACTTTTCAGTTGCCGTGCTAACATGTTTTAGTCCATTCACCTTAAAGCTGAACTAGACTGGACATCGTATGGATGAGCGCAAACATGAACTAATATTAGGCATCAGAAATAATGAATTAATAATAATAATAATAATGATAAATTAAAGTTACATTTAGAGACGGGATCTTTTGTTGCCTTGTGTTTTATACAGGACAGATGATTTGTTTAGTTTTCCAGGTACTCTGCTTTATCTAAAAGTGGTGACTTCGACTAAGCAACCACAGTTAATCCTTATGTTGTAGTTGTATTGCTGTAATTTCCATAATGCTTTGACATCTCATCCAAGAATCCTGAATCAGATAGTCGACGGCTATCCCCCCTTATTTGCTTATCTGAATCTGAGTAATTACAATAAGTGGTGAGAATACAATGAGGGGCGTTATACTGTGCACCTGACCGATACTAAGATGGGGCTTGCAGGAGAGTACTGAAATTTGATCACTGAAAAATCCCCATGTCAGTTTTATTTCCAACGTCTTCTGTTCCTGAGGCTTCCCAACATATGAAGAATTGCACAAGATGAGTTACTCTTTTGATGCATAGGAAGGTTCAGGCATAGGAAAAAACAACAACTTGATTTTGACTTAATAACAACATATCAAGAAAGAAGCATGTGCAGAGATACAGTGTCGATTTCTTCTCAACTCTAAAATTCTCATTAATGGCTTCATAGTTGCAAAAACATGTCATCAAAACTTTTTCATGCGTTTTTTTTTTTAACCTTCCAAACAAAATGAAATTATTTTGTTTTTTAAACTTTGGCTTTCCATCAAAAAAAGATGAAAGAAGTTGTTAAAGTACACTCTTTTATTTATGTTTCCTTATAAAATCAGCGTTTTGTTTGATGTATTGGAACAAGTTTTGTGGGTTTACAAAATGCTTGACCACGTGTTTGTTATATTAAAGAGTCTGTAAGGTCACAGGGGGAAAAACGTTTCAGTTCAAAGTCCTCGATCTGGTGACTTTTCATTTGAGGAACATAAAATGAAAAACAGAATTTCACCGTAACTTATTTTTCATTTGTGATGGTTTATTTGTTTTTTGGAGCCCAGTCATCATATTTATAAGAAACTACACGTGTATGGAATAGGAGTGCTTTTGATGATCTTGCTGAGGAAATATTGTTCCTGAGTTTTTTTTTTTTTTTTTTTTTTAAGTATGTCATTTTATTTTTTTTAAGTTGCTGTTATTTGTTTTCAGTGTAGTCATCTGACACTGCTGACTTTCTTTCGTCAGAGAGCTTTGTCTGCTTATCTGTGTAAAAAAAAGTCCCATTTTCTGAACTACAAGTCTGCGTACCTGGAGAGAACATGTTGATGAAAATGAAATGAATTTTTTATAAATTTGATCTTCTGTTTTTGTTGATTTCATGTGTTTGAATTTGTATTTTATTTTGAACTGCTGAACAAATTTGTGAAAGGTTTAAATAATCATAGGCTTTATTGATGAATATAGAGAATAAAAAATGTTTTTATTACCACAATAAGGACAATAATGTGTTTTTATGTGGGATTTTGTTGTTTGTTGCTTTGTAATAAATTGTAAAAACATGAAACATAGCAGGGGCAAATTACATGCATGGTCATAATAATGGCATACCTTTCCAAATACACACTGAACACTATAAAGGGCAGTAATAGTAACATAAATCAATTATTCACAGGTATGTGGATGAGTTATGAGAATGAAAATGCTTATTGGATTATTGCATTTTCATTTTATTTTATACTCAAATATTACCTACATATGTGGAAAATTACAATTTAATTGTGGAATTACGTCCTCAAATTTACATTATTGTCCCCTATGGGCTTCCGTACTTTAAGCAGTGTTTTTAATACACACCACAACACACAGTAAGTTGCAGTTGGTAAACTCGTACACATTTTTGAGTTTTTTTCTGTACCAAATCTACCTGTTCAAACCAAAATATACAAATATAACAAGATCTTTTTTTCACCTTAGATTTTTGTGCCCTAAACATTTTTTTTATTGTCTGAAAATGTAATTAATTCAACAACAGAATAATAATACCACAGGAAAGACATGTTTTATTGTGTTCTTGTGACGGCTGTAGCTTTTCAGTCCTCTGGAGTTGCTGGTAGTATTGATTTAAAGCAGTGCAGACGGTTCACATGCCTGGAAAGTATCTCTACAGTACCCTTCCTGTAAAGTTGTGAATTTAAGATCTCTAACACATGAAACTGGTGCTGTATGAGGTATGACACGATACTGTAGTCTTTTCAGGCTCAACATTTTCATTCAGATGAGCACATAAATACATAGAAAGCATATTTCATATGTTTGAATGATATGCACCCATTGTCATCACTGCTGCTGTGGAGGCAGCATATAAAAATTTTAATTAGCCAGTTCTTTACTCAAAAGCACCTCGACTTGTGTCCGACTCTCACACGCACACATACAAAGCAAACATACACGGATGCAGATGTGGATATATTATCACTCCATTTAGGTCCAGTTGTGAGTTCTCTGGTCTGGTTTCTTGTGTCACATCTTTCATTCAGGTGGAAAAAAAAATAAATTGGGTGTATGAAACACACCTTTACACAACCTTACAGTTGGGTGTATCAGACACATTGTTCAGACATGGACTGGATCAGGGCCATTGCACACTTGTTCAGCTGCGGGAACGTTCTTTATGGCTGAAGGTCTTCACGATGACTCTCTCGAAGCAACTCGTGCAGCAGAGCAGAATCAGATGATCTTGACCACAGGGAAGTACTTGTGAGCTGAGAAGTCGAATTCTGGGAGCACCTGGGGATGCACAAATTTGGCATTTTACTCCAAAAAACAAAATTTTCCCAATGTGGAACAGCTGTCACAAAAGACTGTAGCCAACATTAAGATAAGCCTTTCACAATGCACGTCCATCAAACACCAACATATAAGCATTACCCACTTTTAAAGCACTTGTCTCAAGATTAGAATAACTTTTATATCTAATAAAAATGAACAATCTTTTTTTAACTGGTTCCACAGAAACAAGGTGTTTTGTTGTGTTACCTTGGTCTCCTTCTTGTGCCCTCCAGCCAGGAGCTTCATGACTACAATGTTAGGCTTGGCCACCTTCAGTATACGGTTAACCTGTAATAAATCATTAACTGGTTATTGATGGTTCAGAACAATAGAAAAGGTACAACCAGACTATTTAAATGACATATTGTGAAATGATTTAACAAGTAGCACAGGTGAAGATGAAAAAAAAAACCTTTTCAGGAATAGATTATTAACATTAAAAACTAAATGGGTTTGGCATGTCATTATGGATCCCACTTCTTTCCTCGAATAAGACCCGCTACTCTGCCTGGTCTTAGCGCGAAAAGCAGTGGGATCCATTAAAACACGGGTCTGGCATTTATTTTACAATAGTTAACACTTCCTGACCTCAGGGTCTGGGCTGGGCACATTTTCTAAGATGAGCTTGGCCTGCTGGAAGTGTTTGCTGGCAGCCATGTAGAGGTCAGCGGAGCCTGGTGGAGGATTGTACTTCTTCAGGTCGGACATCTCCTGGAGGTGACAACCGAGAGCAGAGAAATTGGAAAGCAAGTGAGATAAAGGGCAAAAAAAAGGAAAAATGCAAAAGATAAAATGTGATGACAGAAATATAATGAGTGGAGGAGACTCTGTTCTAGTACCTTGAACTGGATGTAGTGCACAGGCGGGGGCGTGACCACGCTGTTGAAGGGGGCGAAACGATGCTCATAGCGCACCTGCTCGCTGTCCAACTCAAACTGAGGCTTACGCACCTTCCCGTCCATATCCAGAGCTACCATGGTCTGAGGAGGCAGAGAGGAAGGACAATGCTGCAGTGCGAGTAATAAACAGGAGAGAAGACGGCTCAGAAGCAAAGTTATACTGATGTCCTACCTTATACATGCCAGCGCACATGTTCTGGTATGCTTGACTCATGGTAATCTCCTTGCTGAGAGGACGAACTGTAGGGGGAACCAAAGCATGGCGTTAGTAAGATGAGCAGTAAAGCTTTTACATTAAGGTCCTTGTAATAAGTTATAGTTAATAGGTAATAAGGCCCTCATAAGTCCTTTTAAGACATTATTGACATTATTATTTGTACGACTATGTAAGTTTTAAAAATAGCATCATACAGTAGAGACATTATTGTGGGTTTATAAGACTTCATGAGTTTCTTAAAAAATTGTTTAAGACTGCATTAAAACACATCTGATTATAATGTCATTGTTAAAACCTTACTGAGCTTTGTTGTTGCTTTATTAACATGAATAGCTTATTGTGATTATTAACTTAATTATGCATTTATTAGCAGTTAACATTGCCCTTTGCAGCTCCTGGATCAAAAGCGAGCGTACCTTTTTTCTTCTTCTTGGTCTTTTTGCTGCTGCGTCCTTTCAGCTGCTCTTCCAGAATCCGCTCCTCTGCCATCTGAGACGAGTCGGCCCTGCTCAGAGTGGACATCAGCCATGCGTACAGGAACTCTGACAGGTACCTGCGGTCAAAAACAAACTCGTATTCATTCACAGATGAACCAAAGTGCACCTGTAGAGGGATCTGATTGTGTGTGCCTACCGGTTAGAGCCAGTAACAAACCAATGCGTTTGCTCTCACCAGTAGATGTAGTAGTATTCATGCATGCTGTACAGCTCCAGTTCAAAGCCACTCAGCAGGTACTGGATCATGATCCTCAGGTTATGATAGAGGATCCAGGTGCCAAGACAGGCTAGATGCTGTCGCTGAGGCTCAAGTTTCATCAGCAAGCTGTGCAGGGCTGCATCCACCTTCTCTGCCTGAAGAGTGCAAAAAATAGCTGGTTTACAAATGATAAGATCACAACTTCCCCCAGAGTGGTTGGAAGAAAACCACAAAGAAGTTGGCTTTGTACTTTAAAAAAATATATTGTTCTGGGTTCATATTTTGCATAAATGATGAAAAAATGTCAAAGATGTTGAAACTGAATGATTTCTTAAATTCCTTCAAAGAAAACTATTATTGCCAAATAGAAGGAAACAGCTGCAGTTCACCTCGTCCTGCAGCGTGGCAAACTCTTCAAGAATGTGACCCAGCTTGTCTCTCTGTCGAGCCCGGTTGTGTCCGTGGATCTGGATCAGACTGCAGAATGGCTGAAGGGGGAATTAGCGAGACACAAATAAACGCACAGCTTCACTACATGCCTATTCATGTCACTGATGATAGACTAGCCCATTATCTCAGTGTTGAAATATAAAATAATCCTATAATAGCAGAGCTAAAAATAGCCTCTGAACAAACTCTCCTTTGAGGCAGCAATTATACATCTCTCCTCCTAAACTATTCACTTTAAACTCACTTATGCTCAAGTGAAAGCAGCCCATGAAGCTCGATGAACGACTGAGGTATGAGAATGCAGCAGAGCTAGAGTATATAATACTGAAGAGTAAAGGTAACATACCCTGGAGCAGTGCGTAACAAAGGAGTCAATGTAGTCCTTGGCCTGGTGGTTGTTGAAAAGACAACACCTGGAGAGAGACAGACACACATAAAATCAGCATCTTGAGGCAAAACAAGCTCACTCAAGAGAGTATGCATATTATAAAAACACACACAGCCCAAAACAAGGTTCAAAATCAACCCCAAAATAACTGTTTAACTTAAAATCTTTCACCTGTTGAGGGTTTAATTGTTTAACCAACGCCAGACTTACTTGTAGGAGAGGACAGGCGGGCTGACGAAGTATCTCAGAGCATCTTTAATCATGTCTTGCATCAGGTGGGTCCCAAACACTTTCTTATTATCTATCAAAAACGTTGTCTGGATGTAGGAAGACAATCTGGTGAGTTCTCATACGCTGGGTTATAAACAGATGTGTTTTTACTAAGATTATATTATCGCTTCCATAAGTTTTATTGGTTTTTTTTACATGTACATAAACTCTTGAATTTCAGATTCAAAATGTCAATTATTAACTTACCTGAAGAAGAGATCTAGAGAGCACACAGGGAGACTGTTCACTGAACTCACAGAAGAAGTCCTGGTAAAAGCACAAAGACAATATTCATATGCCTTCATCATTGGCGCGATACTTAAAATTTGGTATATAAATTCCACATTATGTACCAAATTTGGGCATAAATGTAATGGAATAGCAATCTGGACTTGTGTGTTTACCAGTATGCCATGCAGGTTGGTGGTGTTGATCACGTCACACACGGTCTTGATGCGTTCTATGAGTTTGCCAAAGTAGGCCACCATGTCCTCCCTCTTAATGATCTTGGCGTAGCGAGGAAAGGTGGGCGGCAGCAGTCTCTGGTTTACCAGGGGCTCAAAGCCCATCATGATGGGATGGTCTGCAGCATACACGGAGTAAAAAAAAGGTTAACATGGGTCACATTTAGTAATTATAAAGTAATCTTCCCCTAGAGGCTGCCTCAGCTAAATGTAATAAAGCAAGATAAAAATTAATTGAAGTTTTTTTTTTAGCTCTCTGTCTGGAAATTCACTGAGGTGGAGAAGGTACATTTAGTGTGCAGCATATGATGAGTACTTAACTGGTTGGCTGGAGAGCAGAAATGTGAATAATATATGCATAATTTAGTTGTTCTGAGTAATTTCCAATCTGAGCAGCTGTGGTGTTTGTGTCAAACTATTGTGTCTAGGTCAGTGCATTTGTGTGTTATTCCATTTTTACACCGAATTAGCACGCATGTGCAGGTTTTTAAATGTGGGTAAACCTACTAAAAATAGACAAATGACTTCTTTCCCATTGCTCTTCTTCCTGTGTGTCACATTCAAAGTCACAAACCCACCAGAAAAACAGGGGACAGTAGAAAGCAGCTGGTCATATACCTCATCAGACCTCATCCAGAAGACATTAAACTTGTTTTAAGAAGGTCTTAGTCAATAATATAATGAACTATACACATCACTTTTTCCAGAGCTGATGATGGAAGTGGCTGAGGAGTGACACATCTTGCTTCTCTCTCATCTCTGTTGAGAGATGCATATGCACCGCACTGATCAGGCAGCTGGCAAAGATAGGGCACTGACATTGAGGCTGGTGACAATGTCAAAGTGGTTACTTTTTATATCCTTTCCTTCAGTCTCTCTCCTTGAACAGAGACGGATGGAAAAGTACTTCGGAACTTCAAAAAGTGTCACAGCATCACACCCGAAAAGGGGAGAAATTAGCATGTGCACCAGGGTGTCATGTTTCCATCACAGCTGCTCAGAGCTGAAACCGATAAACACCCGTGGCAACTGGAGCGTCATTTTACAGGGATGTGAATGTTGATTGTACCACAAAGAGTTTTCAGCTGGTTATGTAACAGTCTCAGTTTACACTCCATATGACCCGCATTAGCAAACAACACCATCCGCTAGAAGATTGGCCATTTCTCTGCAGTTATTATAGTCACACTTAATGCCTGACACTGGATCGATTTCAATTTATACAGATCAGGTAAGCCATAAAAATCAAGTTCTGAGGATGACTTGAGGAGTCTCACAGCCTGAGGAAGGAAGCTGCTCTGTCGTCTGATAGTACAGCACAGCACTAAAAGTTTGTTTTGTTTGACGGCCTCCAGGGGCCGCTAGATTCGACCAAAAAATGAAAGTTCCTCTTAGCTGCTTTAAGGACAAAAGCCAGATGTTAGTGGTTCTTTTTGTCCACTATGAAAAGGTTATTAGTTTTACCTCCTTTAGTGGTGTCATTCTGTGATTGGATGCCATGCTGAATACTGGAATGAATAGCTGATAAGAGGTCAGCTGCCTGAGCCACAAGCTTTTGGGCCTCGCAAACCGAGCTGGTCTAAAAAGATAAAAAGACACAACCTTAAACAAACACACACATGAACACGAAGAAGATAACTACCAATTTAACAAACAAGTCCCTTAAAGTACAAAAAAACCCCTTTAATTAAAAGAAGAACATCTGAAAATACATGTGATGTCATTACTTCCTGTCTGATTGTTCATTACCTCTTTCTTGGTAAAGGTGATCAGTGCTGTCAGTAGAAGGCGCGTGAACTTGATTCTATTGAAGAGTGCCAAAAACTGCTGATGCTGGAAAAACAAAGAGTAGGAACATTTAACATGCTCACGTGTACAAAGCTAATAATACACATACTTCCTAATTTGTCTTTGAAGCTCCACAAGGCACAAGAAATCACAAAAGGCGGAATTTTAGGCTTTTTACGACCACCCAGTCCATTTTTGGGTCGGATTTTGGTCGTTATTATTATTACTGTAACAGCTGGAAATTCCAGAGTAGACTCTCAAAAGGTCATATAAGTCCCACAATCTGATAGACGGATGGAAAACAAATTATAACAGGCAGAGGTTGAGAAGGAGGCTTCAAGGTTTAGTTTGTGGCTGAAATAATATTAGGCTTCATTAATGAAGACCAGTGACATAATCTGATTTTATACCTGTAGTCCGATGTATTGTATGTTGAAACTGAAACCACATGAATCATACGTGTGTTTAGCTTTCAGATCGTCTAAAAAAGATATTCCAAAAACATGCCTCCAACAAAAACATATAAATCTGCAGTAAAAAAAACCCACAGACATGCAGAATTGACCTGACTCACCTCCAGCTCAACCTCCGGGTTTCGCTGCTCTCCCTGTCGACTGCGTGTGCTCTGAGGCAGTAGCAGAGAAACCAATAAACAATGTAATACTCAGCTTATGTATCAGCAGTATTTTATTAATATTTTAAAGATTGAAGCTTAAACTGGACAAGAACAAATACCTTTACTTTTCTCTGCAACTCATCTTCCACATCTTTCAGCATACCTGGTAGGAGAGAGAGATGACATCAGCTACACTTGTTCCTCTGAACTAACAGTATGAATCTGTAACGGCCTCACTTGTTCACAGTATACGTGAAGCTGGAGACTTAATGAACCATAATGCAGTACCTGTTACCCGCAGGTCTGTGACATTATTGGCCATCTTGAAGCCATAGGTCATGGCCTGGAAATCCTCCTGCAGACGAATATGAGATAAATCATCATTAAGACATAAATATGACACCAAGAACAGACACACACACGTACACACTGACTGACAGAAGGACAAGGGAAAGTTGCTTACCTCCTCAAACACAGCAGCTTTGTTGACTTTCTCTCGTGCAATGTCACACACCTTCAGGATGCCAAGGGCAAAGGCTTTGAGGGCCGGCTCCTCTATCAGGTCGGGGTTATGGACATAAAGACAGGTGAACACAGTCTGTGCCAGGGAGTGACCCTCCAGCCATGTGATCTAGGAATAGGAATACAAACATACACTCATGACTAATGGTATCCCGCAGTGGTGTGGATCTAAATTTCAAAGGGCTTCAGTGACTATGAAGTCAGAACACCATTTTTAATTCAGGTTTATTTCTGTTGTCGTTTGTGGGTTCAGGAAAAAAGAAAAAAGGATTGGTGAACATTAGAGATTGACTTGCCACGGTGATGACTGAATATATAAAACAGCTGTGAAGTGTAAGTAAAAATTAAAAACATGTAAAATGCCATTTTTGTATCTTCAAGTGAAGTGATAAACGCTCAAATTCAGCAAAAGTTCAGAGAATCCAGTGACCTCCATTAACAGACTGACTCTGTACACTCTCTTTGACATGCTTGTGGTGGGAAGCTAATCGAAAGAGAAAATTTGCCCTTCACAGGTCAGTCATATGCAAATCCATCCAATGTTTATGTATAAGAAACTGAAACTCACCAAACAGCAGAAACATGTGTCTATGATGCCGATGAGTTCAGGAAGACTAAGATCTTTCACCTTGATGGCACCTTCCTACAAGACAACACAAGAGAGCCATACAGATTATGTGGAACCAGGTGGGTAATCATACTGTTTGCATTAAACAATATTAATTAAACGAAATAATGCATTCAGAGTTTTACATTAAAAAAAAATTAAGAAAATTAGGCTTTTTATCTTAATACTTGAGAATTCACTGATTGCATTGTGTGTCAGTGTCAGGTCAGTGGTTCTGTACCTTGATAGCTTGTTCAAAGTTGAGCACTTTCCTGTTGACCTGGTTTCCAATCATTCCTGCATCCATTTTAGGATCCATCATCTCTATGGCTGACATGGCCTCAAACAGACCAAACCTGCCACAAAAACATAACATTACTGTCTGGTTTGGATGTGTGTTTACAAAGGGTTAATTTTTACCGATGATGATAATTGTGGACTGATCAATAGATGTTTATGCCAAGAAATTACAAGGATTTGGTCTTTCACTGCAATTACTCTATTTTGTCAATGCTATGAAGTCTCTGAAACAGTATCTAGACTCTCTGTTGAGGTCTGTGCGAATCAATTTTTCAGCTGGCAGGCTGACTCATGTCAGCAGTCAGTAGAAAATGTTTTTTGTTAAATTGAGCGAACTGACCCTTTAAAGTGTGAGTCTGCAAAAAGCATTTTGACCTACTCACAGTTTGTCATGAAGCAACTCTCCAAGATTCAACTCTGCATGAATAAAGGATGAGGACAAGGAAAGAGAAAGAAGAGGAACACGTCAGTTCCTTTTTTAAACAGCAACACATACAACTCCCACACGCAAGCAGTCAAGAGCAGAGCCTGTACCTTTGCATGCACCCTTGAATTCATGTGTAATGTCAACCCAGTTGGCATTGTTCTTCATCTTTTCTGGGATACCCAGCCCCCAGCCAGCATCATCATCCTCAACTGCTGACTTCATCACCATGGTGACTACTAAAGAGAAACACAGAGAACCAAGACAAAGCGTTCAGAATATTACAAAATATCAGCCACCAAACATTTTGTAACCAGCAGAAAACATGACACAATTTTGTGACAATATGAGTTTGCCCTGATTGCGAAACAGATCGTGTCAACCTGACATTTTATGACTTAAGTGAAAATCCAGCATTGTATGGTCGGCTTAAGTCACGTGTCAAGCCTTTTTAGACCCTCTGGTCTCGCAGTGCTGCCAGTGTTAAACAGTTGGCTTTCTTTACATGTTTAGTAACCAAGAACTGGAAAAACACACATTTACATTAACACAAAAATGTACTACATTCCTTTAACCCTTGAAATGTTCAGTGGAGAAACCAGTCTGCAAACACTGCTGGCTGATCAAGCTTTTAAAATACCATGCAATCTGTACAGTCAGGTTACAAGTGTAGGCTTGATCTGGATGTGACGTCCACGGTAATAATGTTTTCAAGGCTCATTTATATGGAATTGCATTCATACCCTTTCCATGGCATCTAAACGTCATTCAAAAACATCACATATAAGGCAATACGTATTCATTGATATTCATATTTTACATGCAGATGTGATGATGTGGGAGCAAACAGCCATTTAACTATTTATTTGCTGGATGTTCTTTTAAACTTGTACTTTTTTTCAACTTTTGCTCCACTCCTGAAAAGCCGGACATGTGGTGTATTATGATGTAGGAAATCATTAGAGGATTAACATCATGCTTTGTGACCATGAGGCTCAAATTAGAGCCTAAAAAGGTATAAATTGCACCCTTGAGTGCACTGGAAATTCTCAACATTCAAACTAAGAACATGCTGGATTTCTGTATGACTGATTTATTCATCTTTAACGGATATATAGCACATCTCTCAGATGTTGCTAAGAACATTTTGATAGAAATTTAGTAACTGAGCTAAGAAGCAAATAACTGCAGCCAGTGACATGTGTGTAATATAGCATAATGAAATCGATTTAACCTGATCACACACAGATACAATAATCAGAGCATAAACAAGATACTGACGCATTTCACTGAAAGTGAACTCAGCTAACAGTTACATGTAAAAAAACAAAAACAAAACACGAGAATAAGAGGCGTTCAGCTAATTTGAGTTAACCTAAATATGTGCCGTTTACAAAAAAACGTACAAAACAGTAAAGTCAGTTCTGGTTACTCATGCATGGCACTAAAAAATATGAGATGCATAGGACACGTTAGCTAGCTAACATCAACGTCAAAGTAGCTTGTAAAACCGGGCGCTAACAAGCTAATGTTGCCCTCAGTGTGAATAAATCATCACTATCGTCGGTTAACAGGTTATTCAGTTTAATCATGTACGCAAAACACAAATATTATTATCAGAAAGCCGTATTTTCGTTGTAAATCAGCACGTACCTCAGTATTGTGTATTGACCATGTAGCTAATAAAGCTCCCTTCAAAGACTGTATAGATCGGCGCATAAATTAAACGTCATAGGCCACCGTCAACCCAGGTGGGAGTGGACTGGGAAATGTAGTCTTTCTATGTCGTAATGAGCAGTTTATCGTTTTGAACGTGCCGAGCGCGGCTATAAATCCGTCTCGATGATATATTTTAATGAAGATTAATGTGCACTTGGCTCCTTCTTGAATTTTCCCCCCTCGTCCAATATTGTGCCTGTAACCACGCAGAGGAACGTAGTCTCGCGTTGTTCAACCGTCAGCCCCTCAGACAGTTGGGGCTGGTGGTGGTCTCATCACAACATCATCAGGGCGTTTCAGGCAACGCTCAAACACACCGTAGCAGTCCCCCTTATCTTGGAATTGGTCCTCCCTGCATGGGATAACAGTTCCTTTTCCATACAGGTTCGTAAAATCATCGTTCTCGTTAGTACTATACAGGCCAGTTCCGCTAGCTAGCGAAGCCTGAGCGCTTAATTTAGCATTATTGTTAGCATACTTCTCTGTTAGCTAGCCCGCTGTCGCAGACAGGCGGCCGTTAATGAGTGACTAGTACAGCAGGTGCAGTGGAGGATAGATTATCTAACTAAGCATCTTGTAAAATAGCCTTGCAGATCTGTTTTCCTTGCTAACAATAGCGTTATGACTAACCTATATTTCCCAGCAGGCGGGAGTTATGACAGTATGTTATCAAAATGGAATTTTAATTCTGGTATGTGGAAGGACCTGTCCCGTGTAAACTGACCTCCACGACATGTCAGTGGTACAATTGCTTTGGAGACAACTTCAGACACATTATATGTTTATGGTCTGACGAATAGCTACTTCCATTCTCCCCCTCGACCCATATCAAGACACGACCCTCAGGGTGTTTATCTGTCTGTACCTGTCCAGTAAGAAATGGTGGTGGGCTTTTGCAGTCTGACTCTGCAAGTTTTAGAAAAGCCGCTTTCTCAATATTGTGTGTACTGTAGCTGTTTCTGGATTTCAACTGTATTGTGTTTTATTGGTGCAATTTTTAAGATGTCATTGTCATGACATCTTAAAAATTAAAAGTCTAAACTATCTCCTCTGTCCATTCTGACCCAATCTAAACTAAAAATGCAAGCCTGGTCCTATTTGCTTTAGTCGAGTGCTTGACGTTTTCCCTAAATAAAGCTGCTTTTTTTCCTTCTTTTAAAACGAGTTATGGCCAATTGCCTTTGATGTAATGCAGCCGAACACTCATATTGCTTTTGTCAGAACTTGTGTTCATATAACCATGTTCACAGGTCCTTTGTCTCCAGACATTTGAGATCTGCAGCATGCAGGGCAGCCCCTTTTTGTTTTGTGTAAAATCAGTCAGGAGATCCTGCGTCTCTGATAGTTTCTGTTCTGGTTCAGTTAATATGAGCCATCAATCTGCTGCTGCAGGTTGTCCCAGCAGTCATCGGGGCACTAGTTTGTCACAGAGCTAAATGAACACATTCACAGCTATGAGCAATTTGGTTTGTCGTCTTCTGGTTTTGGCATCGTTACAGGGCTAACTAGAGCCTGAGATTACAACAGAGGGAGTTCAGTGGGCTCTCTTTGGGCACATGGGTCAAAGGTTGATGTCGCTCATTTTTAATCATTGTACAGGATGTTGATGCTTGTCTTCTTTTTGGTCAGTAAGGTCTTTTTTTTCTCTTTCTCCTGCAGACGACATGAGATGTTGATGTGGTAAAAATGAACAAACCCAAAATGGCCACAGAGAAAGGGTGAGTTGCTTTGCTGTTTAGAGACAAACAAATGAAATGTTATATGCATACACATGCAATCATGCAGGCTGTGATATGTTTGTACTTGTCTCTGTGTCAAAGCTGCTCTGTCACAACCATCTGTTCTCTGTCTCACTGAGAGCTTACCTCTACCATCCTTGATGTAATCCTGTTCTTGTACTATTCTACCTTTTCACTGTCTCTGCACCCATGCTGTTGTTCTTCCCGTTGCACTGTTTGTTTTTGTGTGAAAGAAAGTATATTTGTGCAGCAAAGCGGATAATTAGTTTGTCTTGCTTGAACCCTTTTATATGAATTTGTCATGATGACTAAAAATAATGTAACACACAAATAGCGTTCATCATTAAGCAGTGCAGAAACGGTGTGCAAATGTGCAGCATGTTTATTTAGGCACTACTTGTCCTGTCGTGTTTTTCTTACTTACATCACTTTTTCATCATTCTTTAAATTTTTCCAGTTTTTTTCGTTCGCTGTCTCAGCACATGCACTTCTTCTCCCTGTGTCTTTATAAGGACATATGAGAATTTCGGCTCCACTGGGTTCAATCACAGAGTTTTGATTCGCTCTCCCATGTTTGCCGTTGCTGTACCAACAACTGACCTCTAACCTTGTGTTTCCAGCTGGGCGCCTCTGTGCTAAGGTTATAAATGGGGGATGGGTCACCATCCCAAAAATAGTGAAGCGCAAGGAGACTGCCTCAGTTTTCTAAACATGGATTGTAATTTAGTAATTTTATAGAACTGCACTGTATTACAGAAAAAAGCTATTTTTTTTGTTTGTTTGTTTTTTGTTTTGTTTTTGGCTGAGACAAATCTGACTCACTGTGGGCATACTAGGGCATTCGTGCATATGAGTCGCTGCTTTATGCTTGTTATCTAGTGTCACCCAGTGGTAGTTACTTTGACTCATTTGTGTGATAAAACTGATCCACCTTTCTCTTATAATCTTGGACAAGGACCAAGAAATCCTGACAGGTTGCCACGTACGGTGTTTGCAGCTTTTTGACACTCTTTTTTTATCCTTTCTCCAAGTGTCTACACAGGAATGCATTTATAAATTAAGTTATCCTGGACAAACACTACAGTCTTCAAAAATGTAAAAATAAATAAGTAAAAATGTTTTGGTTTGTGTGTGTTTCCAGTGTCCCCAGTAACTCCAGGGTCCTGATGCTCCTGGGCCAACTGGAGAGGATGAATGGAGAGGCCATGCTGAAGGATGTGGAAACGGCAAGACAGGTCACTGCAAAGATACTTCATCTCATACAGACACAGGGTAAGAGAAAACATACACACACAAGAACTAACATGCAATCATCCATACTCAAACTGAAACAATTAAAAAACGACAATCTATTCCCGTGTTAGGCTTGTCATGGTAGTTGGCACACACAGGTTTCATTACTTGCCGTTGTTTTGGTTTTTCACATCAATACTTAGATGGATGATGGATACTGCTATTCCAAGCTGGAAGTGTCAGCTCCATACAGCAGCAGCTGCAGAGTTTCAGCACAGAGTCGCAGGAATCACATTTTACTCCATGTGACAAGAGTAAGGAGAGTTGACCACAAGGTGATGGCAGAGGATTTGTTGTCAAAGCCAAAAGCAAAAGTGCCTATTTGGCAATATTTTTGGATTCAAACCCAATGCTAATAAGGAACCTGATAACATTAATGCGTCAGTGAGAAGTTGAATGTGTTTAGCCTGTTGCCTGGAGCTTTTCATCTAACAGCTAACCGAAGCTGGTTCTTGTTTCATTACTCCCACAGACTGTATAAAACGATTCCCTGACATATTTAAAAATGATCCGCTGTCAACAGATGCAGAAAATGACTGTTGTTTTGCTGTATAGACACATTTTTAACAATACTGGTGAATGATAAACTCACTGAACACATTGCACCTGCTGTGACATGTTTACTTACATCAACTCATATTTCACCTATTAAATGCTTTTAATGTGAAGCTGCAGCTGTAGAAAATCTTTACATAAGCAGTACATTAACACATGCTCAACAGATGGTGAATGTATCTCTTGTAAAAAGCCTGGTTTAATGGGTACCACCAGTTTGGTCACAAGCTATTAAGTTGATGGGGAAATGTCATCAGCGTCGCAACCCTATTCCATATATTAATGCATGTTTTCGGAGACCAAAGGATGATATTTTATCTTTGGCCTGATATCAATGAACAGTGCTGCCACCTGCAGGTGATTGTGACTGTAAAGAAGTGTTTACAAAACAATAAATGTGACATTGTTGTGTTATATGCAATCAAGAGCAGAAGTTCAGACCACTTTAAAAAGTTAGTGTTAAGCCCTATAACCTGCCTGGCATTAAGCACAGACACCGATAGGCACAGCTAGTCTGCATGTTGATTTTACAGGGAGTACTCTTGCTAGTTATTATTGCACTGCGTTCTAAAGTTTCAAAATGCAGCAGAAACAGATATTGTCCTTGTTATTTTACACATTTTTCTTTCTTGACCACCCAACTCAACTGAACCAACAACAGTTCAGTCAAGAGATTTGGGTGTGTTTTGCTTATCATGTGATGCTATAACCGCTAGACTCAAGCAGAGATGAGGAGCGGGCTGCACGGATCTGTTCAGCTTGCTTCCTTCTACCTCCACTTCCCCAAATTTACTTCATTTTCAGACTAATAGTCTGCAGATAGACTGAAGTGAAACCCCCTCAGGGACATTTATCAAACTTTGTGCAGCTCCCTTTGGAGCCACAAAAGGCTAAGTACAACTTTTGTCATGTGTGCAGTAGTACTCTACAACACCTGTCAACAGCCTGTGATGTGCAAACTTGTTGGAGGTCCCCTTTTAAAATACATTGATGCAAAGCTTCAGTTCCTCAAGTCGAGTTGATTAATTCATTACAATCGTGTTCAGTACAGTTGCTGTGTAAATAGAGATGGGTTAGTGCAGCTGTAGTCAAAGTGTGGATGGATTGATCCGATGTCTCCCGATCTGCTTCTCTGATTACTCTTTTGAAAGGAGAGCAGAGAGGAGATCTGACAGCTGAGGAAGAAAGCATTGTGCCGCGTCGCTGTGTAGAACAGACTGAAACATGAGCGTGGGTCTGCTAGCAGGGTGCCTCTCTGCTGCTCTGAGGAGCTTGGATGAATGGAAATCTCTGATGCAAGCATTATTGCTCTTTTGCTTTAATAATTGGCTAATGAGTGGATTTTTCAAATGGCCAAAAAGTAAAGTAGTTTTGATACTTATTTGCCTTATCATGCCAAATTGCACAATGTTTTCTGGTTGCAAATTCTCAAATTGTGAAGATTTGCTGCTTTTCTCAGTTTTGCATCACTTTAAAGTGAGCACCTTTGTAGTTTAGACTGTTGGTTGACAAAACAAGCATTTTGTTCACATTATATCTGTCTGTTGTCTATGCTAAAGCTGTACATGTTCATTTTTTGTTCACGGGTCTCTCTTGAAAAAAGATCCTGATCTCAGTGAGACCACCTGTTTAAGTAAAGGATTAAATAAAATAAATAATTAAAATAAAATCATACGAGCAGCCATTACTTAATTAGGATCCGATCGGTGGTTCTTCTTTTTGACTAAAAGGAAGAGTGAGTCATGGGTTTATTGCGATTGCATTGCCACTGTTGGCATTGCCCAGCTCGTTACTGGAGATTTGAACTGTTTTCCCATGTGGATGCTGAACCACAAACTCCATCCTTATTTGTAGCTCTTACATTAAGTTTGTCCTGGAGCCAGGTTGCTCAGCTTGCATTTTTTGAGCGAGGACAACCTGTAATCGCTTGAGTCAAGCCTCGGTGGACTCCTTGTGTGCAGGTACAGTGCAGAGTGAAGGATCCTGCTGAATCATTACCCTGTATTTTGAGCCTGCTGGCACATTTTGAATTTGCTTTGAACTTGTCCCCTGTCACTTCTCTTGATTTGTGTCATTTCTTGAGACAGAATTTATAGCTTCCTCGACTTAAATGGAAACCTGTAGTTAATCCATCGTGACTGATAGGTGCAGTGGAAAGGCTTCTGTCTGTGACTCTGTCAGTCATCATATATCAGCTGTTCCTCTCTCATCTACTTCTTGGCTGTCTGTCTAAAATGTGTATGAGTGTGACGTTGGTTAGGGGGAAGTAGGGGTTCTGTGACCCTGTTCACAGTAACTATACACCCCAGAAGGGACTTTGCTGTACTCCTGTCTCATGTTTAGAGTCTTAAGAGCTTAGGAGGCAGTGAAAAGATACCCAGAAAAAGAACAAGGCTGATTGAGAGAGAAGAAAGCCTGGTGTTGTAATTGGAGTAGCCTAATGTATACATCTAATGTATAGATAATAAAAAAATATATATAAAGATCATTCTACAGACCATGGGAGTTTTAGTTTGGGTAATTGGACTTGTAGGCAGCATGTTTTTGTTTTTTTCCTCTCTGCTGCTCAGTGTCTATTTTAATTTTTAAAGGATGGCGGCTTTCCTGGGTTTCCGTTTCATCACAGTGCTGAGTAGGAGAAAGAGGGGAGGCAAGAGAAAGAGGAGAGGTCAGCTGTACAGTTGTCAGTGTTCTATAGGCGCAGCCAGCGGTCTGGTTTCTGGTCGCGTGTAAGGGGCGGTGCTGATTTCTGGGTTCATAATGTCCTGCGGTTGCCCCTCAGCTCACTGTGTCGGTACACAGTTTGGAGGAGTGACCAGTTGAGCATTTTACTTCTAGCCTAACTGACAAACAAAGCGTCCTAACGCTTCAATATTGATTAAACTTATTTAGACGCAGCAGATCTGCACTGGAAACCTTTGGACTCCAGAGTAAACCTGGATGTTTTGGAAATTAGGTCTACTTTTCAAACAAAGTTTTGGTGAATTTGTTGTGAAATGGAGTACCGCTATACCAGGAGATACTATCAACCTGTGGTCTCTCCAGACCCAACAGGTAGGATCCTGACTGATGGAAATATATTAGAAAATATACTAGTTGAGGTAAGATCTATGTTAACTCTCCCCCAAATTATAGACTTTCACACTACTTATGATGGCAATTCAAGGGGCACAAATATTGTATATATTTTACAGTGAGATTTGAACAACCGCTCTTGAAACAGTCAGCCGTAGCTGAATAATAACTAAATCATCAGGAAAGACATGAATGATTGGCATCATCTGCACATTACTGTGCAAATCAAAATTAGCTGGCTATCCTCTTTACTTTTTTAGTGCAGTCATAAAGGTTAATGCACACTTTTTTACAGGCAAATCATTGCACCTGCACAATGCAGTGGGTAAACGGGTAAGAATTTCAGCAAATCATTGTTTTTATTATTATTAGTGGTGTCAAGATTTTGATTACAAATTGAAAATTTATCTAAAGACGCTTTAAATTTCGATCATTGAAATCTAAAGCAGGATCAGTGATTCTCCGAGTACTTTTCTTTCTCCTCACGCCTGCCTGTTTGTGTGCATCTGGCAGCCGTCTGGCACAAGTGTCTGAAGAAGAAACAAAATGATACTTCAAAGCTGACAGTGTAGCTTACCGGTAGCCTGCAGCTCCACTTTTCATTTTATCACCATGGGCACTACCGTAGTTGGAGTTGACAGAGAAAGCGACCTGGAAAATCCTCCTGTCTCCCTGAAGTCTCTGGTGTGGCAACATTTTGCTGTCCGACAACGAAAGCGTCGTTGACAGAAAAACTCTGGTGACTGGACAGCTGCAGGATAATCCTGACAGCTGCATGATAATCCTTCACCACGGTAACTGTGAGTCTGCGAAAGCCCGGTGGAATCCCGAAGCGGAGTATTTTTGTTACTCTATAAACTGAACTTAGTCATCTGAACCGGACTGAACTACAAAGAATGTTTTCCTTACCTTTGCTCTCTTGTAACCTTTGGAAATTGAACTGATGGTGTGGTTGAGTTTGTTTAAATTGAGTGTTTTATTCCACTCCCTTGCAAATAATTACAAATGTGTTCGTGTAATAAAAATGAACCAGTGGTGATGCGAACGCATTTAACTTTTATGGGGTTTAATACCGACTCAACCTTTTTACTGATTTAAACTCAAATCGCTACATAAATAAATGTCGAACCAATGACTTGTTGATTCTCTATAAAATCAATACGTGATAGTCTTAAAATGGCATAGCCATCAGTGCTGAAAGGGAAATATATATATTTATTTATTTATCTGATTTATCTGATAATTTGTATTTATTTATTTATTTTTCTCGCGATGCTCTTACGTGCAACCCCTCTTGGTGTTGTTTTTGAGGATTAGTGTTGAAATGCCATTTGGTTTGGAGAGCTTTAAAAAGTCTGGCATGACAGAAATGTTTAAAGGGGTCACTGCTGTCCAAGGCACTGCATGTGAATGTGTGTTCACATGCTCAGATATGCACACAGCTGTGTGCATGTGTTGAAAGCGAGTGTGTGGAAAGTGTGTGTATGAAACTGTATTTCCAGTCCATAATTTAACTTTCACATGCTTCGTGGTGAGAGATCATCAATCAGGAAAGCTGAATGCTTGCCACCGTTCATTTCTGTATTCACCTGCTGTTATGTTGTCTTCTTAATCAGTGACAGTCGGCCACAGCATGCATTGAGACACATGAACCCCTCACATGTGTAAGATCACTAAGTGCTGCAGCTCTGGGTTATTTGTGACATGAAGGGAGCACGTTTTTGACATACTCTTCTGTTGTACAATAAATCTGAAAACATTTTAAAGGGACAGTTTTCCCTTAAATCAAAAATATGTATTTTTTGCTCTTACCTGTCAGTGACAAACTAGTCCAATTTCAAAAGCACTACAGGTAAGAGAAAAATGTGCATAATGCATTGATTTTGGGGTGAACTGTCCCTTTTAATATGAAAGTGAAGTCTTTGTAATATTTTATGTATTTATTGTTTTAGAGAATCATATTTCTTATATTTCTTTCTTCTTATCTCGTTATATATCTATAATACTCTGTCAACTTCAATGTTGGTTTCATAAAGGTTGAAGGACAGTATCTGTCAGCTACTCTCAGTCCTGTGTTAGTGTTTGGAGAGTTTGCATTTGTTTCAGGACAGGACAGGACTGGTCCGGTCACTGTGGCCTCTTCAAAGAGGTCGGGAATCTGTCACCTCCTAAATTATAGTGCCAGCATGGAGTTTAAAGAGGTGGAGAAAGAGAGAAAAAAAAAAAGAGCACAAAGCCACTTATCCTTTGCCTTGTCTTGTTGAGTCGGACAGTTTCTTAGAGGTAACTTGGCTTTAGATATTAATATCTATTTATTGGTAAATACTGCAAAAATATTTATAACTACAAACAACGATGGAAGGTTATTTTCACATGCTCCATGATTATCATCTGTGACATTGTGACTGGTCCTTTATGGCCGACCCAACATATACAGGCCAACCTGCTGAACTTTGAGTAACAGCCGTCACTCTGCTTGTGTGAGAAGCCCCTAAATTGTTTTGCACAAAGGCAGTTCAGTTTATCTTCAACTTTCCCATTAATTTTATTTTTTTGTGTGTTACAGAGAAGAGCGGAAAAGAGGTGATGTCCAAAGGCTCCAGTGGCATGGAGGTCATCCTGTCTTCGCTAGAGGTCAGCTCACTTGTCAACACAACTTGACATGAAAGTTTTTAATTTAAGATAATCCACAGACCTTGTTGTGAGCAGCTTCATGTAGAAACTATTTTCTTTCTACCTTGAAGTTTCACAGTAAACGTAGTCTGTACTTTTTTCTTTCTGTCTGCACAAATGAATAGAGTGGTATCCTATACATTTGACCATCAATACCAGTCTTTGTGCTAAGCTTAGTATTCACTGCACAGACAAGAGAATGGTATCAATCTTCTCAGCTATCTCTCAGCAAGAAAGCGAATAAGTGTATTTCCCAAAAGATCAAACCATTTCTTTAAGAAAGCATTTTCCTCCCTTTGGCACATCTTTTTTAAACCACATAGACATCCGTTATGTAAGCTTTTTCCTGAATAACACTGCATGCAGAGACATAAATCTAAAAAATGCATCACATATATAAAATGCATCCATGCAGTTGTGGGAAAGCCTGCTGCAAATGTCATACTGACGCTTTGTTTGGTTTGAGATTTAATTACCCACCTCGGACAGAGAACACCGAGTAACCTTTCCCTTAAAGAAAATAAAAAATACATATAAATCCCTATAAAGTATGCACCTGTATATTGTTTAACAAGTGTGCTGTGTGTGTCTTCGACAGAACTCCCGGGATGTCCAGACCACGCTGAACATTTTGTGCATTCTCAGTGAGCTGCTGACTGTGGGTGAGTGCAGTTTGCTTTCTCCTTTTTTTCCAGAATTTATGAGCAGTTCATGCCCTGATTTTAAGAGGTGATAACAACATTTGCTTCCTCGCCGGTTAATCACTTAGTGGGCAATTTAACTGTCATTTCTCATTTTGAAACAAATCTATCTGGGACCGCATCCAGTGTTTTCACTTTTGCATCACTGTGAGAGGTATTTAATGTAAAAAAAAAAAAGCAAAAGCATAAACAATCTATTGTGCCGCTCAAATAAATAAATATAATATAATTAATATTAGTATTAATTTGTACATTTAGCTTGCATTGATAAGGTTTTAAGATTTGTGTTTTTCAGGATTTTAGCTACATATTCATGGCAACCTTAAGTAATTGAAAACTATTGCCAGGAAATGGCATCCTCAGCACTCTGGCATAGTAAAGAATAGTTTTGATTTTAAGACGTGTCCAACCTAGACAAGTTGGAAATGTGACTCGGTGACAGGCATTAGGCAAAACTGTTATACAGCAGTAGCTAATTGAGTCAATGATGGACTTGTTTGCTTATGTAGGTCATATAGATAAATTAGTATTAAATTGAGAGTTTTATATCCAGCTAAAGTTCCTTGTAGTATGTTTAAGAACATTATTTCTTTTGGCCACATTGTTCTGCTCCCATCATGAATAATATTTGATCACATCTCATGCTGTCTCATTGGTTGTTTTCTGTCTTAGGCAGAGGTCGTAGGGTCGGAGTGTTTGTTTCGAAAGGAGGAACTGGGGTATTATTCCAGATTCTGATCACTGCCAGCAAAGAGTTTCCTCCCAGTGAGGAACTGATGCTGCAGCTTCACTCACTGCTGGCGAAGGTCGGCCCAAAAGGTAGGGTACATTGAATGTCTGGGGGAGCAGCTAATGTTTGTTTTCACTGACTATTAATTGATTTGGCTTTTGTCTCTGTTTTGCTCATTTTATAACTTATTAAAACTTTTTTATATATTTGAAATGTCATGTCACTTATTTCAACTATTGTTTGGTATTTTCTGTTAAAGGTGCCCTGCTGAGTTTCCTTGTAAACAAATAAAGGATTTGTTGATATTCATTACTTCTCACCTTAACAGTGCAATGCTACGGTCATAAACTCTATGAGGTGCCCTTAAGACTGTATTATCATTAGGTGTTATGCAGAAAACAAAAGAGACAAAAACACTGAAAATTTGATTAATCTCTGCCTCATAACTGACCTTTCAACACCTGTGTGTTCAGACAGAAAGTTTGGAGTGAAGGCACGGCTGAGCGGCGCTCTGAACGTCACAATCAACTTAATGAAACAGAACCTACAGAATAACAAACTAATTCTGCCCTGCCTGCAGGTTCTCAGGGTTTACTCTACCAACTGTGAGTCATTTTCAACTTTGACATTCACTTCTGAAAATGTTGCAATCATTTAAATACACTGGCCATGTTAACTCAGGAGTATTTGATGTTGGTTTCAGTGGTGAACGCTGTTTCTTTGGGTAAGAACGGAGTGGTGGAACTGATGTTCAAGATCGTAGCGCCGTACAGCAAGAAGAACACCAGTCTGCTCAAGTAAGCACTTGATTTTGCTTATGAGCCAGCATGAATGGTGGTGTTTTAACTAAGTAGTGACATCCACAGGCTACATCTCCTTTACCTCTAGCAAACGGAGACCCGCCATTGACGTTTGTTCAGAAGATAATGTAATCTCATTTGTCTTGTTTTTTAATCAACAGGGTAGCTCTGGATGCACTGGGAGCTCTGCTCAAATCCAGTGAGTAATTTGCTTTATAATATTGACTTTCGACTCCCAGTATCCTTAATTAGTTTTTGTGTCAATGTGACATTGCTCCCTTCATTATTAACCCTTTGTCTGTCATTGATTGATAAGTTACTTACCTTCCAATATTCATCCAATATACTTTGCTATACCACAAATTGTCAGTGCTCTTTCCTCTCTCTCTCTTATCTCCCTGTACAGAAACTAATGCTCGACGTGCAGTGGATGGTGGATATGTGACTGTCTTGCTAGCTCTGTACCTGGACTGGCATCGCAATGACACACGGCATCGCCACATGCTAATTCGCAAAGGGCTGCTGGTCTGCCTCAGGAACATCACCAACATCAAGCTCGGCAGGAAAGCATTCATAGAGGCTGATGGCATGAGGATCCTTTACAACTCATCCACCGTGAGTGAGAATGTGACATACGCATGGCAAACATTTAAAACATGCAACACATAAATGCACCGTACAGACGCACTGTGTCTCACCTTCTCTCTACTTTCCGCGTGGTTTTGTTTCCAGGAGTGTCTCCCGGTGAGGACTCTGGATCCACTGATCAACACTTCCAGTCTCATCATGAGGAAGTGTTTTCCTAAGAACCGTCTGCCTCTGCCCACCATCAAATCAGCCTTCCACTTCCAGCTGCCAAATGTACCTGCTGCGGGCCCTGTGGCACAGCTGTACAACCAGCCACCTGGGGGTGAGAGCACACTAACCAACACTCACACACCGTTCACTATAGTGTGGCCGCGCTTATCAGTGTTTGCGCATGCTTTTCATTGACATTTATGCAGTAGAGACAGATGCATACACTTTTTGTTGCTTGTAGATTCTAGTCTACATACAACACAGACACACACACACACACACACACACACACACACACACACACACACAAATAAGAGGTCCACTGATGGTAGATTACATACTGTTGTAATTAAAACACTTTATAAGAAACCAGGCTGATGAACTCAACTCAGTAAAGAAATAAAATATAATAATATATACTTGGAACAATAAAATGGAATTATAAAATCCAGTATCGTCCAGTAAATCCTGTCTTACTGAACTAACCATCCAAACTATCCATAAAACATCAAGGTAGGTTAGGGTTAGTGATTTTTTTTTTTCTTTTTTGAAAAATGATTTTCCCTCAAAGTCAATAATTCCAGTTGAGAAGCCTGATATTTTTATGGATGAAAGTAGCAACCACTACTGATCGTTGCAGATTAATTGGCCGAACTGATTAATCTATGGACCTCACACACAAATAATGATTATTTCCCTGGAACACTCTTGACACTGCTGCACACAATGTACCTTACAGGAAGAAAGATTCATCAGCTCTGCAACAAGCCCTTAAAGAAGGGTAAGACGTACGTAAGATGATACAACTCCATCCTCAGAATGCTTTCTCATTCAACTCACGTCATACTAAAACTTCACTAAACTAACACATTACGTGTTAGTAATACAGATGCTTATTAGTACACATTGCTTAGTGCTTGCTTGTTCACCAGTAGACTTATGTACTGCACTGTACTCAACTAATTTGTCCACAGGCTGTCATATTTTGAGCCTCTTTGCTCTTCCCTTGATCTAATCTAAAATGAAACATGTCCGATCAAAATGTTATTTTTCATGTAGCACTGTGATTACTTAAATCTGCTTGTTGAAGGAACATGTTCACACATTTGAGTTGTGTTTTGCAAACAGAAGCTCCATAAAAATAGTGATATACAACACAGTTTTGACAGCTCTAATTGGCTACAACAAGCCAGTAACTGCCTCAAAGTTGTGTTGACTCATCTATATTCCCAAAAAAACATGTCGGCGATGTCCGTCACCCAACCACGGAGAACAGTGTAGCATAACAAGCTGCTGCTATTACATAAACTCGTCAGTGAGATCACCGGCTCGATGCGTCTGAAGAAATACACTCAAAATTTCTTCTGTCCTCTAAATCTCACACTCATCTCTGGATCATGGCTGCTCACATCTTTTCGTTAACATTTTCTCTCTTCCTGTCATTGTAACGAGACTCAATGACCAACATCAGTTGAGTTTTACCAGTCTGGTTATGTGTCAGCCATACACTGTTATTGTGGGAAATAATGAACTCCAAGCCTGGGCGAGGAAAAATGCAAAATATATGGTATATCTATTGTGAGGACAGTCACCTAAATAGTGTGTGTTTGCTCAGTGGATGATGTAGTGGACGAAAGTGACGATAATGAGGAGGCAGATGCAGACACGGAGAACGATACTGAGAACGACGACGATGAGAAGGATCTCCTCGCTGCGGTAACACTCAGCACTCACACGCACACACAATATTTCACATGACAGCATTACAAGTGCGTGTTGAGTTCAAAATGTTGAGCATATTTTCTCTGTATGACGGATGTTTATAAACATTTTTCCATCACGACTGACTGAACTTCAGGTTTTGTGAATTATTAAACATTTCATATCAGATTTACATAAATCATCACATCATCGTACCGTCATCCATATTTGGGGACATAGTTTTATGCGGAGCTGATGTTCATATGATCCCAAGTATCCAGCGGAGGGCAGACATAACTCACCAGTCCATGCCAAACACTCTCCTGTCACTATGTCAAACATGTCAAACATGCATTTACAGCAGCTGATTTAATCTAAACACTGTTCTTCCCTTACCGAGTCTATGTAAGTAATGCAGAATGGCACTCACAACTTTCCAAGCACCAATAAATCCCTCCAAAATGAAATGGCATCACAAATTGAGTCGGTTGTGGTGTCTTTGTAAAAGACTCTCACTTCCTTCATCTGTCCAACTCACGATCCTTGAGCATTAGCTTCAAATAGAGCCAGATAGCACACAGTCTGAAGTGTAACATTTACATATATAAATGTTTGCTCCCTTTTTGTTTAATTTTGAATCAGAATGACGACATAGAGACGGACCTAAACAAGCTACATCCCAAAAGGAACCCTGGACGTCCTCTTGAAGAGTTGAGGGTGTATGAGAGGTTCTTCCTGGAGCTTTCTGAAGACTTCCAGGTAGCCAAGATGTCAATTTCAACCAACATGAATTCAAGCTGCATTGGCATAGTAATATAATGTGAAAGGTTAGAATGTGCGGTTGGTATATTTTTAACACCTACCATTAAAACTTGATCTGATTGGCTCACTGTCAGCTTTCCTGTCTGTCTGACAAAATTAGTATGAGACATCAACTGATTATATAATGGTCACAGACAAATCTGGCATCTATATTTTTTCCCTTATTTTTCTTTTATTTTCCTTTTTTAATTCTTTATTTTCTGTTTTTTCCTTTTGTAGTAATTTTATTGTAGTGACTTATATTGATTTTGATAGATTTTTTATTTTCTATTTCCCTTTTTTTGGTTATTATAGTGTGTATACTGTTTTAAATCCACTCACATTGAATGTCTAAAATAATCACATTTATTTTGCAGACCTGAGTCCAACACATTACTCTTGTCAGTGTTAATGAAAAATCTTTTATTATATAAGTTTTTTCTGATCAATACATCTTTTTCCTGCAGGGCTACAACTTTGATTGCTCAAAGAGTGCCTCTACCACATCTGCATCATCACCCTTCTCCTCATCATCAGCCTCAACTCAATCCTCTCGGCCAATTATAGTGCCCACAGCTCAAGCCCTGCCCCTAAAGCAGGTCCCCGTACCGAGCTCTCAGAAGGATTGCAACTCGACCAAAGGAAAACACACCCTGCCGTCTCCGTCTGCACCCACTCCCACTCCTCCTGCTCCTCTGACCCCTCTCGAACTGGACACCATCCACCTCACCAAGGACCAAGACAAAAAAGAGAAGCCCCACATTCCTTCCCCCGACACACGTACAAAATTGTCTCCTTCTCAGGGGCAGATGATACAACAGGAGCTAGCGAATGTGTTGGAGCGTGTCTCTCTAGAAGAGGCGGGGGTCCTGAAGGCAGAGGAAGTCGGAGGAAAGGGAGACAAACAGGAAGAATCGCCAGTCAATGCCACAAGACACATACAGTCTCCTCTGCTCTTGGGGGGCATTGCTGCTCGTCGTGTGGGAGGAGGAGGCAGTAACTTTGGTTCAGATTGTGGCTCAGAGGGTGCTGAGGATGAGGGAGGAGAGGGAGCAGTTCTGGAGGTGCCAGACACTGCGCTGCTCCTCCCATTGCATGACCCTGACCTTTACGTGGAGATGGTGAAGGGGACGTGCTCTGTACCCCAGTACGCTGAAGTGGCTTACCCCGACTACTTTGGCCACGTAGCCCCAACATTTAAAGAACCGCTTCTGGAGAGAGTTTACGGTGTCCAGAGGTGAGACATTTCTATGAAACGTTTGCTTTGCAGAAATTATTTAGCAGACAAAATGAAGAGGGTATACAGATGATAAAAATGTGGTATAAATCAGAATCCGTGCAATTGCAAGGCACAATTTGGAAAAAAGTTTAATGCAATTATTGTGGTGACATTCTGGGGTTTTCATGGCAGTCCAGTCTGCAAGCTTCAGGTTTACACTTTTAATTTTGCTGTGAGTGGAAGGTTATGTAGCGGGTAAAGGCTTTTATTATAGCTTATTGCGTTTGTAATTAATTAATTCTTATAATGGAATTTTTTATTTTATTTATTTTTTCAATGAAAAAACATATTTGTCCAATCATTGTGTTAACCAAGAGTTTGTTGTGGGTCTAACCCTGCAGGTCTAAGATATTCCAGGACATTGAGAGGTTGATTCATCCTAATGATATCCTGGATAAAGTTGTTTACGACATGGACATTCCTAGGTGAGTCCCTCGTACGGAGCCTGCCAAAGCAATTCATCTCCCAGTCTAAATGGAGCTTCTCACATGTATCATTTGCTCCCCCTGAATATTGTTGTGATTTGTTGTGTTTTAGTTGTCCTGTGATCGAAGATAATGGCGAATCCCTGAAGTTTAACTCTCAGTTTGAGTCTGGCAACCTCAGGAAGGCAGTTCAAGTTAGGAAGTAAGTATTTATTGTCACATCAAATACAGTGGAACGAGTGAGAGGTACACAATTAGATGTGTAGTTTTATTTAAATTTCCTGTCATCACATTACTAACAGCTGAAGTTCTGGTCAACTTTTAGTATATTCAATCTACTTCTCACCACAATGTTAACAAAATCAGATTAAAGGATAAACACATGTGTTTATTGTTTATGGTTGATGATATGTCGGTCCATATTTCCCCAGATATGAGTATGACCTTGTGCTGAACTCAGACGTCAACAGTAATCACTACCACCAGTGGTTCTACTTTGAGGTGAGCGGTATGCGTGTTGGTACCACCTACCGCTTCAACATCATCAACTGTGAGAAGTCAAACAGCCAGTTCAACTACGGTGAGAGGGGCAACAACATCTGGATATATGGCTGTTTCAACAGTTCTCCATCTGACCCACAGATGATTTGTATATTCTTGTCATTTACTTTTGACCTCTGTCTGAGGTCACGTGTCAGATAAAAAGCCCCATCTGACATACTAACTAATCCATATGCGTGTGTGTGTGTAGGCATGCAGGCACTGATGTACTCTGTGCAGGAGGCAATCAGTGGCAGACCTCGCTGGGTCAGGACAGGAGCAGACATCTGTTACTACAAGTAGGTACACTCAGAATGCAAAGGACCTGAGGATATATGGAGGGGAAAGGCCAGAAAACTACCATTTCAACAAGTGTCACAGTTATAGATACTAGTTTTCACACAGCGTACCAGTGCTGCCATACGACACATGCTACATAGCAAACTTTCTCCACAAATTGTTCTACAAATTTAGAAAGTAGTACATACTCTATCGGATGTTGCATATGGTAATTGGCCATTCAATGACCTCAGTAATAACCATAAAATGAAGTGAACACAATGTTCTGCAAACTAAACACATGAATAAGTTACAATTTATGGCAGAGCTGTTGTATTGACTTGCAATAGATTATACAGGTGAACCTAATAAAGTGTCCATCGCTATATTGTGCAACACTTACTGATGAAATGTTCCTTCTTCTCCATAGGAATCATTTTGCGAGGAGTTCCATCGCAGCTGGTGGTCAGAAAGGAAAATCTTATTATTCAATGACCTTCAGCACAACCTTCAGCCATAAGGATGATGTCTGCTACTTTGCCTATCACTACCCTTACACATTCTCCACTCTTAAGGTAGTATTGCAATACCACAGTGTACTGTAATATAAAAAAGAAGGCTTTGGTAGTGCGTTTTCTGTGCTCACACCGTATTTTTTAATCTGTTCTCTTGGTACTTAATCTCCCAAACGCCCAGTGTGACCCCAGATGCACCTTCCACTGTTTTGTTCCCAGTTTTTTTTATCATTTATATGTCCTTCATTTGTGACCTCAGATAACTACTGTGCTTTCAAACCACTGTACATTATTTATTTCAATAATTATGTTGTTATAATTAGATTTTGTCTGCCTTTATCGAGAGTGACTATGCAGAATTGCTCATAACACAAGAAACAAAAGAGAAGCCCGCAAGTCAAAAAACTGTCAGTGCAACAATACAACGATAAAATGTTGAGAACACAAGAGGCGTGGAGGCTTTAATGGAAGTTGTGGATAATAATGTTAGTTAGTGAAATGTAAAAATTGTAATTTGTTGTTCTATCATTGTGTCCTCAGATGCACCTGGCCAAACTGGAGGCTTTGAGGACACCTCAGATCTACCTGAGACAGGACAACCTGTGTGAAACCCTGGGAGGAAATGGCTGCCCACTTCTTACCATCACTGCCATGCCTGAGTCCAACTCCAATGATCATATCTGCCAGTTCAGTAAGTAAATCATTGTAGGTTTGTGTGCATGTGTCTTTTTATTTACTCCTGATCATGAGGATTTTCTTACGTCCTGGAAAACTTGAAAACCTTTGTAGCTTCACCAGTCATGGTGCCACTATCTGGGATGAGTCAACTGGCTTTTAAACTCAAATCTATGCATCTGAACACTTGATTGACAGATTGCGCGGGTTGTTACTTCTGCACAGTACATATTTATTGTTTTATTGCTTGAACCCAGGGTTCCCGTATTCAGCACTGAGACTGATTGCATTAGTCTAGTGAAATAAAGTTAAATCGGTATTGGATGATAAAGAATTGCCAAAAACTGCCCCAGAAATCTTTCAGTTTTCCTGAAAATGTCAGTGTAATTTTGTTAGATGTCCTGACAACAGCTGGCAGCCTGAAGCCATTGATAATTGGCCACGATATCTAAAAATGTAATGGCTGGTGAGTCATTTTGATGGTCGAAGTCTATTCTTGACTTTGAGAACAGTCTGTGCAACAAAATAGTCCCAGTGACTCACCAAGGGGTCACCAACTTTTTTGAGACTGAGAGCTACTTTAAAGAGGTAGAGCAATATTAAGTGGAAACTTGTTTTATCAACAACATTATTTTCTTCTTCATTTTTCTTCATCAGCAATACGTTTTACAAAAGACACCCAAAAACACACCTTGCATTTAGGATTTTTTCATCTGCGATTCCATCACAGCTTGGAGCGCCATTTGGAGGCAGCTTGTTAAATATGTAGGTGATCAAAACATCGCAAGAACCCGGTGACCTTACACAGTTTGTACAAAACAAAAGCATAAATAGACCTACATTAAGTAGGAGAGGTAACGTCACAATCAGTGCATTTATGGGAGGGATGTAATACCAGAGAGCGTCTCTCTGCAGAGCATGTTTGATTGACAGCAGCTGGGAGGGCAGATTGCTTGTTAATTGATCTGTGGTGTTTTTCTCACAGACAGATTTTAAAAAATAAAAGTATAAAATGCTAAAATGGGTCATCAAATATACTTGGTTAAAAGTACAAAGTAAAGTACACATTTAAAAGGTTACAGGTTTTCTATTAGGTGACAGTTTAGGTCTAAGGTGCCCTGCAGAAGAGTCACTGTGTTGGCAACCCCTGGACGAGCCTGTCTGAATTTTTACACCTCATCTCACTGACTTCTTCAGCAAGTGGAGCGCTTTCACATTAGTGAGTTAGTTCATGGACCTTTTGATAACAGATAATTTTGTCACAAGTAATGTCTTTTTTTGGTAAAACTTCTCCAGGCCTTTGTCAAAGATTTGTGCTCCCTCATGCTTTAATAGTTCTGCAAAATGTCCACTCAGAAATTCTCTAATAACTGACAGAAATGTTCCCTTCTCACTCACAAGAACATTTGAGTGAATATTACTACATGGACAGCCCCAGGGTATCAGGCCATGCCAGTTTTTCTTAAATAGCTTTTCTGTCCAGTGTAGTTTACTGATGCTGTTCCTCAGCTGTGAAAAACTTTAAATTGAAGAATCTTTTCTTTTTTATCCACATTCCATCTTCTTCTGTTTGTGTTTGTGCTGCCTTCTCCCTCCCTCTCTGCCTCCTCAGGGAATCGTCCATTGATCTTCCTGTCGGCCAGAGTGCACCCTGGAGAGACCAATGCCAGCTGGGTAATGAAGGGCACACTGGAGTTCCTGATGGGCACCAGCCCGCTTGCAGTCAGCCTGAGAGAGGGCTTCATCTTCAAGATAGTCCCCATGCTCAACCCTGATGGAGTTATAAATGGAAAGTGAGTAAAAAAAAAAGTCTCGAGAAAAGCAATTAACGCAAAGTCACGCTTTCAAGTATGAAGATGCATACCTCTGCTAAACCTGGGCCTGCACGTTGGTCACAGCTTTATTTTAATAACGCACACAAAATCTTGTCTTCAAGGATTCTTCAGCTGTTGCTCTTTTCTCCTCCACTCTTTATCCTTCCTCTCCTCTCGTCTGCCGTCTCCTTTCTGCTGTAGTCATCGTTGTTCTCTGAGTGGAGAGGATTTGAATCGCCAGTGGCAGAACCCCAATCCTGAGCTCCACCCCACCATCTACCACACTAAGAGCCTGCTGCAGTACCTTGTACACATGCAAAGAACACCACTGGTATGACCTCTAACTAACTGGACTTCATTTAATTGGGGGCATCATCTTTCATTCGGGAAGAAGAAAGAAGCTCCCCTAACATCTTATTGATGGTGGTGTCATTTATCTTTGCTCAGCTGCACACTCTGTTTGGCTGCATGTCCACTAAATTTCACATCAATAAATCACCACATAAGTTTTGACACATAAATGCAGTCGCCATAAACAACAGCCTTTACTGGCCTCTGTGCTACACTGTGTGTCAGCAAGTTAGATATAAAGGGATATTGCTTTATGGGAGATTTTCTTTACTGTACAAAGGGTGATGGCTTTACGACCCAAAGTAAGGTGAGGCTGCTGTCCTTCCTCTGAAAACAGACCTTTGAAAATGTTGTATTTTTGTGTTGGTTATTTTTACACAGACACTTAAGTAAACAAGTTTGTTGGAAGAAATGACGTCAATGTTGGTTCACTGGCTTAATGAAAAATGCAATGCAATGAGCATCACATTCTTAATACTTTCCTCCCTCTATTTCCCGTGTGCGTGCGTGCATGTGCATCTACTCAGGTGTTTTGCGACTACCACGGTCATTCCAGAAAGAAAAATGTGTTCATGTACGGCTGCAGCGTGAAAGAGACAGTCTGGCAGTCCAATATCACTGCTACATCCAGTGACTTACAGGAGGACCTTGGATACAGGGTGAATACAAACACACACACACACACACACACACACACACACACACACACACACACACACACACGCACACACAAATGTGCTTTGCCTGTAACACATTAAAAAACAAAATAAAGGAGCGAGCACTCCTACTTGCCTCTCTCAGCCTTGCTTTTTCTTTCAGACTACTGTTCTCACATAAAGAAATAATAATTGTATTGAACTTTATTCACCTTTTTTTTTATAGTTATATTCATATTGCCTCAGAAAAGAGATGCAGCTCATACTTTCATCAGTATGTCTGCAGTGTATGCATAGAAATCCATTTCCTGTGTCCCTCACTTAAGAAGAGATTGTGGCACCATTTCACATCACCTTGCTAAAATATTTGCACTATAAAACTGACAGTAACTGCTCACTTTCTCCCTGTTCCTAAGTATCTTATTCCATATCTTAAAGGGGACACATTATGCTCATTTTCAGGTTCATGATTTTATTCTGGGTTACTCCTAGAATAGGTTTACATGCTTTATGTTCAAAAATCGCACCAGTTTTCTCATACTGTCCAATGCTGCAGCACTGTGTTCCCCCTCTGTCTTGGCTCCTGTCTCTTTAAGGCCCGCCTCCAGAATACCCAGTCTCCTCTGATTAGTCAGCTCACATATGCCTGAGCCAGCATCGCTAACAACAACAGAGCAGTTGTGCTAAATCAACTGTTATGTACCAAACCAGCTGCTAGGCATAAATCATGCAAATATGTGACATGGTCACGTAGTGTGATGTCACAAAGTCGCGGGATTAAAGGCGGCACTACTGACGAGACGTTTCAGGAGCAGTGTTTTCAGTGGGAGAGAGGAGCTTCTGTTGGTGCAGACTTTGACATTTCTAACTTTCAAGATCTTTTACCTACACATAAACGTATATAAAACACTGAAGGAAAGAAAAAAATGAAAAGGCATAATAGGTCTCTTTAACATTTTTATTTTGCTTCTTGCTTCCTGTTTGTGTCATTGCTGTGGATTTCCTTATTCTGTGTAGTTTAATTCCTGAATCTCTACATGAACTGTTCCCTAATCTATTGGCATTCACGTGTCTCTGCACAAGCTTTTATTCAACAGACATGTTATGAATTCACCTTGAATTTTACTCTGCAGCAGGGGAGGAATTTTTCTTTCCACACACCAGCCAAGCTGTTCAGGTCAAGATCAGGTTGCCGTTTCTCTCTACATGTGGGAATGCAGAAAATATTTCTCACTGAGCAGAATGCTAATAAAGACCCCAGTTCGATGCAGAGTTTCCTAGTGGACATGTAGCTTCAGGCTTCAAGCCCACAGCAAACATTTCAAATTTACAGCAGTCAATACAAGCATCTGCTCTGTACATAAGCCCACTTTTGTTGGACAGAGTTATTTGTCGCTACTATAAAATGTATTTTATCGTCTGCCTCCAGATGCACTAACATACACACACACACACACACACACACACACACACACACACCTACACAGATACTCCAGTATCTCAAACATTTTCCTGTGTTTTCAGACTCTCCCTAAGATCCTGTCTCAGATCGCCCCGGCCTTCAGCATGGGGAGCTGCAGTTTTGTTGTGGAACGCTCTAAAGAATCGACCGCCCGCGTTGTTGTATGGAGAGAGATAGGAGTACAACGCAGCTACACCATGGAGAGCACGCTCTGTGGCTGTGACCAGGGCAAATATAAAGTAAGAGTTTATTTAATTTTTTTCATAGAGTATGGACAAAGACAAAGACCTGCCAGTGTCATTAACCTGTGGCTAAATGTTCCCTTTATGCAGCTTCTAATTGTTTTTTTTTTTTTTTTTTTACATATGTTGCTTTTTACCATCGAGACAGTAGAGAAATGAGAACAGAGAGAGATGCGAAATTACATTCATTAAAGAATGGAGATGTTGAGGGTTGTGATCGGCTACCAAGTGTTCCCAGACGTTTTTATGATTTACATATATGTTAATTAAACGTTAAATTAAGGAAATTATCAAGAGCTGTTTTCCTCTCTGGTGAAATCGTCACAAAAAGAGAATTACATTTTTGTAAATGTGTCCAGTTTTATCACATTGTACAGGTGTTTAATTGCGTCCAAGAGAGGGAGGTGCCCTTATAAGTCTCCAAATGTCCACCAGGTGGAGCTGCAGTCCTTTTTTCCCCTTCCTCTTCATTTCACCTCTGTTTTCTCTACGCCTTTCTTTTGACCCTTTTACCTCCCCTTCTTCTCTTTCTCCGTCTTTCCACCCCAGCTGATTTCCTTCCTACTGAATTCTGCCAATGTCAACATCTTGCATATCCAGAAGCAGTCTAGGGATGCCATTTGGCACTGATTAGCACCCCCACTGGTTTGTGTGGAAGTGTTTGTCCAGATGTGCAGGAACTAATGTGTCCTGTATTTGGGCTGCATATCTCTGTGGCCTGGCCAAGTTTAGATGTTCCTCGCTCTGCTCTGGGGAAAAGGGAACATGAAAGTTTTGAGGGTTGAGTCGGGGGTAAGCTGTGTGTGTGTGTGTCCCTGTGTGCGTATTAATTTACTTGTATGACTGTACATCACTGTGAAGACTCTGTTAGGGTTGCAGGTGTTAGTGCTATGCTTTTGAATGTGTGCTTCCTGCAAATGAAATATATTATCATGTGTCTGCATGAAACGTTTCCTCAGCGAGTGCTTTCCAGCATTGAGAATTGGGGCGTTTGAAGACGGACAACGGTTCCATCCCCAGGCTCCAGAGGAGCTATAAAAAACCTCAGCGGCAATTTGAAAGTTGATTTCTGTTTGACCTTTTGAAATGATTTTTTCGAATTCAGCTGCATGTTAGTAGTTTGCACATACTGTACCTACAGGTTTGTGTGATTGGTGAGCATGTTAGTCTTTTCAATATTCTCTTTGATGTGCATGTACATGTTCTCTTCAGGGTCTTCAGATCGGTACCAGAGAGCTGGAGGAGATGGGAGCTCAGTTCTGCGTGGCCCTGCTGAGGCTGAAGAGGCTGACGGGGCTCCGCAACCACCAACACCTGCTGGATTTGGAAAACGATATCATCGGGCCACACACGAAAGTAGTCAGGTTAGTAAAGTGGAGAATCCTGCAAAGTCACATTGTGTGTTTTAAAGCTCACGACAGGGTTTCCAGGTGTCCTTAAAACATCTAAAATCCAATGATCCAAATTTTAGGCCTAACATTTCTTAAAGCAACATTATGTAGAAATTTTTATTTTGTGCGATTTGCCGTGTTTTAGGGAAAATGTGTATTAATCAGGCTGTAACAAAACTACAAAACAAAACCTACATGGAGCCAAAAACTGCTAATGCCCTAATAAATCCGGTCAGAATTTATTAGGGCACACACAGTAAGCATGTCCTAATACTGCTGGGTGGGCGTCACTTCAAAGCGACTGCTCTAAGTTATAGGTTTACTTCTTGTGTACAAACACACACATTACTCTGGAATACACACAATTATGTGTAGTAATGTTCAGTTGAGTGTTCATTATAAATGTAAATAGATTCATTTAGTTTGCAAGTAATTCTGGCATTTTCCTTGATATCCTCCAGACTTTTTTGCCAGTTCAGACATAAATTAGGTCTGTAAATTAATTCCAAATTAATTCTTAAATTTACCTCGTTAAAACCTGCAGTAACTCGGCACAAACAAACCACACACAAGTGAGGATTTAAGTCTGTGGTCTCAGAGAAACAAAATGGCAGAGTAACACTACTGTTATTATCCTCCTGCAACCTCCCCAAGATATCTAAGGTCTTAAAAGTTTTCTCAATCGCCACAAATTCTACCTGGAAAACGGTAAAATGTTTTTTTATTGCACAAAATCACCCTCCTCACTGCCAGGCACGTACTCCCTTGGCACTGATACTTAACGGTGTGACTGTCACTCCGGATCTCCTCTGAAGCACTACTCAAGAAACAAATGAAGGCCCGCATTTATACAGGGCTGCTGTGAGCATCATTGAAATTCTATCAATGTGTGATGAATATAATGAAAACTCTGGAGTGAGAGAGGAATGGGTATGAATAATTGTCAGCAGTGTCATTATTTCTCTAAGAGAGCATGAAAAAAAAGACACAAGATTTTTTTTTTTTTTTTTTTTGATAAAAACCCTTTACACCTACGCAGTGAGGTTTTTCAGGTCCACAGTGAGCAGTCGATGGTACCGTGTGGACTAAATGCACATGGAACATGCAAACTAGTCGCCTGTAGCTGTAATATATTAGCACAGAGTGGGAAAAAGAAGTAAATTAAAGTTATCTGTGTCAGAACACGTCTCCATCTACTTAAAGGTCCAGTGCATTCAAGGGATGGAATATGTTCAACTGTTAGACACTAATCTTAATAATTAAACCAGAACAATGTATCTTCACCTTGTTTAAACGTCTTCATCCTCCGTGTCTGCTTTGTACAAGAGTACCAGCAGTGATTCATCAGTGTTCATCTTGATTATTATCTCTGAGTTCACAACTTAATACCGTGGTCTCTGTCTTTCTCTCCTCACACTAAACAGATGAGTCTAGACGAGACAAATCCAAAGTTACAATTGTTTTATTTCCTGTGTGTGTGTGTGTGTGTGTGTGTGTATGTGTGTGTGTAAAAATAATTACAAAATCAAACAGTCTTCCCTTTTAAATTGGTACTTAAAAGATTAGTCTGTTTATCATTCATCAGAAAACAAATTAAGTTGGAAAAACACCAGATATGCTGTGTTTGCAGCTTCTCAAATGTAAGGATTTGCTGTGTTTTGTGTTTTATATGACTGTAACTGTAATGGAATATATTTGGGCTTTAGACTATGTTTTGGATAAGATTAGGAAATGTTTCTTTTACTTTTTATAGACTCAACAATTAAGCAATTAATTGATAAAATAGCACTGACATGAATCGTTCATCAGCCCGACTTCAAACATGTTTATTTCATTTATTTTACTTTATTAAAACCCAATAAACCCGATAAATGAACAAATCTAAAAGTCATAACTAACTGACCTTTGCCACACATTTTGCTTGCTAAAAAGGAAAACTCAAACCAATGTTGAAGCAACATTATGTAGAAATGGGCATGTTGTGTGATTTGGCGCCCCCTACAGTGTCTGAGTGCAACACCGCTGTCGTAAATACAAATCCCAGGTCCGTAACAAGGGTGCTAACTACAATCAAAACTCATTACGTCATCACAATGTTATGTGTTGAGAAGTTGTATGTTGAGGTAAACATGTATGTAACGCTGTGATCCTACCCTCTCACTGAAGTTACATAGGGCAGGAACAAGTGACGGGTGGCTGAGACATCATTCACCCTATAACAGACACTGTACCATCAGAATGATATGACTTTTATGGTAACAAGTTTAAACTTTTAAAGATGACCCAAAACAGAGGATAAAAGATAACTGAGGGAAAATTATGTTTTAGCTCTGAGGTCATAATTAAAATCTAAAAACAGACTGTATATCTAATCAACTCAATTCAAATTCCCTGTTCGGAAATATGAAGTCCACGCAGATTAGATTTTACTTCAGTTCAACGCCGCAAATGAATTATTAAACTTGGCCAAAGCCGAGATGTGACCACCAAGGTTATCTTAATTTATTTTTTTTAATCTTCAGCGTTGTCTGCGCCACAGATTTGTTAAAGCAGTTGATTTGAAACTGTGGCTTTAAAACCACTCAATGCTCACATCTCTCTCTCCCTCCCGGTCTCTTTCTCTCTCTCCTACCAAGCTACTCTACTCTCATATTGATATATTCATTCATCATTTATGTGTCTGATCATTAAGGGACTCCAAAAGTGTTCTGGTGCTTGTGTGTTTGCGTGAGTCTCCTTTGGGATTGGTTGCTCTCCATCCCGGATTTATGGCTTTATGCATAGGGGCCCGGTGTGGTACCACTTACCATTTAATAGGTCATCATAACAATGATATTCTGGCCGTTGGGAGGCTTCTGCAAATAAGTGGGTGTCTCGGAGTGAGTAAATGGGTGGATACTGGCATGGGCGTGTTTCTGTGCGAGTGTAAAGAAAGAGACTTATGGTTGTGTAGATATGGAGACTTAACCTTTTAATGTACACACACACAGATCTGTATATTAAGATGGAGTGTGTATAGAGATGGTGGATACAGAAACCCAAAGAAAAGAGGGTTGGGATCGGGTTTGGTTTTCTGTAATGGCCAGTAATGGCTGACTCACAACTCTCATTATCTGTTTGGACAATATTCTGTCCATCCACATCATTACACACACACACACACACACATTTACTGTACAAATACTGACGCACAGTTTCTGCCTCTGTCTCTCCCTCCTGCACTCACACACTGGCGAGCTTGGTGGGAGATCATTGTCTGAGCCCCCCTGATCGACTGTCTCCTTGGGATCACATTTCAGACCATTAACACCATTAAAAACCCACTAAAGCCACTAAAACCTCAAAGAACCAGCAACCATTTAACCATTAAGACCCACAGGGAAAAAAAACTAGCTTCACCAGTCTGAGCACACAAGCACAGTTTGCAGCTTCTGTTCTGTTGTAAAATGTATTTTAATGTGTCAGATATTGTTGTAGATTCAGTGTCCACTGTTTGGAAAGTTGTGTAAACTAAGCTTTATTTTAAGGTATTTTTTTTTATTGCTATTATTTAGAGCTAAATCAAGTAGTCAGATGATCTCTCTTGGGAATTTCTGACATTTGTCGCCTTTTATTAAGCAAACAATTTACTAATGAATCTTGAATAATTGATACATCCATCAATAATGAAAATAATCATCCGTTGCAACCCTCCTATTACTGCGTCCAAACTCAAATTATTTCATCAGACATTTGTGAATGTCATATCAGATCTCAGGCTTTATGTTCAGTTTTTTCTAAATTAACATCTCATGAAGCAAATATTTATCCAAACAACCGGGCGTATTATCAATCCTACATTTTGTGCAGATGCCTCATGCTGTTTGTTTTCTGTTTTCTGTACTTTGAAGAAATGGGCTTCTCAAGAGTGCATTTTCAAGGACCATGAAACCCATTTCAAATGCATTTTCTTGGGTGTTTTACTCTGTGAAATCAGAGAGCTCTTAGTGACTGAGTTCAGCTCAGAGTGAAGGAGAGCGACATGACGTTACTCACAATATATCTGAGTGAGGATGTGTGTTTGTTTTTAAGAAGGGCCGTACAGATGTTTATCATTTATTGAAATGTTTCTGGTAATAAATCATGCAGAAATACATTGTGTAATTTTAAAATACCCACCAGCATCAGTGTACCTGAAAAGTCCTGAAAAGCTGACATGATGCTTACGATGTGATAATGTATGTACATGATATGCTTGGCGTATTAAGAGCTATATTCACTTTATTAACATGCATAAAAATGTCTGCTTTGTTATCCAGCAGTAGCACCACCACCTACGTGCTGGAGGAGGATGAGCCGTCCTTTCTGGAGGCGATAGACTACAGCGCAGAAAGCAACGACGAGGACGCCGAGGCTGAAATCGAGCACGTCTGCGAAATCCTCGAGAATCCCGATCAGCTGTCGGATTCCGAGACAAATCACAGGGAATAACGCTGAGGTGTTTATCTCCTCTCTACCTGGCAATCTGAGCATTAAAGCAGCCAGTGTTTGGATTAATAGCTAAAATTAAAGATTTCACTGGTGAATAGTCAGAACCCACCCAAAATAAACTTACACTTGACCCTTATATATAGACAATTATCATACGTAGGCTGTGCTGACACCACTCGGGTGCTCTTTTTCCCAGCTGTGTTGCTCCTGCGGGTGCATATTCCACCTGCCTCTCACTTCCGACAGGATGGATTTCAATGAATGTTATCACCTTTCACCGTCATACTATAACCTTCATGAACTGTAACCCCTGACCTCAGACACCATGTAGCCTCTGAGATTCACATATAGCTAGCCAGAGCAGCAAACAGCAGGCACCGCCGATCCTTAACTTGAACCCTCGACCACACGCTCATTCTTCACGGCCGATCTCACACTGACGATACCTGACACGGCTGCAGTAGTGTAATAGAGCCTTCTCTCGGTACTGTTTTTGAAACCTCTCTCACCTGTGACCCTGTGTTTTTGATCAACACACTCCCGGTGATTGAGGGAAACTGGATCTCCCCCACTGACCAGCTTAGAGATCCAACCAAACTGCCTTCTTATTTCCCGTTTCTTTCCTTTCTGTAGTCTCACCCTGCACTTTAACTTTCAACTCCTTTGGTTGTTTAGGCCGTCCTTGCGTCTTTCCTTGCTCGCCCGTCCTTTTTTTTCCCGAACAAGCCAAGGTGTCTAAATGTGATACAGGGATGATCATCATCCCGAGTGTGTCATGTAGAAAAAAAAAAGCCACTCAGATGTTCCCACACTTGAGTTGTGAACTCACTTCCTCTCCCCTCTTCGGCCGCAGTGTACGTGGTCCGATCGTCCATGTGCTGTTTGCCTTGCTTTTTCCAAAACTGAAACTATTTATATCACTCAAATGTAGAATGTTCACGTCTTTATCGAGAAACACCTTGTACAGCTCATGAAATGCAGATATAACCAACGCGGCACAGACTAACTAACACAGGTTCAGTTTGAGTGTCTTGCTCAGCAGTAAAAACGTGAAGGTGGAATGTAAAATATCCGCGAGCACTGTTGGTGTTTTCATTGTTTTAAAGGATAGACAGTATTAAAGCGTTAGACAGAGCCGTGACGAACAAGACGCATGAGCTGCAGAGAGCAGAAAAAACCCTTTTGCACTTTGGATAAACACTATACACGCAAAACAAAGAGAAACAAACTGTCTGGGAGAGAAACATCACTTCACCTGTCACAGTTTGCAAACCTCAACTTTCAGTCACCTCATTAGTTTAAAGTTCTCAGAGCTCAGCCCAAAGCTGATCGTAACGTTGCTGTGATGTTTTAAAGAATCGTACTGGAATTTAGTTTCCTTTTTATCCTTTCCTCCGACCTGTGTGTACACTTTGTGGATTTGCTTAGGAGAGCCCCGTGCATAACAGATGGTGCTTCGTACTGAGAGTATAAAGATGTAGCGTGTTGCATAATTCTTGACGTGTTTATGGAGATGAGAGATGTTTCTGTTACATTTGTACAGCTAGCGCATGGCTATTTTTTTTTGTTGGTTTTTATTTTGTAATTTATTATTATTGTTTCTGGGGTTTCAAAAAGAGGCATTTTTGAGTGTATGAGTGTAAGTGTGTGTGTGCAGGAGTTTAAGTTATTCCATTATTTAGCTCAGCTAATACCCTTACAGTGTGTTTCTTCCTTTAAATTTGATTATCCCGCCTCACTCTCCTTCACCTCCCCCCCAATCATTCTCTCTTCTCTCCTTCCCTTTATCCTCTTTCATTCCCTTGTTTTCTACTTCCTCTCAAATGTTACTCATGGTCATCTTAAAAAACCCAGGGAGGTCCTTGTTCTGGGAGCATGTGTGTGTGTGTGTGTAACATATATGTGATACCTTGCGCGTGTGCTGTTTTATGTATTTTATTTGTCCGTAGCAGGTTACGCTGGGCTACTTATGTTTTATGTTTGTTTGGAGGTAAATGAGCTGAGATGGCAACTCATTTTAATTTTATTGCAACACAGAAAACTGAAGCTAAGAGTGAACATGGGAAATAAAAATGTGAATGTGGTAAACTGTCTGCTGCATTTTATTTATTATTCCTGGAACAAAACAGTGTGTGCTCCGCCACAGCAAGGTTGGATTATTTTTCTTCTCAGTCTTAACATTTACTCAACGTCTGTCCTCGTGAAGACCTTTTCCTCTCCAACTTGGTAAAGTATCTGTGACGGATCCAAACTTAATTAAGGGGTGGAGTGCCGTGATTGACAGAACAAAACCAAACACGTAATGAGAGAAAAATGTTTTTCTTACAACTGGGTCTTATTTTCATAGTTGATGTTGCATTAAGATAATTGGGTTAAACTGGATTTGCGTAAGCGATCTTCATGCTCCTCATGTTTCCAATGCTGCACACACTCCTGCATATGGCATGTTGATTCTCTACAGTAACCTGGGGAGGAAAGCGTTAGCATAACTGAACCAAGAAAATAATAGTTTCCAAATACTTTAGGGAGCGGGATCATGGTTGTGTACGGTGTAAGCAACATGATGGCAAAGTTTGTCTTAGGGGTCATGCATGATAAAAGGATTAGTCCAAAAATGAGGTCAGGTGAATTTTCTGGAGTTTCACAGTAAAACATCATTGCAGCGTTCTAAACAACTGAAGTAGATGGGAACTAAATATGTAGGTCGTCCGACGTGAAGCAAGTCTCCAGAAGCCTGCAGATACCAAACTGTTTAGTTATTTTCACCCTCGACCAACAGTCAAGCTCTTAAACCCACTTCAGACGGTGTGCTTACTTACACTTTTAGCTGAGCAGCTACTGTGAAGGTTTCAGAGCAACATCTTTCCAAATCAAATTTGGGATCTCAGAGCCTTGTGTGTCAAAACAAGTCCCCATCTTCTTCAGCTGTTCAGGAGAATGCTGTGAAGCTCCAGAAATGTGTTGTGGACTACAAAACCCAACTTTCCATCGGTTGAGTAGATGATGACTAAAATTTAAATTTTTAACTTATCCTTAAGTCCTGCACGACCCATAAAATAAACTGTGCCCTCATGTTGCTTACACTGTACACAACAATGACCCCTCCTTTAAGTTAGGCTCAGTGTTAAAGTGGACAAATCAGAGCCTTTATTAAAAGTGAGATCCTTAAGAATGTATTTCTTAAAGCTGCAGGAAGTTTAATCAGAGGAGAAAGATCTTTATTGACTGATTTGTTTATGCCTAAAGAAACTTAAACAAACTCTCTTTGGTTTCATGACTAATTAAACTGAAAAAAACAAACTGACAACACAATTTCATCCTGTTTTGTTCATACTTGGCGGACCCTGCCACCTTTCCAGCTTCAAACAGTATTCTGGCACCTTATTTCCATCTGAGAACAGCTCGTCTATTCAGTTATGGAAACAATACATATTTCTGAGTTCATATCATTACCTCATTAACATAGCAAACATCACTTTTTCTCTGAAAACTACACCGCGCCCTTTAAAAGAACAGGTTCACATTACTCTCATGCAAATGTTCATCTGAAGGAATGCCCATTCAGTGTAAATAATTGGGGACAAAATCCACAGTCCTCATTTTGTGCAAAAATTAATTTCACAGTTGAACTAAAGCTAATATGAAGCTTCAGCAGAGTTAAACAAATTAACTGGGTCTCCTCCAAAAGTTGCAGTTGTTTCGGTACCAATTCTCCTCACCAGTTAGGCCAGGAAACTGTGAGAAACAAAGGAGAAACTTGAAACTGCAAACAAAGTAACTTGGAAGATATTCCCTGGATTTAACAAACTCAAACAGCCGAAGCTCCACGTTCACTTTATAAAGGGGATTTGTTTTAATGTATGTGTGGACAGGAGGAACGAATACCGCAAAATATGAACCTGCTCTTTGAGTTTGACTTCTCATCTCTCTGTATCGCAGGGAGAAACTTTCACATCCACGAATCTGTGCAGCGAGATCTGCAACTTGTGTAAGTTTTTTCCTGCTGTGCATTGTTATCTATCTATCTATCTAGGAAAACACAAGTGGAAATAGGTCCTCTGTGTAGGCAGATGTATCAGATGTATTTTCGATGGTGATGAAAAGATAATTGTTCTGTTTCCAGGCGAACGCAGCCGTTAAATCAGGAAAGAAGAGGCTTTGAAAAATCTGATGATGTAATGCTTTGTCCTGAGTCAACCTCTTGGTGCGCAGTTGCTCTCCATTCAGCGTTGAGGGCTAGAAAATGTTCAGGGTTTTTTTCACACGAGCCCTCAATAGTGTTTAAAACTGTCTTCTTTCTATCAGAACGACGACAAGAACCTGACAATTAACCCACCAAACACGTGACATCCCAGTTATCAGCAGCACTCGCTGGTGAAGTCCACCAAGCGCTGTCCGGGGTTTGGTCCGAGCTGATTTATTTCTGGGCTAATAGAGCATAAGTAGACACTCAATCACATCATGTCAGTGGCAGAGTTGTATAAGCATTTGTTTTGCAATGTACCTCCGCTGCTTAAGTGCCCCGGGTAACCTAATCTTTTTGCTTCTGAGGAAGTGAACAAGGCGAGAAGGGGGCAACAAAAACAGGCAGCACAAATGTCCTCAAGAAGAATTATTGTATGATTCTGCATGTAAATGGATATAAATGTACAGAGGGATGCAGAGGAGGAGGAAAGTGAGAGGGAGAGAGAAGCAGAGAGTGAAAGCAGGAGAGGAAGAAAAAAAGCCTAGAGGAGGACGAGAGGAATTTGGAGAGGTGGAGGAGAATGTTAATCTGAGGAAGGCAGCGTAGAGAGAAAAGCTCTTTTCCTCTCTAAGCCCCACGCCCTCACTTCCTGTCCCTGCTGTCAATCAGAGCAGCTGAAGTGCATCACACAAAAGACCCCCCCTTCACCCTCCAACCACCACCACAAACACCAACCAACCACCCAATTAACTGCTCTGGTCAGAGGACAGAAAGTGTATGTGTGTGTGTTGCAGGGAGGTGGTGTCGAACTGCTCTCCGTATGTTTTCTCATGATCGTCAGAGACCCCAATTAGAAATCTCTCTCCCTCCGTCTCTCTCTGTCTTACGCATTCACGCAGGCACCGTGCCCGGCCTCCATCCTCGCACTGACGAGCTTATTTCTGTAGTCTAAGTGTGGCTCTGTGCGCCTCTAATAGCGTAGCCAATTAGTGCCAGTGTCCGACTTGGCTGCACCTCTAACTCACTGGTGGTCCCACTGAGGGACAGAATGGCTCCGCTGAAAAGGTACAAGTCCACAAAGAACGGCCTGACAAAGACGTGTGTGTATAGGCTGCATGTCACAGCAGCGCACATGACCGGAAAACTCTGTGTGTGTGTGTGTGTGTGTGTGTGTGTGTGTGAGAGAGAGAGATTCAGCATCAAAGGTCCTCAATAAAGAGTTAAGCAGTATAAGCTGTTACACAGTATGATGGGGAGAAGTGCTTTTGAAGGTGGTTGAATGGTTTCAAAATGGAGCCATTAAAGGTATCACACAGGTTCAGTCCGACATCGGTATCGGTATCATTTTCATCTATCCGATCTGACAAAGTGTGGCTTTTTCCCCTTTTATGGATAATAATAACCTTAATTTGTACAGTACCTTATTAAGCAGACATGTTCTCATATTTTCCTCTTATGTAACCAGGTCAACGCCTCGCAGAGATCACAAGATAAATGAATACAAACAACATTAACAACTGACAGACCAATTATTGGCACTTGTAGGCTCTTATCTGCAAATGTTTGGCGGATTGACCATTACGAATCGGCGGCACAGCTCACCGGTGAGAGAAACCGCTCCGATTGGCTGTTCAGAATCGGTGCGCGAGAAGAGAAACGTGGAAGCCTCTTGAGCCTGTCGCTGTAACATCAATGATTTCACCCATTTAGTGCAGCTCTGCCTGTTCTTGCCTCCTTCTGCGGGGCCATTTGCAACTTTTTATGAGATCATTTTATCACGTTCTTGTTTGGAAGAGGCTAAATTAGCGAGAGTGATGTCAAGAAGAGCTGCTTTATCATTACAATGGGTTGTACGTCCACAGCCTGGCTGTTAAAATTCAACTTTACATTTCCTTTGGTTTCATTTCAAAATCTTTACTGCACATTATCGCCACCTTTGTTTGTTCACACTTAACCGAGCGGCCAACCAAAAGAGGCGTGACGGTACACATCGTGACGTTGACCTCCCTGTGTTCCCCGTTTCCACCTGTTAATCTAAACATCCGCAGACTGTTTATAATCACACGGATGCAGTTATAATGTGTTGTGATGGAGATCCTGACCCACCATGCATCCTGGAAAGTGACAAAGTTCAGTTTTTCGCTCTAAATAACATAATTACATAATCACCATCGGTAAACAGGACCCTGTCTGAGTCTCTCTCGTGGGGAGGGATGCTGTTCTGGGGGAAAGTTCACTGAAGTCTCGGCCGGGAGGGCTGACTGTGGCAGTGATTTTTTCTCTATACAAGTTTCCAGAAACAGTAACTACAACAACACAACAGTGGAAGGAAACAAAGACATGGTGAGTTAAAAGTTTTCGCCCTGAATCGCGTCACATATTCCTCATGTAAGTTGCCAAAGACACTACCAGTTATCACATTGCTGTTGTTTGGTCCCGTAACGTTGCTTTGTGGGTTGAACTGTGGGACATTTCTCGTTTATTTGATGAGTGAAGGATCTGTTTTGCTGTCAGACTGTGAACACCATCAGACCGACACACCCCTGATCTGCGCCTCTGGCTTTTCCTTTCATACAGACGCCGTCTCACCTCTGCTGTGGCTCCGGTACTACCTCCGTAGGCGGATCAGAGCCGGAGCAAAACTACCCCCCCTCACTGCGTCTTTCGCACAGGTGGGAAGGTGGAGGATCGGCGCATGGTTCCCGCGCTGAAAGGGCAGTGTGAATGGGGCTTCTGTTTATGCTCTGGTTAGGTTAATGCAAAAAAAACCTCCACGTGGTTAGGGTTAGGGAAACATCATGTTTTGGCTTTAAATACCTATTTTAGTTGCCAAGAACACGGCTGGAGATGTCAAGAGGTGCTTTCTCGCTTACAGATGCTTGGCAGCTTTGTTGACTGTCACTCCACCAGCCTCCCCTCCACCTCCCTGTATGCAGGTCAGGTAATGAACATGAAATCTGGAAGAAATTTGATGCATTTTGTATAGATTTCAAGATGGTACGTAGCCTTTGACACATATTTGGAAGTTAACTGCTAACATTTTATCCTGCCGACTGGGCTGCCCTCCTTGACAGGGTGAATACAGCCTACAGCTACCCGGTGGTATGGGGAGGTACTTCCTCTCAAGCGGTTAGCCGTCCGCTGTAGTCTTTGCGATGTTTTGAAGTGCAGCTTTTTGGCCGAGACACAGCCGACGTGAGGTGATGCAACTGTCCGCCTGCATCGCCACTAGTTCTTTAATGTCAGCTTGGTGTGTGTGGCCGTTAAAGGATGACTTTCCAAAACTATAAAAGATGATAAAAAAGACAAAAATAAGAATTTGTGCACTGTCACAACAGTAAACAATCACTTCAGACGATTACAAGTCCTTCTTTCTTTTTGGAGGGAGGGGCAGCACATTTGAAATACCCAATTCTCAGTAATGTCCCTTTAATTTTTTACCCTAACAATTACAGTCATTAGAAGAATCAGTTGACGCCACAGAGACTCAAGGGTCCAGTACATCCTTGTGTGTTTTTTAATACACTTCCTTAACTACATGTGAGTAATGCCAAAGTCGCTATTTAAAATAAAGGGGCCGGTGTGCCATGGGTACCTTCTCTCGCTAGGGGGAGCTACATCTGATTGTTCCTTTAAGTGCAGTTTTTTTTTTTTGTTAATAGTCTTACGAACACAAACATTGTAGGGTTTTTGTTCACTGCGTGTGTGTGTTTGTGTGTGTGAGGACAGAAAATTGCAGCTGCTGATAAACTGACAGAAGACAGCTTGACACAGATAACAGATGCAAACACACCACGTTAAAATCAAATGCCCTGCAAACATTTTTTTTTTTTTCTCGCAGAAGCTCACATGGACCCACTTTCTCTTTTGCATATCAATAGCCCTAGATAGTGGATACACACACACACACACACAGACACACACAGACATAATTGGTTACGTAGGGAGCAGAGCCAACTTGCACCTCTCGTTGCCGTGGCAACCGGAGAGACTGATTTTTCTAGAAGCACTTACTCACATCCCGTCTGTTATTCACTTGTTTGTTCATTCATTCCTCCTTTTAGCCTTTTCTTTATACAACACTCTCTGCCTCCCTCTCCCGCTTTTCTCTCTCCGGGTGCTTTTCAACCCATTTTTCCATTCCCACTTCTCCTCCAATAAGATGCCCTCTTAGCATGCATATGCAAACGAGGCAGACTTGAAAGCAATTAAAAAGAATTGAATAAAACGAACGGCATTGTGTCCTCGGCGGATCGGACACAGAGATAGTGGCTCTGCAGTTGCATCGCTCGCAGTCGGAGGAAGTGAAACTGATTTGATCGCTTCATCTGTGTACGGTGGCTCCTTCACTACCCATCTCTTTCTACACCTTTTCTATCTCGTCCTTTTGCCTCTTTTCCCTCCACCTCCCCCCTCGACGCCCCCACGGCCTCTCTCCAGGGTGTATCAGGTTATCATTGGCCAACAAAGCAGGAAACAGGAAGGATGTATTGCCCCATAGACAGAACTCTGGAGATACTGGATGGATAAACACACACACACACCTCGACATCCTACAGCCCTGCTGTGTTGTGCTTTTTTTTTTTCTTTTGAGCTTTAATGTTGTCTTTCTGCAAATACATGGAAAGTATGACTAAGCCCCTCCAGAGCAGCATTTCAGATTCAGGTACACGGATGTGAAAAAAGAAGTGTTGCTGTACAGCTTGGAAATATATTTTTAAAAATATCCAGAATCATGCAGGATCAGCTTGTTTTCCATTAGTCAGACTGAGAGACAGAGAAAAAGGAAGATATTTCCGCCTGATACACGTTGCAGATCGACGCGCAATTTAGGGGAGTTCAGATGAATTTATTTCACCTGACATCAGTTCTACTCCGACATCAAACAGGAGAGAGCTGCTTCTCATTTACACAAAAAGGCAAAGTTTGTTGGAGAGAGCAGAAGAAAAAATATGACTAGATGGGGATTAGCATTTGGAGGAAATCGTGGTGTGAAGACTGGGGAAATGTAAAAAGGAAAGAAGATGTCAGAGAATTAAAAAAAAAGGGAGATTCAGACAACAGGAAGAAAAAGATGCTGAGAATGACAGAAGAAAGGAAGGGGCAGCTCGGTACTCTCGTGTCAGCTTTCTGTCAGAGAGGAGGAGACTGTGAAAGAACGGAAAGACAAAGAGACAGCAGGCTCTAATAGTCCTGTGTCAGCGTCCAGTCAGACCCCCAGACCAAGGCGACTTCGGGAACGTCGATGGACGGACGCCAGCAAGGTCAACAGCCGTAACCTTCAGGTTAACACAGTTACTTACTACACACTAAACCATTGCACATGTGCAACACGCAGACACACTTAACATAAAGCATAAAGCACGGTAAGTTCATGAGACGCCGGGGTAGAGACAGCACAGCACATGTGCTACTAATGCATGTTGGTAGTACAGAGTGAGTGGTGATGATAGATCCAGAGAGACCCAGACAGGCTGGCACACACACTGTCTCAGGAGTGTAATTAATATGTAAGTTAAAGCACGCCTTCTATAGGTATGAGTGTAGTTATCACTCTACAGCCCGCTCTCTAAACACACGTTTCCCACTGAGGCCCCGCAACTAAACGAAACACGTTCGAGATGAAGCGTATTAACCAATCTGACAACACGTACAGTATAAAGTATCCCAAGATGCATTGTAAACATAGAAAACACAACCAAACATGTTGCGAATTCAGAGCGAAACAGACAGAACTAAGCTACAAAGCAACTTTTCCAGGGGACCTTAAAAACTGATGTTGTTGCCACAGATGCGGCTCATGAAGCTACCATGGATGTATCGCTGAGAACGGGATACCAGGCTCCTGATTCCTGCCCTGGTCCTGTCCTACGCTTGATATTCACCATCCTCCTGGAGAGTCGGGTGAAGTTTCATAGTCCACGAAGCATTCAACAATCTACGTTACTTCAGTTGTTTAGGGGAATACTGCAGCACTACAGTCCCCCTCCTGCCTGTTCTGGCCACTCTGGAAGGAGTCATAATTTAATTTGTTTGCAGTTCAGGGTCTGTCAACAGTTTTAATAAAGATGGACGATGGGCAAAATTGAAAGCAAGAAGGTGCAATATCCAGGTTTCACATTATACATCCATGGGAGTTACTCACTGTATTGACATTTACTCCATGACAGACTAAGTTAGGCTTTCCCATATAGGTCCCATAAAAAAAGCTCAGAGAAGGAGCAGTGCATTGCTCTTTATCAGATGTGGGGCAGTTTGCCAGTTGTACATTTACCAAAACAACTATTACGTTTTCAAGTGTTTTCTCTTGTAAAACCGAAACAAAGCAAAAGCATCATCATCCAAGTAAGTTTTCTCGTGTAGACTCTGAGACGCATTACTGCCCCTTGAGGTTGGATGGTTAACTCTCAGCTGTGACTGGGATTTTTTGTGGCCCTAAGAGGCAACAATAAGCTCAATCCATGCTCTCAAATAACAAGCTTGACAAGTAAGCCTGGTTACTGCAGTTGCAGTATGTTGCTTTAAGGACCACCATCCTCTCTTGCATTTAAACTGTTAATGTAAAAGTGCAGATAAATAAACAGTAATTTAACTCAGTTTTCCCAGCATCCTTTCTCTGTGTGCTCATGAGCTCTTATCTCCCTCTTTAATCGACAGAGGTGATTGTCAATGGAGCGATGGGTGATGAAGGAAACATGGAGACTGTAGGGAATTCAAGTGACAAGTGACAGACAGGCTTGTTCAAGACCTGAACAATCAATCAAAATCACCTTTTCAGTCTCCACATTTAAACATGAGTGTAGGTAGGAAGGTGAAATGTGGTTTCCCTCCGGGGGTTTCCTCAAAACAATGAGTATACATGACATCATCTCTGCTAATGCCATGTCTTCTCCTCCTAGCTGTCGATCAAAACATCCCTAATCCACCAAAAGGCTGAAAAATGTGACCTCCTGCGCGACCCCGCATGTTGACTGAGTGACTGTCAAGGTAATAGGTAGCTACCAATCCCATCAGCTAAAAAGAAGCAGTTGTGTGACCCTCCGCCAAGATTTAGGAGGTAATTTAAGGATTGAGGCGGGCAGGCGGTTACTCGGCTGCCGCCATTGACAGAAGAGTTGTTATCGATGCAGAAGGCACAGATTGGATGAGGGGAGAATTCCTGACTGAAAGAGCTGCGGAGCACTTTGGTATGTTAAGAGCAGAAGACTCACAGGAGCCACAATACATCAGTGTGTGTGTACAATACAACGAGGTCCACTGAACGTGAAATACTATACATGGAGCTGACAACAACGTGCAGAGCCGGGTCACGGTTTATTGACGTTATTTACACGCCAGCTCGCATATGAAAACAGCATCTTTGTTGGATTTACTGTTTATTCTTCAAGAGGAAAGGCATGTACAAAATTAACCCAAGTTGTTAAGCTGTTTTTAAAGGAATAGTTGGTATAGAGTTGGTATAGGGCCCAGAGGCAGTTAGCTTAGCATTAAGATTGGAGGCATAGGGGAACAGTTAGTTAGCCTGTGAAATATATTAATCAACATGTCGTATCTTGTGTGTTTAATCTGTAGAGAAACACAAAAGTACGACAGGACAAGTTGTGGTTTTATATAAAAAGGTAAAAAAACAAACAAAAAAACATCAACACCATAAAATGGCTCAACAATATTTACAATCCTGATGCCGGTTGAGCTTGTGCACCCACTTTAGAAGGGGTTGTGCCAAAGCTATTATCTTAGCTGCTGCACCGAAGATTTCAGCTTTAAAAAGGGTGTAAACAACGTCTTATCCAACTAATTCGGGATCTCTGGGCCAGACAAGCATTTGGCGAGCCATTTTATGTTTTTTCACTTGTTTTAAAATGTAAAAAAAAAAAAACAAGACTCCATCTTCTTCAGTTCAAGAGAATGCTGCAATGCAGTGTTGCTGTTCAGCTCCAGAAATGTTTTGTGGACTATGAAACTTCTCCTGCCTTTCCAACGCCATGGGGGTCAGTAGATAATGACTGAAATTTCTTATATGAAAATTAAAGAAATACAAAAACTAAATAGAGTACAAACCAAAGAAGTGCTGGAAACACAGGCGGGAACACGAGGAACACAGGAGACTCAGGAGTGACCACACAGACTTTATACAAAAGGGCTGATTAACTGATTGGACACAGGCGAACACAGAAAAAGGGCGGGAAATCACACAAAGGGAGGAAATGAAAAGCAAAACATGACTCATGAGGGCAGAACTTCAAAATAAAACAGGAAATACCAAAACCACAACTCAGACTATGACACAAACGTGAACGTACCAGTTGTTAACTTCCAACATTTTATTCTGGCGACCGGGCTGGTGACACTAAACCAAAACAATGAAAGATGCTAAAACACTGTCGAGCTGAGGGGACTGCAGACTCATGTGACGATTCTTTACGAGCAGCACATCACATAAAGTCTCTTTTTTATTATTGATATAAAGGTATTGATCAGGGCAGCTTTAAAGTACAGCAGTAATGGCCGTTGTGTGGAGCTCACTATTAAATGACAAATGCTCTCAATCTCTGCAGTAAAGTACAAACCAAGCTATAAAACCACATCCATGTCACAAGCTGAATTAAATGGCACATTAAACCAAATGGTACAAGTGATAAATGAGATAATCAGTGACTGTAAAGTGAAAACATTTAATTAAAACATGCACAGTATTAATTTTACTTACAGTCTTTTTCAGGAATTCAACAGGACCTCCATCCTTCACAGCACAGCATCTGGAGAGTCTGGCCTCGCTGGACACGAGTAGCAAGTACATTGTTTTGTAAGTGCTCTGTTCTCAGGTTAGATGAGGACAATCTCTGTGTAAAAGCTGGACGGATAACAACGTATAAATGCAGAGACGGAGGCCGAGAGCAGGGATATCCAGACAGATCCCTGCAGAGATTCCTTCCATACTCTGCTTGTGTGGCGTAAAAGGTTTAAAAGATTTAAAAAAAGGTATGTGAATGACCGAACTGTCTAAAAAAAAATCGTGTGACGTGGCGTGCTTTGTGTTTGTTTACCCCTTTGCACCTGTGGCTTTGTCATTCTAATTACATCCTCTAACGACTCTTTTCCTGCTTCTCGAGAAATGAGAGTTAAGGGTTTAATTAGTCCTTCATGACCCTCATCAGAGCCAGTCTACCTCAATAACACTCGCCTCAATCAAAGGGAACAATAAGCACATGCAGGTGCACACAAATGCAAATGGATGGACCCTTCTAACGGGGATAACACATACACACTCACGGACACACACCCACACACATGCTCATATAATCACTCGGGGCAGAGGTCCCCTCAGGATTAGTCAATTATTAAGCGGTCTATCCCTCTAAGAAAGAGTGTTATTGATTGATTATCGCTTTAGGATTAATAATTTAGTTGTTTTAATAGCAGAGATATGGAACGAGGAGAGAGGATGAACAGTCGGGACAGGGGTGGAGCCAGAGCAGGAGGAGGAGGACGGGGACAAATGGAGAAGACGTCATGGAAAAGGACGAGGAAGAAAAACAGGGGAGCAGCGAAAAGCAAAAGAAGAGCTGAATGGCAATGAGCCTGTGGACACAGAGAAATCCCCAGATTTAATGAAAAATCACCATCTTTAGCGAATACACCGGACGATTTTTTCAATAGCTCCCAGGTCGTTTGAGCCACCGACTCGAAATCAATGCCGACATGTCTTGTCATACTGGTAGAATGAGACACAGCAGTTTTTATTGGATTTAAGTGGAATTTACTTTTTTCATGAATATTTGAATGAAAAATCACCATTTTTAGTGAATACACCGCCCGATTTTTTCAATAGCTCCCAGGTCATTTGAGCCATCGACTCGAAATCAATGCCGACATGTCTTGTCATACTGGTAGAATGAGACACAGCAGTTTTTATTGGATTTTAGTGGAATTTCTATTTTTCATGAATATTTTAAAACTTCTGATGGAGAAAAATAATGAAAGAGAAATTCCCATCTTTCCTCCTGGCGACGTTCCCATGTGCAAGTCACTTTTCCCTTCTCAGTAGCGCTGCCAGTGTTTGAATGTATCCTTTCCTTCCCTAATGGAGGAAAATTTCTGATTTGTTCCAAGTCTAAATAATATAATTAGCTCAAGTGCAGTAGCAGTTTAGAGAATGAGTAAAAAAAAAAGGGGTTAATAATACATATTGGGCTGCAACCAACTCATGCCAATTATTTTCTCATGTAATTAGAGTCAAGAAAAGTCTGATCATCTCTGACAAAGGTTTTGAAACCAACAACAAATTGTGCACAGTTTGTTTTAATGCTCGTATTTGCATCCAGCACCGTCTTCTTCTTCTTTGTTTTGTGGTAGTGTGCAGGTTTTTTGGGAAAGTTTCATGTCGGAAAAATGTGTGCCGGTTGGTGGGTGTTTTGCAGGACCCAAGAGCGGACAACACACTTGGGAAGGTTTTAAAGGAATTTATTGACAAAAGGAGGTCAGGTAATAGTTCAGGTGAATAGCTGGCAGGAGCTGAGTGCAGCGAGGCTTCGTGAGCAGAGGGGTTACTTGAGGTCGAGCTCGGGTGAGTGCTGGACATTTTGGGTTGCTGACTCGGTGGCAGAGCTGTGGCCTTCTGTGCTGAAAGTGCAGAGTGGAGCTCGGGTAGGCAGGCTCGGAGGGAGGACTGAGACGAGTTCACGCTGGAGAAGACGAGGACAGACAGGATTAGGTTTGTAGGAGAGCAAAACATAAAGCATACAAATTCTCTAGAAGCTCCGAGGTCTGATCTACCGTGTAGGTGAGACAAAAACAATCTGGCAACGAATGCAGAGTAGCCCAGAGCATTTAAGCTGGAGCTGATGAGATTCGCAGCAGGTGTGTTAGACAGAAAACTCCAGCACCTCTGAAACACACAGGCAAAAGGAAAAACACACCAAGCACAGAAAATCCATCCTAAAACTCCAAATCATGACAAAATGTCCAATTATGTTGAATGACACAGAAGGAAATGCAAATGTGCTACGAGGAACCTTGATATTTCGTTGATTTTGGAGGAGGTCGACTGACAAAGGTCGAACAAAATGGAACGGCCAACTGTATCTATAATATTGTAAAGTTATCATTACGACGGGGGCAGGTGATATCAGTTTCCTACTCCTGCTCGTCACGATTCGCGGACCCAGATGCAGACGCACAGGCGGCCTGTTCAAAATAACGAAACGGGAGCTTTAATTATGTAAACTGTAATCCACAGTCCAAAACACAAAGACCAAGCAACACAAAGGCAATGGAAAGTTAAAAATAACAAAAAAAACAAAGACAAATACAAAAACTGAATGACGTACAGCCAGAAAACAATGAGGAGCAAATCAGGAACACAGAGAACACACAACAACAACCGGAGAACGGGCACAGGAGACATGTAAATGAAAAGGGAGGACGAAAACGGACGTCAGAGAGTGAGAGAACAACACAGGCTTGAATACAAACTAAACTAACGAGGGGATGAGGTGCAGGTGTAGAGACACTGGGAACATGGCGGCGCTAACGAGGCTGATGTGAGACAGGTGAGGAGCAGGAACACAGGTGAGCAGTGACAACAACACACAAACCGACAACCAAAACCACGACACTGCTTTATTCAGTACTTTGGGTAAGAGCTGTCAAAGATGACATTTTCAAATATCGAGTTTACAGTCAGAGAAAATCAGCAAATCACATTTGAGAAACTGGAAAGAGTTTTTTGAACCATTAAATCGATAATCAAGGTAGTTAATCACCAACCTAATTATGATTTCAGCTTCGAACACAACCATGGGTATCTGTATTATTGCACCCTCTTTGGCATTGAAATTGAAATTTGCTTCATTAGTGATATTAAAAATGAAAAAAATCAAACTAAGTTGTTTCGCAATTAAAGCCTAATCACTGCCATCACAACATCATCTGCATGCAATTAGCTTCTCCTACAATCAGCATCCCTGAAATTAATGTCAACATGACTTAAGTTCACGTCACGTAACAAAACAATACATGCTTTATTTCTTTTTAATCTTTTCATGTTGACTTTGAATTGAGGATGCTGTGCATGTGCATCCTCCCTGCCTCTCTCTTGCCCTCCGCGCTCGTCTTCCCGGGCCTCCATTTCGATTCCTCTCATGATTCATCACTGGCTCCCGAGTCGCTCTGTGTGAAAAGGATTGTGTGAATTGTGAAAATAGTAAGACACAAGGTCAGCCACCCTTGCACCTGCACTTTAAATCTGTGGCATTTTGTCCGGTGTGTTTCTCCTCATTAAAAATGCATGAACCGACTGTACAGGAGAGCCTCTTCGGCCCGAGAAGCACCGCTTGTCTGAAAAATTCATGATAAAGGGTTTTCACCCCCACCGTTGCGTAAAGGTGGAGAAAAAGAGGAGATTGTCGTCTGATGTTGTCAACCGGTGCTTTCTCTGACCCCGTTAGTCCTGGACAAAAACATGTTGGACCTTGAGCATAAACACACATGCAGGCATGAAATATAGGACTTTAACACCAGTTCTTTATTGATGTTAACCCGTGTGATGGACATCCAAGACGTTTATGCCTAAACATTAAGAAAAAGCATAGTTATTATAAAAATAAGGAACATTTATCAGTGAATTTACAGCTGCTAAACTAAATCTCTTTCATTGACTTGTATCTATGCACCAATAAACATGTCGTCACCGGTGTGGACGTGATTATTATTATTATTATTATTTTTTACGTTTTTAGACGAAGACAACATGATTGCTATTTGCAATAAATGCTCCTCAAGGATTCAGAGAGGAGGGAAACATCTCAATCATCTCATGTCAAAGCTGTTGAATATTAAATCATCCATCATTGCTCACTACATCTCAGCATTTCTCACCATCAGGTTCGCCTACACTACAGGTTAGAAAGACAAAAATGTGAAATTACCGGCTGTCTAATCTGCATCAGCCATTAAAAGTAGGGAATTGTTGGTTATTGGTTGATTATGATGAAATGAGGGATTATTATGTGAGATTACTTTCAGTTTTACCTCCTGACTCGTCTGTCGGCTTGTTTACAACCTTACTGATCAGCTGACCACATCTCAGGATTGTCTTTGGTCTTTTGTTGTCATAACCAATAATAAAGACGACCAAAACTACAAACTCGAGAGACAGTTTGGCTGCATCCAAACCCTCAAAGCCATTATTAAATGCAAGCTGTTGCAGCTCATTTCTCCTGTCAGCGAGCGCTGTTTTAAAGTCTTGGTGGTTTTAGCCGCGGAGCTGTGAACTAAATCAGCTAACTGTCCCGCTGAGGCCGCCAAGGTTCAAACCCCAAATACACCACCGCTCTCTTCTCCTGACCACAACTCCCTGCTGACCCGACACCACGCACACACAAATGAGATCCACAAGTCCTGCAAACACTCACAAACCAGGTAACAGTTTGGCTCTTATCCCTCACCGCACTCACAACAACGAAACAAACAAACAAACACCGGCACATCCGTCCTCCCTTGGCAGTACAGGAGAGTCACTGGTGTGATTGCATTATTGATTGGCCTGGATATGTTTTTTTTTTGTTTTTTTTCTTGCTTCTTAAAAGCATTTAGCAATCTGGCAATTAGTTAGAGCTTAATGTAGGATGTCAAAACAGTGCTATTGATCCAGCGGGGCAAGGAGGAAAGATTGATCAGTCAACTCATTACGTTGCTGGCGCTGCCTCGTCATAAACACTCCAGATGAGACTCCATCAAAAGCCCATCCCTCGTTCACTGGCTCTCGTCTGCTGCTCGCTCAATCGCTCTCTCTGCATCAGGCTCCCCAGTGTTTTCCGTTGTTGGCTCCCGATGCTTGATTGCACTGTCTGCACCTGGTTTGAATTTGCTCTTATTTTCTTGCTCTGCTTATTACTTCTCTCTTGTTATTTGTCCTTTGTTCGATTGTTCAGCCCTCTGTCGCTCCCTCCTTTTCTTTCTGTCATCAGTGTGTTCGACCTATTAGCCAGAAATCTATTTCCACTTTTTTCCCTCCCACTCTTCCCGCCGTCTCTCTCCACTTTATAATTTTTTTTCCAACCACTGCGAGAATCCGACGTCTCCGTGTACAACAGGAAACACGCAGTTATCATTAAAATCTCTAAAAGGGCAAATGAAGCTGATTAAGCTTAGTTTGCGTCACTTGCATCAATTCATTAGTCAATCACACGAAAATCAGGCAGTCGCAGACACACTTGATTCGATTTGCTGAAGCAGACGGCTCAGCAGTCATTTTACTGTGTCGTATTGTTCAGTGGACAGACGCTAAGCTCGTTAAAGGTGGCACAAGCTGCAAAATAATGAGGGCTGGCATTTATCAAGCACTCCGCCGTTTGAATTTTGATGAAGGATTTTTTTTTTTTTTTGCACATCAGTGGGATAAAATATTCAGCCAATCGCTGCAGAACAGGTGTGTTAGAATGAAGGCATCAGAAAACAGGAATTAGTTTGGTTAGCTCGCTGGTTGTAATGTCTACTGTTGTTTTTTTAATGTCTGTAATATTTAATTTTATGTCTTTGTTTTAATTTCTCGTTTACTGCTCTTGAATTCCTTTATTTTATTGCATTTTCTTTTGTTTCATTTCTCTATGATATTATATTTTGTGAAGCATCTTGTATCTCAAAACAGGGGCTACCGAAATAAAGTTTTTTATCATAATTATTATCTTTGCATTATTTTCTAAAGGAGTAGTGAAACATTGAGAAATATATATACACTGCACATCACTGTTGCAAAATGGCGAGGGCCCAAACGCAGACGCGCACAGAGACAGGCTGGTTTAAAACTCAAAATCCAAAAAATGTGGACAATAAAATGGCAGGTGACAAAAAAAACTGGCAAAGGAAGGCAACAAAGTCGTACAAAAACTGAGGACAAACCAGCAAACCATGAGGCACAAATCACAGGATCACAGGGAAAACACGAGGACCGGGGAACAGGCACAGGAGCACAGGCGACGTGTGGACATAAACGGAACAACAACAGGACTGATGAGAACAGACAGACCAACAAAGAGCGAGGGAACAACACATGCTTAAATACAAACTAAACTAACGAGGGTGCAGGGGGAGAGACTCTGGGAACAGGGCAGTGCTAACGAGGCTGATGTGAGACAGGTTAGGGGGGAAATCAGGCTGCGGAGGAGGGAAACAACACTGGGAACACAGGTGAGCAGGGAATAAAAGTGACAAGACCTCAAAACAAAACAGGAAATAACCGACCAAAAACCAAAACCATGACACTGCTTTACTTGCTTCACTAGTAACGGATTGATTAACTGATAAACCGGCGTTTCAGTGACCTCTGATTGAAAGGTTTGATTTTGTTGCACCTCTGAAGGAGATGAAGGAAATACCAGTCTTTAGTTTCCGTTGACTTTTTGATTAGAGAGATAAAAGATTCATAAAAAGCCGCCATCATGTTACCGCCTGCCGAATGAAAAAGTGTAGAAAAGGAGGGTTTTAGCACATGTACAATGCATGCCTCGCAGTAAATGCTTATAAGCTATCTAAGTCTGTGAATGTTGAAGGAGGCTTTGTTTTCAGTCTGGTCTGTGTAGTATCGTAGTATGGGCAGTGAAAGAACCAATGAAATGCTGGAGTGGATCCCAATCATCGCTAATTATTTCTTCAGTTTCATTAACACATTGCAAGATAGGGCATTTGGCCATGGTGGAATAAATACCATGAATAGTATAGTGACAAAACATATCAGTTATAGAAAAACAATGGTTTCTAGCTGCTTTGTATTTTGATTTGACAATAAAAAAAAAGATTAGATTCATACATGATTACAGTCATAATGCAACATACATGGTAGTTTTGTGTTTACTAGCACAGTGTGTGGATCTTTTTTCCCTCTTTATCATTTATTAGAATAACTAGACAACACTCAGATTTGAAGAGACACTCAACGAGCACTCAGAGGTAACAGGAATGTCAGTCCACTTAAAGAGTTTATTGCACACAATCACAGTTCAAGAAAACACTGAGTCAGTCCGTCCAGTAAGTTGCGATGTCGCCAGTCCCAGTGAATTCTGCACTTTTAGTCCAAACACCGCATCATTACGATGACTGGTCAAAGTTCCAGGAAAAGTTGGAGTGATTGGATGGAAAAAATAATCGCCATCGTGCAGGATTTACAGGAACTGGTGTTTGAAATATCGCAATTTCCTGGAGAGACTGTTGATTTAGTTTGACAAGCAACATCCTGTTTACAGTCTTAGATATGGCCTCAAAATGTCCCAGGTGCATCGCTGAATCTCCTTTCTGTTTCCCTATTATTTAGTGCATCAGATCTTATCCAATCAGGAGTGTCTTCAGACATTCAGTCACATCACATGTTCACTTCCAGGAGTCAAAGACACCCCTCTAATCAGTTATCGTTACTGATATCACTGATGGGTGTTTTTTTGTCACACACTCTTGTTACAGGAGTTTCCTGTTTTTTCCAACTCTCTTACACAATCGTGTCCCCACATATTTTTTTTCTCCTCAGTCAGTTGTCTCAGCAAAATTAACCATGCGCTATTGTTAACTGCTTTGAGAGTAAATTCATCCCGGAGCACATCTTTCCTTTGTGGTTCGACATCTGCTTTATCAGCTCGTACAGCTTTTAACCAAAATTAGTGGTGCCAGTTCAAAATATGCTGTTGGGCACAAGTTAAATGGAGATGTGATGCGTTTACAGATTCAGTCATAAGCCGATTTGAAATCGGGACGATTACATCTGCACTTTCTGCGTAGGAACCACAACAGCCAATAAAAGAGGCATCCTGGAGCAGCTGACCGTGCCGCCAATCAACGGTAAATGTTCTCGCCCTTGAGGCTAACGTTAACTGGCATACTACTGTTGAGAGAAACTTAAAATCTCAGCTCCAGTTGACCGCGTCTCTGCACTCATCCAGACTCATTTATCCTGTTTTTCTCTCACTGCAAGGCGTCATGACAGAACGTTGATTCACCACTAATCTCCAGTTTGTTTACATCTACTTCCCCATGAGATCGTGTGAGAGGGATCATATGTGAGCCCAGCTTCAGTCTGCAGAGCCATGAAGCCAGAGCGCTGAAGCCCGAACTCAGCTGCTGTACAGAGTGGTGTTCGCTATTTATTCAATATTTATTGATATTGCATGTGTCCAAATTGTGCCAAAGTCGACACTGAACTTTCTTGGGTCCTCAGCAACAAACCTGCCAAGTGTGAAATGGATCAAAAGGACGGTTCCAGATGGACCTCCATCGTTGGGCCTACACAACCTGTTGCTACTCCAGTATTATGCTAACACCTGAAGCCACAGGGGCTATCAGACTGTCACCTCTTCCCAGTGTAAAGTGATATAACGAGACAGGACGGCCCGGGGCTAGCTGGTTAGCATGCTCACTGTGCCGGAGTCGATATCTCTGCAACACAATACATAGATGTCTCTAACGTCAACGCTGTTGTTTCTTCACTTCTTTTGATGATGTTTGTTCATTTATTTGAACGTCTTAAACTAAAATACCAGCCACATCTTACAAATTGCTCCTTTATAAAAAATAGCCTATAAATCTTGCTAAATGTCTCCTGGCTTCAGCCCTTTTCCCCTGAATGCAGACCTGAGATTGTTATCGCTTTCTCATTTCAATCTGTAAAGAATAAAAAATAAAAATATTGAAGAACTTTATGACTTTAACGACCGTCTGCTGTATCTCACTCTTCTGCTCGTAAACCTTTCGACCCAGTGCCTCTCGCTACATGTGCTAGCGCCTCTGTGATTTTCTGCGTCGTTTCTGTGCCAGCTTTCTGTCTGTTGTGCGTGCTATTGTTTTTCTGAGGACAAAAAAAAAAGAAGAGAAAAAAGAAGTGAAGTGAGAGAAATAAGTGCGCCATCAGGAGGGGTCGTGTAATGTAACAGCTGCTGCTGATGGACTCTGAGATTCACCTCATTTTCCATTTGTCTCCAGTCTATTCAGCCCCTTTATCTCCGCTGCACTTGTGCTTGTTTTTCGAGTGTTTCACTTGATAACAGCTTTCAAATGGGATGTCAGCACGTTTAGAGAGAAAAAGCAGCGGGAGCATAAAAGATAGTAGCGAAGATGGTTTTTAGGATCAAGTCTAGACATCTGTTCTTACCAGAATCCTCCTATCTCCCTCTGTTTGTCTTTCCCTCTTTATCTCCTTCTCTGTTGTTTTTCACTCCCTCCTCCTCCTCCTCCTCCTGTTTCTCCTCTTCTCCAGCCGGCACCGTCTCTTCCACTCTCTCCCCCCTCCTCTCCCATCTCCCCATGTGCCCCAACAAGTGTCTTATATTTCCAATGATGATGTAGCTCATAAATCTTGATAAAGCCACTGGCTGTTCCGTTTCGGTGGAACAGGAAACTCTTGCAGGAGAAGGGAGAGACATAAGATGAGGAATGGCTCTCGTTCATAAGGTTGTCCTGTTTTTCCTGTGTTTTCCGTTTTGATGGCGTCCTCCGGGACGGAGCGTTCTCGTGTATTTAGAGCGCCGTTTTTCGTTGGAAATCACTCGAGGGAGCTGCGGAGGTGTTGATTTTAATCGTCGCTGTGTTTGTTCAGCCGTCCAAATATTTGCATCTGTATCTAATCCTTTTTGTTTGTGCGCCATTTACGGCGAGTCGTTTTCCAGCCACCTCATGCGTTCACCTCAAGTAATTAAACAATCCAACAGAAAACCTGTGAAAAGGAAAATCTCCTCATTATGACCCCAGCAGACTGGCAGGAGAACAGAAAATTAAAGCTGTCGCCTCAAAATTACATTCACATACTACACATTTGTTGAGTGGGAAATGTGGATTTTGCCAGGATTATGTTCAGTGGCAGCAACTTCAGCTTTATGGGTTTGTAACAGAATCAAGTCGCTGGGAGCGGGTCCAAGTGGAGGATGGCCGTACGCTGTCACCAGAGAGCCGGGTTTACATCTGGAGCTCGTGGTTCGATTCATGCAAGAAATAAAAGCACTTTTGCCACAGTTACATACTTGAGAGTTGCGATCATTTTCATCCGAACGTAGCGCACATTTTAACTGAATTTTTAAAAATATCTGCAGAAGGAAATAGGAATTAATCATTTCCATCCACTGCTTTTCTTGCCAAGACCCGTCCTACTCTGCCTCTGGTTGGTCGCCTCCATTGGTTTGGTCGGTCTGGTTCACAGCAGTCAGACTGGTTTCATTCAGGGTAAGAATATATAATAGGGTGAAGGCAGCGAGTACTACTCAACAAAGTGCCAAATTCGTCATATACTCATCTACTCACTGGAGACTCAACTCTTCTAACTCCACGTTTACAACTCATTAATTAATCAGTGAGTGTTTATAGTGAGTTGTAGTAGGAAGCTTAGTGGTGGAGACGTTGAAATCCTGCAACCACGATGTTAGCTCAACATTAGCTTTCTGCTTTTGGTGATTTTCATTTTACGCTTCAGAATTATAAAGTGATGTTCATCTGTGAGGATTATCTTTCTTAACAAAATTTAAGTATCATTAACTTTGTCGAGGGAACCAGGACGATACTGAGTTCTGATACATCATCCCTGCAGCGCTCTATATGATGCTATATATCAGGAGCTGGTTCATTAATAAACGGTTGGTGGCTCTAATTTTCCCACTGGGTGCCGTTAAACCAGTGCAGAAGAGGTGGATACAAGATGATAAAAAGAGCAGCAGTCGAGCCTCAGCTGTATGAAAACGGGATGGAGGTATGGCATTTACTTTTGGTTCATGTATTGATTTGAGGGGTTGTTACAATTTTCTACCTGCGTCAAGATTTATCTGTTTTAAAGGCTCTTTGTTGCCAAAAGTAATGAACTTTATTTGCAACATGTCAGCAACATCGTTGGTGTAACGTGGTATCTGTGTTTCGTCAGCGATCAACAGTCTTGGTAGCTGCCAGTTCATGGAAAAAAACAACAACGCGAAAATGGCTTAGTTAACGGTTGATGAACAAACGCTCAGCGACAGAGGACGGAGCATGAACATTGGCTCAACTTTTGTGCGTTGGAGTCGACCAATGGAGCCTCGAGGGCTGAGCGTTACGCCGATGAGGCCACTTTCCTTCTTGATTGGTGAGCTAAAGTTTAGATTTGGTGGCTAGCGTAACGCCAGCTAGCTAATGTTAGGTTGACCTTCAGCGATAACCAAAAGGAAAAAAGTTGAGTTTCCTTCGCCTCGTCTTCGTGTGAGGAGACAAGTGAAGACAGTCAAGTTATTTTCAGTTGAACACTGTCCAAACAAAATAATATTTTACAGAATATAAAAATCATTGTGCTTTACAGTATGTTGCCGTTTGCAGCAGGGAACAATAATCATTATCGTATTGTACTCATCCACCTCCCCACGTCTCCCTGTGGTGCCGATGATGTCATCACACAGGTGCAGCAGCGAGGGGATTAACCACTAATGATCGCCTGTCGTTCTTTAAAACATCTCTAATCGGTCCACGTCATTACGAGGCAGCCCGAGCATCGTCTCGTCTTTGTCTCCACTGGAACAATGTTGTGTGTTTTCTCTTCCGAGCCTGTGTTTCTGTAATAATGACACATTTCCTCTGAGCAACAGTTGTTCTCTCTGCTGCTTTCAGATCTTCTGCGGATGAGGCTACTGCTAATAGTATAGTATTAAGGCAGAGGCAGGCTATAGTTAGTAACGGCATTACTGAGGCTTTGATGTGCAGCATGCTTGATAAAGACACTAAGCCCCTTTCTCGGGCGGCCATTATTCTCTTTGCTGAGAGGAGCTGAGATATTGTCTTTGGAGGGTTTCAGTCCAGTCAGATGCTTTCAGGTAGTGGGAGCTTTCTCTGCTGTACATTCAAACAGCCATTACATCATTTCCACATTATTTGTGGTCAACGTAATGCTTATTATTTTCCCCTTCAGGGTTTTCTTCAGCTGTATCATGATGCCAGAGATCGGGCAGCGTCAGGATCTTCTGTGGTCTTTGACTTTTCCTCCCTCTTGGTCATAAATGTCTCGGCGCTGGCTGCTGTTCCTGTCATGACCTTGTTGTTCGATAGTGACGATGTTGACGTTGTTGACACATTGTTATTGTGTTTATCCTTTCAATTTTGTTTATGTTCCATTTCCTTATCGATGTTTACTCTTCGTTTTTGCTGCCTGACCACCCTGAAGATGGGATCCCCGTCAGCGAAGCCCTTCACAAGGTCTCTCTCTTTTCTATAATGAGTACATCAGCTTCTCTCACAAGCCGAGGTTGTCACTTACGCTCGTAAATTACATGTTGCAGCCTTTTGACACTTTAAATATGAAGTGCTTTAAATTTTTACTTGACTTCCAAATAGATGCAATTATGAAAATGGCAGGGAGGCAAAGGAGGGAACGGGGCAATAATAAACCTTTATTGACAGAAAATAAAGAAAAAAAAACAGCTTAGCCTTCAAAAAATGTGATGTGTGTTTCAGGAGACTGACGTAAATGTCATGCATCACACACAGGCGGAAATACTCGGGACATTACACAAATATGCAAACGACCACGCCCGACCCTCTTATGCAATGGTCCAGGTCATGAATGTAGACCAAAATATAGACGTCAACAGAGCGTTTCCATTCCTGCGGCAACGGGGCTAAAGTTTGCACTTGTGTCTCCAACACACAACATTTGACAAGGTAGACAAAATCGATTGTGCAGCTCAAAGCGTCCTTTCACGGACCTTGTCTAGGGCCTGAAAACTGTGATTTAATGTGATGTGTGAGCTTCACTGTGAAGAATAATGTTTGTGCAGTGTTTGACGTATGAAAGCTGCTTTCACATTCTGCTCAAAGAGTCTCTGTGCTGACCTCAAATCTGAGTTTATATATGAGTGATATTGGGGATCTCTGGGGAGGCCTTGGGTTTTATGCCACCCAAACGTTAAAGACAGGGTGCCGTTGCTCCCGCCATCACATCGCAGTATAATAGCTTGGCTACTGAACGGCTCTGTATTGTGTTCGCTACCACAGAGGAGGAATAAAAAGTCCCTTTTTCATGCAACATTACTTTGGCGGTCCAGTCTCTGAACAGCTATTACCAGGTACAAGACACGCTGAAGTGATGATAGCCTTTAGCCAGAAGTCTCCCAATTATGGTTTGGAGCAGCGAATCTAGAAATGTAATCTAACCATGAAGTGGCCGCTTCAAAATCACAAAATCACTTCAAAATGCACTTGTGGAGCTGGGCTGCATGCGCAACCAGGCAATCACATGTAACTAATGAAAAAAGTGAAGTCTGTACTCTGTGCTGAAAATCTGAGGATATTCTAACTTCTTAAAACTGCTGGAAAAACACGGAGCTGCTGCAGCAGAGGAGTGCTCGCCAGGAGCGCTGTGCCATCAGGAAACAATGGGTTTGCTGGCAACAACAACTGCGTATGTGTTTGATGAAGTGGAGGAGATGATTGATCGCTTTATTTTCTATGGTGATTTTATATTTCTTTGTCCCTTCTGTGAGCCTGCCAGGAAGGTGTGATGTGGACATTTGAAAGCTTTGATGCACATTACAATGACCATAGAGTTTCATAACGATATTATCCCTATAACTATTGTGACGGTCCCAGGCCTTAGGTCAGTATCTGTTGTCCCTTTCCTGCCTGTGCTCCTCCTCAGGGTCTCCCTGGTATGGCCCCACCCACCTCGTTGAGGGATTGGTGTCACCTGAGCCTTTATAAGCCAGGTGATTCCAAGATGGCTCCCTCTCTCTCCCACCTGGAAGGCTGGTGCCTGCGTGGTCAATCCATTTTGGTATTGTTTAGGTTGTGATTATGTGAAGTTAGCCTTTAGTTTGCTTCTGTTGAGTTATCTTTAATAAATGATTTGATTTACTTAAGCGATTACTGTGTGGACCGCCTTTGAAAAAAGAAAATGCTCATGTAAACTGTGTGTTTTGTCTCGTTTTTGGCAAATTTGCACTCAAAATACAAGTGTAGGGAGGCGGAGAGAGAGTCTCATGCAATAGTTCCCCATGTAGCATTAACACAATATCAATATTACATTTTCATGCATCTGAAAACATTTCTTCAACGATCCGAGGGTTGAGCCGTATTTACGCTGAAGCTCAGGCCGCCTGAATCCCAAACTTCAGCCTTCACAAGCCGCCAAAAACCTAATTAGTATTGCTTAAAACTTAGTTAAAGCAAATCAGTTTTAATTAATTAAATTTACTAAAGGAAATTACTTATATGCTCTTGAGTGCTTTGGTCTCGCCTACAGTTCCTTTTTTTCCCCCAAGATGAACAGTTTTAGATCTCAATTATTGAGGTTAAGCGTGTATTAATTGAGATCAAGTGTGTAGTAATGCTGTCCTGAGGGAGAACGAAGGGGGAGGGCGCGGTGACAAAGATGTTTAGCCGGATTTAAAACTCAGGAAATCTTGTTTGCATGTCCTTCAGTCTTAGAGAAAGTGTCAGCAGTTCTTCCTTGTTTGTCTTCCCAGGACGTACGACTCGTACATCCTCCCTGATCCGTACGAGCGGCGTGAGTGAGTGTGCGTGTCCGTTGATTAAGAGTGTTATTTATGAGGTTGAAGTGCTGAGTGCAGGAGTTCTCCTCTGTGCAGCGAGGAGAGCACCACTACCGCCACTCATACAACAGACGCACACACTGTACGCCGAGTCTTTTCCCTTTTCTCCCGCTGCAAACGCGCACTCTCACAACAAGGTGAATTTTGTGCCGCCTCGTGCATTTCTCATTTCCTTTTCCCAGTGACGTTTTTATTAAAGGATAAATTGTGGACAGTGCTCTCTGTGAAGAGAACATATTAATTCAGCTGTTGCTTAATTGCATCAGGGATTTAGACGCACTCTCCTGTCCAATTTGCTTGTGCGATTCGCTGCAAAAAGCCCCTCAGCTCGCTCCTAATCTGCAAACCAAGCAAGTGTTTTTCTTTCTTTTTCTTGAGCACACTGGATTTATATTGGGATTAATAGAAGGGGAGAGATGTAGCAACACTCCGGCTCTATCAATGAATTCAATTTAGCGTATTTTTTGTTGCTCTCACTCCACCCCGAGCATGCCTGAGTACTTCTTTTCTTTCTTACAAAACCCCTAGCTTAATTTCCCCCCTGGTTACAAACACACACTCACTCACACACACACACGTAACTTTTCAGTAAATTCACTTGCAGGAGCGTTGATGTGACATAACACTTTTTATTAATTACATTGTATCACGACAGACTGGTCCACGTTCAGAGAGAAATCACATCATCATCTTGCCATCATGACTCACTGTATGACTGTACAAGTTCCCCTCGGGTGTGTGTTTCTGTGTGTGTGTGTGTGTGTGTCGACAAACCCCAAATTGCAAAGACAGACAGTTAGCTGCATCGATCAGAGCATTTCCAAGCTTTTAATTTAACCTTGTGTGCTTTGCAATACAGATGTTTTCTTACATTTGTAGGCATAGAAACAGTGTCATACAGAAACCGCACAGCGTTTTTATCCCCCTGTCCTACTTTTAAACCTTTTACAATCCACAAAACATCCAAAATCCTTTTTTGTTTCTGTCTACCACGGCGGCAGCAGCGAAAACCCTCGAAAACACAGAGACAAACAGCACAAAACCCAAAAATACTGTTACTGAAAATACTGCATATAGCAAATCACAGTTTCATCTTTTCCTCGTCTTTTTTTTTTTGTTTGTTTTGTTTTTTAACGGTTTTTTGCAGAGAAGCAGTTTTCGTGGTGTCACATTCTTCAGGGCGTTGGGGCTCCAGAAGCATCCGAGCACAAAGGTAATCCTAAAGAGATGACCTTTGTGATATTTCAGCTCTATTAGCTTAGACTTGTGATGTGAGGGGGGTTGTGAGAGAGAGAGCGAGGTGGGGGGATTAAATGCGATATGGATCATAACGCGCTCAAAGTCGCGGTGTGTTATCTGTGTGTGGAATATGCTTCGGGTAGCAGAGTCACGTGGTTTAGCCCCAAACTCAGCCCAGTATTTTTGTGTTGTGGTGAGGCGATAGGTAAAAAGAAAAAAATATCCATTAATATTGCTGATATACTTCTGCAGGCTTTAGTAGGTTATGTCGCGCAGAAGGCTGATTTCGGAGACAGTAATAAAGCAATCGAGTGATCCCATAAATCTTAGCTGCCATAGTCCGACGTGACCGGGTAAAGTCATTTATCATGAATTGGTGAACAGCGACAACAGATCAATTCCTGATTCCTCCTCGTTGAGTCTCAGTGCATCTGAACTAAGATTTGGCTACAGTCTGAATCCCTCCTGACGCCCAATCAGCCTTCTCCACACACACACACACACACACCGCCGGGAGGATGAGTAAACGCCGCTCTAGCATCCCCGGTGGGCAGCTGCATGTCATTTTGTGTATCTGTGAGTATCCCGCGTAGCCACGGCATTTCCCTGCCCTCCACTTCTAAGTCTAAAAGAAGAAAATAGTACAATCTAGATACCGACACAGTCTCGGACACAGCAGTTTTGTGACGCTTATCTCTCTCAGCAGCTTATTCACATTTTGTACATTTGTATTTTTGTTCATTCCTCTCGCTGTTATTTCATTTTTACAAAAAAAAGGAGAAAAAAAGGAAAAAAGTAGCACTTTTTAGAGACCAAAGTTTAAGACTATCACGTACAGTATAGGCAGCATAGAAGAGGAAAGTTGGTTGAATAGTCTATTTTACAGTAGGTCACTTGAAGAAGAGAGAGAAAGAGAGAAGTCTGTGATTGTCAGTCCCTCCTGTTTCCGAGGTGTCCATTCATACAGCAGTTGTTGTTGTTCCTCCTTCCTTTTTGTCTTTGTCTGACCGATACGTTTGATCCGAGGCGTCGATGCGAAGACAGCCGAAGTTTCGCAGAGTGCTCCTGCGTTTTTTTTACTGACAAGTCTTCATCAAAACAAACACCCCTTCTCACAGCTTCCTCCTCCGTCAAAACATCACCGCCGTCCAGCTCGACACATTTTCGTTATTATTTTTTGTTTGTTTTTTTTTCTAAAAAAAAAAAAGAGAAGAAAACACAGCAGGTACGTACGCACACAGTGCAGCCAGCTGGGATGTCACTTCGACCTGCTCTCGCTCCTTTTGACATCGGAGGCGTTTTTTCGAAATGCGCTGCTGCTCGCACACAGGCCCTCACACACGCCCTGCCCTCTGTTATTGCACAGAGTAATTGTGTGGCTCACAAAGTTTTGAGTGTGCTCACTCAGTGCAAACTCTACTCGACTTCACAGCAGGGATGGATTTTCGAGGACCTTGTTAGCCTGCCTTGTCAACGCGGCAGCCATTAACCCCCTCGCGTTCATACCCCTGACAGGTGACGATAATTTAACAACATGTCAAACTGAATCTACAAATGTGGCGGACGGCGGCGATACATCCATCCCTGCTGCAGAGCGCATGAGCACGGGCTAGGTAGCTGTTAAGAGGGAGCCTGACATAAAAATACATAAACACTCAAGGTTATTATCATAACATAATCAATTAAACCAGTGATCAATATCAGTCAGTTTGTCGTTGCAAAAGGCAACTTTAGATATAGAAAGAAATGTACAAAATGCTTCGTAATTTATAAATAATAAAATCAATAAAATCAACATTTTTTTTTCAAGTTCACAAACATCAATACCATCAAGTGCTGTTGTCAATAAACAAATAAGACTTATATTTCCAGATTGATGTTTTACATCGAATTAAAATGGCTGTCAGTGAAACCGCAGTGATCATGACCGTCTGTAGAGAGTAAAATATGCTCCAGTTAAATGCCAAAAACAAACATTGAATGTGTTTTCCTCGCATGCATGTGAGCTGTTGTGTGTATATATACAGAGCGTCCGTGAGACTTCTGACCAGAGATGTGAGCTGTCCTGTAAGTGAGTGAAGTGGTTCTCAATAATGGCGACGTGTGGTACATTATTGAGTTTATCTTCAGTGTAAGCTGTTGGTGGACTGCCAGTAAAAGTGAGTGTGTGTGTGCGTTCGTGTGTGCGTGCGGTTGAGGCCAGCTGTAGGAATGTGACGGGAGCGTGAAGTTGTGGAGAACATTTGCAGGCCGCGCTAATGATGGATGCTCACTTTCACCCTCTCCCTGAGGACATTCACACCTCCTCTCCTCGCTCCGCTATCTTCCTCCTTCATCTCTCCCTCCATGACCCGTCCGTACCTTCTCGTTCTCCTTTCTACCCCATTGCTCCCGTTCTGAACTCTCTCCCTTCCTCCCCATTTCTTCCGAATGCGCGTTATTACCTCTCCTCTCCACTGCTCCCCCATTTCCAGTCTCCCCTCTCTCTACGTTTTTCTTCTCCTTCACCTCTCCTCTCCATCCCTCCATCCCTCCTTCCTTCTCAGCCATAAAACAATAAGTCTTGAATGTCTGTGAGGAGACTGTGCTAATGGAGCCCATTAGGCTGTAATGAAATATACATTACACCATTACAGTGGACGGGGCCTGGCTAAAGCACTGCACCGCTCAAATAATAAAACATGCACAATTCAATTTCCTTCTCGGCTCGTTTTGAGTGTCTTTCAGTGTGTGTGTGCGTGTGGAGATGGTGGGATGACGGGATAAGGTATACAGCGTGTGTGTGTTGTGTGCGTCCCCTCTAGCGCAGATGTGGTTTTCAAGGATGTCTGAGTGCTGAGAGCCTTGATGATTTAATATGGGGTTGACCAAATGAACCACACCTTCCACAGCGCCACCGCCCACACTCCTGATCTGACCACTCGAAAAAACCCCAGCCTCCCTCCTCAGCAGCCTCTACACCCTCCCCTTCCTCAGCCTTCGCGATCGTCGCACAGCTGCGGACAAGTGAATCAATTGACCTCCGACACGAGTGCTTTGACATCACGAGTGAAGCATCTGTCACTTTCTGAGGGGGGGGGAAAGTAGTCATCATGTTACCGTGTGTGTGTAGGACAGAGCGGTCCAGGCCTGAGATAAGTAAATACGGAGCAGGAAAGCAGTGGTGAATTGCAGATATGAGTGCATATATCCCTTATAATCATGTCTGTTGCATGAGGAGATAGCATAGATCGCTGCCAGATGGATCAAACTTTTTTTTTTTTTTTTTACATGTCTAGTATTTGGCATTCACGATTTACAGTGTAGTTGAATACCTCAGCCGTCCTCCTGGAGTATTTGTTCACCTCAGCGGTCCAGTTCATCTCGAGCAGGCACTGAATTGTTAGTGATTTTTTAAATTTTTTTTAATTAGCCAACCACCTGACAGGCAGGAAACCAGATTGCGTTTACTTTTCCCATCGTCGTTAGTCTGTTACAGTCAAATGCACCGTTTTGTGTGTTAATCATCACCTGTGTAGGTTATTTCCCACAGGCCATGTTGGATGAATGCTGACATTAATACTCATGTTACAGTTTCGGAGAGACGGACAAGCAAGACAGACAGACGGACGGACAGACAGACAGGGCGAGAGAGGGGGGAAACACAGTGTCTTCACGGCTCCGCGGAGCCATTTCCTCTGAAACGTCTCACCGTCGTACAGTCTCATATTTACAGGCAAAAAGGGTCGAAGCTTCTGGTGATCCTCCCCCTCCGGATGTTGAAACGAGTCCTGTTGTCCGACAGGCAGCGAGGGATGAGTCTCTAAATTTAAAGTCCTGTTAATCAGGTTTCATCAATTTAGCCCCAGTCACTTTTTAAAGCATTGGAAAAGAAGTGAGAAGCTTTTTTTTCTTCCCTTCCCCCCCCCTCTCTCCAAAGTTAAATCACTCTCAGTAAACGTCTCTTCGGGAAGGAGGAAGGAGGGAAGGAGTAGAGATGCACAAAGGAGAGGAAATTGGCAGGAAGGAAGGAACGAGGCGATTGGGGATGGGTCGAGGAATTTTTTGATTGCCTTTAAGAGTTTGATAATAGCTTCACATCCTGTACAGCGGCACCTTGCACGCACGCACTTTTGCACGAGCTTCGCACACGTCATTCGCAGGTGTCACCGTGTCCACCCTAACACACACACACAAACACACACACATGCAAGCGACCTCAGACACACTTGGATACAGCAACACACGCATCCAAAACTCTCCTCCGTCCTCCTCCTGCTTTCAGCCCAGTATATCCAGGTATACAGGCGAGGCCTTGGCCAGGTTGAGGAGCAGGCCGTGGATTTCTTTGATGTTGAGTCTCATGTGCGGCTCTCTCTGCCAGCAGCCCAGCATCAGATCGTACACTTCTTTAGGGCAGGTCCTCGGGCGCTGCAGCACCCTGCCCTGGGTTATACACTCTATCACCTGCAGAGGAAGAAAGACAGACATCAGGTTTGATGTCAGCGGTTAGTCTTGGACCCCCTGTTACACAACAGAGAAAAAACAGCAGGGATTCAAGCTGAAATGTTCAAAACTGGAGTGAAGCTCCTGTGTGATGAAGTTTTCAAACTCGTTCTCACTCCCAGCTCGTCAAATTCAGCAGCTTGGTCAGCTTCAAACTATGATGCTCTTCCCACTCCTCTTGCTAACTCCTCATGTGAAAGGAAATAATACAGTTAGACTTTCAAAATAAAGCATGCTGCCACAATGTTTGCATTGTATGACGTATATCATGACTTTTGGAACATTTTTATGGTTTTTTCGAAAAAATTCTACTTGGTTAGTGTCTTGCAAAAAACAAGCTTGGTTTGGGTTAGCCGACCAGGCTGCTGTATTTGAAGCCCTGGTAGTGAGAATGGGCTGAGTTTTCTCACCTCACTGCAGAGGCATACAGTGAAAATGTCATGGTAAATAAAATGATTAATTGAAGTGGTGACAGTGGAGTAGACAAATCCAAATTTTTCAGTAGCAGCGTCAGAGGAAGTGTACTGTTTTGGCACACTCCCGAGATTTAAATATTAATATTGGGATATTTTGTGGACAAATGGGAGGAGAAAGATACACCGATACAGGAAAGAGCTCTCTTCAGTTTTTAGTATGAGTAATATATTATTCTCTGGCAGCAGTTTGGAAAACATCTACATCCTTAATAGCTTGTGATATAATTAAGCATTTGATAATTTCTTCAACCATTAAATTCACCCTGTTGTGTGTGTGTGTGTGTGTGTGTGTGTGTGTGTGTGATGAATACCAGTTAATGGCTTCTGTTAAACTCCAAAACGCTGTTGTGTGTTTTCCAAAACTGCCACGAATCCAATTCAAAAGATTAACTGAAGATTATCGTTCAGTATCTCTAAATGATTCCTGTTAAGAGTGTCAACATCCTGCTAATAAAGCGGCTACCTGTTTGCTGTTATCAGTGTGTGAGAGCAGATAAATAATGGATATCTCAAGACTCCATATCCTGTGTAAAAGATACGTGGGCTTCAGATTTGGGTCAGAAGGTGAGCGAACTGTGAACCAGCAGAGATTTTAAAAGATGTAAACGGGAAGAGAAGACCGTGGAGGAGGGCTAAAGGTTAATTTTGGATGTAACCAGAGTGAGTCAGGAGAACAGTGGGCTGCTGCCACGGTTAGAAAGCTGTAACCAGAGTTGAGTTCATCACGCGGTTGTCGAGGGTGAAGGTGAAGGTGAAGGGTTGAAGGGCTGCGAGACGGGTTTTCTGCTCCGGAAACTGGGTCAAGACCCGGAGAGAGGAGTAAAGGGAAGGTTTGTAAGATTTATGAATTATTAATAAATTTACTCAGTTGTTATTTTTTTTGTTTGTTTCTGGCTGATACAGAACGGCTCCTCTTTATCTACACTGAAACGCTCTGAGGACATGTTTGACTGGCTGTGTATGATTATGAGGGATTTGGTATCCTGGTATTTCAGTAAGTGTATGTAATAATAATTCAAATATTTCGACATAACCCCTTAATATTTTGTGCTTTTTGTTGCTTTGAAAAGTAAAAATCATCTCGTTAAATATTCTCTCCCTGCTTGCTCCAGCTTTTATTTGCAGCTTTATGATTTGTGTTTAAAAACCAAGAACCCATGTGACCCAATGACCCGCTCAATAAAAAATATAGTATACTGTGAATCATTTTGACAGGTTTCCTCCAGGGTTCAGCCTGATATGTATGGAAACTTCCCTGTGATAATTGTTTAAGCTAAATATTCTCCAGTGACAATTTTCTGCTTCTATTTGCTTCATTCCCATCTTGATTGAATATCTTTCATTTTCATCGCCGTTTGTTGGGGAAACAAGCGATCTGGAGACGTCACCTTGAGCTTTTAGAGAATGCTATTTCTAATTATGTGACAAAACAAACAAACAAAAGAACCTGAAGAGTATTTCTTAATAAACTGAGTGTTTATTGTTAGAAATAAAATAGAACTTCATTCCAAGAGAAACTGTTGTGCAGCTGCGGCAGTATGACGAGTGCAAATATAAAAATCTCTACATAATAGGGTTTAAATCCAGACCTCAAAAAACCCTACAAAACTCTTTGAGACCCGGGACAAAGAACGTGGAACATTTTTGAGCCATTCTTTGAAAAATAAATCAAAACTAGAGCGGCACTCAGTAGAGCGCATACCTCCAACAATGCCCAACAGTCCTCTTTTGTACCAAAGTTTTTTTTCATCCAGATTCATTTATTTATTGGATTTACAAAAATGTTGAAAAATGCCGTGTCTCACAACGTTAAAGACAGTGAATTAAAAAAAATTTCCTGGATCCGCACAAAGTTAGCGGGGTCTATTCTGAGCTGAGGCTCACACTCCATTTACGTTTCATGGAAATCAGTTCAGTAGTTTACAAGTGTACAAACCAACAAACCAACAAATGGACTCAGGTGAAAACATAACGACCTCAACGGGAGTAAAAAAAACAAACTAAAACACAAAAATATGAGTCATTTTTCAGCCCGTTTGAAAAAAGAAAAGTGAAAAACACACCCCTGCTCCGTGTCGTGCCTCAGGATTAATCCAAGATACAATGAAATGATAAACAAGTGAGTTTCTAAATGATTTGCCTTGACTTCATATGATGAGATAACTCAGGCCAAAGCATTCACACCATGTTTACTGTACCTGTGAGAAACGTGCACGGCAAACGGATCAAATATTCAGTTTTATTTCTCACTGAGGGGCTGTTCGCTCATATCTCGGGGCTGCAACATCTTGTTTGCCATCACTTATTAAGCTGACGGTGCTTCAGTGGCACCATTTACATAATCAAGATGTGTTGTTTTATACTTTTGACTTCGATTCTTGTGAAGATTTTACATTGTGTTGAATCAATTACCTCCACTAGTTGGATGCCTGTTCAAAGCATCTTTGATTTTATGTCTGCCGGCGCGTTCAGAATAAAAACAGTGACATTTTAGAATAAGTGATTTATTCTGTACCTCATTGTTGGAGAGCTGGTACCAAGGCTGCTTTCCATAGGTGAAGATCTCCCAGAGAACGACCCCTAGACTCCACACATCGCTCTCTGTGGTGAACTTTCTGTACATGATGCTTTCAGGGGGCATCCAACGGATTGGCAGCATGGTGTGACCTCCGACCTGTGAGCACAGCAGAAAGAGAGAGAGAGTAAAAAGTCAGTAGAGTGCACAGCAGACAGAAGAAATAAAGTTGCAGGGAGTTGTTAAGTATCTTCAGTTGCATCAAATCTCCTGACGGACATCTTTTTGCTCAGCTCCTTTTCTCTTAAATTTCTATTCTGCAACATCATGCATTTAAAATGCACGGTCACGCAGCTTCTTAAACTCCTCACAAGGCTTCACTCACTCAATTTCAATACATTATAAAGTAGCGCTGCAAATATATCACTCCTCAAAACTGCTGCCTGAGGCGTTTAAGTGACTGAGGTTTGGCACAGTAGATTGCAACATCTGTAGCGCACCTCACTCCCGATCGTTGTATAATTTGGTTTAAGTGTATGAATTCCTTTATATTCCCTCAAAGACAGAGGGTTTTATTCATATATGCCATTGAGCTAACAAGGAAAGTGATAATTAATTGTTTGCTGATCACAATTACAGTATAAATGTGATGACACAACTGATCCCAAAGCAAAGTAAAAGTTGCAGGATCAGGTAAACAGTCAAACGTTTGCTTTAAAAATGTATGAGCCAGTTTGTGTGCGTCAGCAAAAAGTTAGCAGTCGTGAATTATACATAAATATCTGATAGAGTGTAAAGTATTGCAGTATGGAGTATGCGTAATGCTCCTGTCCCACGTGACTGAAATTCAATTAATTACAATACAATTTAATTAAACTTAAATCGCAGTAAGCAGAAATCAGACAGCTAACCTCACAGCTACTCTGAGAGACATTTGGTCATTTCATTAGCTCTAATCTGAACCGAGCCTTCAGGGCCCGTTTGATTGTTGCATTCATGTGCTTGTTTCTGCCGTTCACAAACACTGATGGTTCATGTCTCTCCCGCTGCCAAAAATCTTTCATCAAAGTGACAAAAGGTGAGTGAGCCCCTGAGTCATCAAGCACACACCTGGGTCAAACCTGGGTTCTATATTTACATGTTTTGTCGTGTAAATGATTTATGCCCGCCTGAAGTTTTGGTATCGGTCCAGTAGATCGAATCAGCTGGCAGCCACGACACTGTTTCAACGACCGCGATGTGGCTGCGACAAAGTTACATCCGTTAAAAGTGCTTGTTTTTGCCACTGGAAGGCCGAGTTGTTATTCTCAGTGTCTGACAAAGACAGAGACCTTTTTGTTAAATGATAAGATCCTCTTTGTAACCAGAAGTACAAGTCTCGCTCAAGGAGAAGTACTGCTCTCCAATCTCATAGGAGGAGTTTAGAGTTTACTTAGAGGAGCCGCCAGGAAGAATTTATTTCCAAAGTCGTGGGTGAATATTTAGCTGATTTTGACAATCTAGATGTGGCAACAACTGTGTCAACTCACCTTGCGAGATTTCAGAACGAGGCTTGTCCTTGAACAACACTTGTGTTTTTATCATTGTTTAACAAAAAGGTCCCCGAGGAGTCGTTTCCATAATTTTGTCAGACTCTCTGAACAACAACTTCAGCCTGTCAGTAGCAAAAACAAGCACTTTTAACGGACGTAACTTTGTGGACGGTCGTAGTTGATCAAAAGATTACGTCGCAGTCGTGTCATGGCTGCCAGCTGAGGTGATCCACTGGACTTAAATACTGAAATTCCCCTTGAAGCTAAACATATTACAGCAGATATGCCGGTGCTTGACTTTTTAACCTGCTCAGAGTGAAAGTGAATGAAGCCTAACAGTGTGTACTGACGGTGCCTCCCCTCTCCCCCTTCCCTCCTCCTCCTCCGAGCATGAATCTAGCGACCGATCTGCGCTCCATTGCTCCACACAGATAGCACAATCCATTTTCTGAGGTTTATGCCTGTTATTAATGGCTTGGTACCCACACTTGGTCTGTTTCTTTGTTAGTCAGTGGGTTATTTAATGGAGTAATAAAATGTACACGGCCACATAGATAGCCATCAGGTTCACTGGTACGCCTGGGGAAACATATCCGCCTCCATCTCTGCAGCTCTAACTCTTCATAACCAGGCGCTCGCTTTTCTCCCTGTGGTACTTTGTCTCGCTGCTGCTTTGTCTGTTTGTTATTTGCATTTCTCTCTCTGTCAAATTCAAATATGCTCTCCTGGCAGGACCATAATGGAGTGCAGTATTACCATAACAGTGTGGCACACAGGTTACAATGTAAGAGTGGGAAAAAGACAACAAATGGTTTGTACGCATTACATTATACACACGACACAACGCTATTTGTACAGCAGCATGCAGCTTTTCTTTATGTGTTGACATCAGAATTATGATGCTTTGTTAAAATTGCAATTGCAGTAACAGTTAGCGTCAGTCAAAACACATTCTGTGTCTGAGATCCCAGCTTCTCTACTCCCTCTTCGCTCCATAGTTTGCTTCATTGTGTTGAGGAGTCGCTGTGGTTCACTTCACCTAGCTGGAATGTTAAGTGGTGAACGAGTTGCACCACATATTATCCCGCTACAATACTGAAAAGCTGTCTCTAAATTAACTGACAAAGCTAACGTCGGCTGAGCTCGCTTATGGTATTTAGACGAAGAGTGAAAACAGGTACGGACACACAAAATGCAGCAAAGCAAAAGCAAAGCGTACCATGAATTAGCTAAGATTGTTATTCCAACAACATCACACAAAATGAAGCAATCACATCAGTAAAGTTTGCTCTATCAGGTGTCCACTTACTGCTTGCTCTGAAACGCATGTATCTCCAGTTGTAGAAACAAATAATAGCTACATTATTAAAGGATTAACTTATTTAATCTAATATATATGTATTGCTGTGGAAGTTATGTTACAGCTTATGTTGCTACAACAACTTCCTGTTTATTTCAGTTAAATGTGAATTTTCAACAAGCTTTGTTTCGCTACAGTTTTGGTTGTTATTGCATATGCACACTTTATAACTCCTCTTCACTTGTCCTGTGCCCAGAGCTCCCCAGTTTTTTCCCAGCTAAAGCCTGAAACATGTCATCTGGCGGCTGTAGGATCATATAACATAATATAAACCGCGATTCTGTTCATTGTCTGGTTTATTTTAGTGTAATATGATATTGTTACGGTTATTGATATGGTGTAAAGCGCTTTGAGCAGTCAGTAGACTGGAAAAGCACTATAGCAAGTCCATTTGACATCCATTTACCATTCATCACCAGTCGCCTTACTGTTTCCTGTCTCAAAACGGACTCCTGGCCAAAACCAAGCAATGCCCAACTGTGTTTATCGGCCCAGTGCGGCGCAGTGCATTCTGGATGTTGTAGGTTTTCAGACAGTTTTCCCTTTTGCTCGTTTGAGCAAAAGGGAATACCACATCCGTTTCCCCCTGTTTTCTTTGGTTATGTAACACCAGTTTAAAAAAACATGCGTCTGTAGCAGAGACAGTCCCATTTTATGCAAGAGCCATCCTTCCAGCGGTCCCCGATGGTCTAAAATATTAATATCGGGCCCTTCAACTGCTGGGAGACATTTTTTCTAATGTTTGTTAACTGCCTGTGTGAGTGCTGTGCCTTCAGAGAGAGACGAGAAGAGGAGGGCAGTCTTTTCAAAAAGACTCTAACAAGCCCGAATTGAAAAAGAAAACAAATGAAGAAGCAGGAAGGGAAAATCTCAGATTAAATCGTCTTGTCGTCAGGCAGGAGTATCAAATATAAAGAAAGTCACGTTTACAGTAGAAGACCAAACATTTTCAGAGACTCTCAGTGAAGTGGAGACGACGCATCTCTCTCTGTCATCGGCTCTTTCTCTGTTTTCTCTTTGCTGTCAGCGGCTTTGTCGTCGGTCTTTGTCTCCTTTGCTGTTCCCTTCTCTCTCTCTCTCTCTCTCTGCTCAGTCTGTCTCACTCGTTCTCACCTTCCCTCACCGCCTGTCTGTCTCCCTCCCTCCCTCCCTCCCTGTCTTATAAATATGCATCATTTCAACTCGACCACTGCCTGAGTGTTCCAGGAAAGCCTTAAAAAAAAAAGAGAAAAAAAAGAGGCAAAATAAAGCAGAAGAGGGCTGTGGGATCTCTGTAGTGACCTCCTGGAGGCTGCGGTCTCCATGGCAGCTGCACCGGTTGAAAAAGAAAGCATTATGGGAGTGTGGGAGGGACTTATGTGACTAACTCCGCCCACTCTTTGTTACACAGGAACCCTACCTTAATTGCCCTCGGTGTTGCTATGGAAACAGAAACTCTTTCCAAGAATGCCAGTGTCTATCTGTGTGTCTATCGTGTGTGTGTGTGTGTGTGTGTGTGTGTGTGTGTGTGTGTGTGTGTGTGTGTGTGTGTGTGTGTGTGTGTTGGTTTAATTTTTTTTCCCTGGAGCTCGTTCTCCTGATGGGCTCAGACAGAGTAAAATGGTTGACATATTGGTTTTTAACACAACATGCTGTTGTTTATTTTAGCGACGCCGCCACGAGTGTCAAATTAAAGTCCCGGTTTTAGGACACACATTTTGGGTTGTATGTTTCCTGACCTTGGACGTTGAACGGCTGCCTCCATCTTGTTGTGAAGAGGATGGACTGATGGAAATAGGTCCTGGACTCTGTCATCGTGTCCCTGACAATGTCTTGTAGTTTATATTTTTACACTAATGCTAAATAAAAATAAACTCCTCGATCCCCATATGCTCAGGGAGGAAGCCATAGAGGTGCCGTGGAGCATTTCCCCTTTTAAGAGGGAAACATAAGCAGGGATGGAGGAGCAGTGGTTGCACCACACCAAGCTACATATTTCAAATACCGATGTAAAGATTGTCCAATTATGTGTCTGAAGGCCAAAGCACTCAGAAGGAGTCTACTATTGTCAATGAATGCCTACAGTACAACCTACAGTACGTTGGGCAATCAAAACCAGAGCCTCATGCAGCTACACAACTCCTTCGACCTTGCTGCTGTTTAAAAGTATCGCGCACAACCATTTGTGAATACTGTGCTGACTAATCTACTGATCTTAACCTGCAACCAATGGTGGAAATTAAGGTCAGAGTTGTGATTAAAAGTCTGGGTGGGCGCCAGAAGATCTATTGATTTCAAATCGGGCCGCGGCGTTCTTAAATCTGGGAATGATATGGATCCCACCACTTTCCTTGCTAAGACCTGTTTCTCCTCTGCCCCTGTTGGTTGCCTTTCAAATCAAATCAAATCAAATTTTATTTGTATAGCCCAAATTCACAAATCACAGTTTGCCTCAGAGGGCTTTACAATCTGTACAGAGACGACACCCTCTGTCTTTCGACCCTCGATTTGTTGGATCAGTTAGGTTTGGGCATGAGGTAGTTGACTGGTTAGGGTTAGGGTAAGAATATTAGAGTTAGTAAATCCAGTAAATCCTTCAAAGACGATCTTTATGCATAATGAGGGCAGAAGAATGAGGATGTGTCTTCTGACAGCTATATTTCACATGTGAATCTAACAAAATAAGGATGAATTTTTGTGCTTTATTTGGTTTGCTTGCTTGTTTTCTGTCTACTTTAATATAGTTTCATATGTATGGTATGGGTTTATGTGTGTTTTCATGTAATTTTAGTCTGTGGTTTTGGTTTGGCAGTGATATAATACAATGAATAATAATAATACTAGAAAAGATAAAATAAGATTATGCAGAAGGTGATAAAAAATGTTATGGAAATCACTTAAATTTTCTTTTGACGATTTCTGTTTCCCTTTTTTTCGCACAGAGAAATGATTCTCCACATTTGAATATGTGTTGTCAGTATTTGTCTTTCAGTCTCTGTGTTGATGTGTGTCTCGTCACACAGACAGCAGTGTTTTGTCCGTCCACATGCACACACACTCTCCCCTTCACAGATAATCGCTCCATTCTGGCCTCTCCAGGTGCTCCATTAAGATGCTGTTTGTCTGTGTTGGCCAGGAACCTAGAGATGGGTTGTAAAAAAAAAAAAAAAAAAACACCAGCCAAATTACTCTGCAGAGATTGTTTAGCTGTGCTTTGCTGCCGGTGTTTTTCTTCGGTCTGTGTGTCAGCAGCGCAGAACAGTCGACCTCAAAACCCGAGCAGACATTTAATTCTTCCTCATCCCACACATTTGGGCATGAAATCAGTTTAGGGAGAAAACGTGCTCTGTGTGTGTGTGCGCGTATTCACTCTCCTCAGCTGCAGGTGAAGTCCAGCCACACACACACACACACACACACACACACACTAACACACAGCATGTAAAAGGCTCAAGGTTTGAATCGAGGCATCCTGTCAGCTTCATTGTGTAACAGTGGATCCAATGACGTCACCACAGCCTCTTCAGTCCTACGCCTCTGTTTCCACACACACACACACACACACACAAGCAGTGGGGGAGCTCTGATTCCTCTATGACTCATCTTTGCTCCTGTCTGACGCAAGAGCATGACTGGGTCCCTACACCAACCACACACACACACACACACACACCTCTCAGGCTCTCCTGGATGCTAAAACATTGCCGGATCACTGTGTTTTACCTCCCACCATACTGTATCGTCTCTGTCCTTTTCTGTCACTCATCGCTGTGTCTCTGTCTCCGTCCCTGATATCCTCATCGCGTTCGTCTAAAGCTGCAGTTTGTGTTTGTTATTGTCTTTCCTCTACACTGTACAGCCTCGTCTGCAGACCTCTCCTCGCCTACCTCAGCATGTGTACATCCCTTTATTGCTCCATTACTGCTTTTTCTCCTTTTTGTATATTTATTTGTGTCTTGTTTTTCACCCTCCCCTGGCCTCCCACCCTTTTCTCCCTCCATCTCTCTATTTACCAGCTCTTTCTCTCCTTTCATCTCCCTGCCTCCGTCTCCCACACTTCCATCTCCTCTCCTTCCCCCCCCCTCTCTCTTCCTCTCGCACCGCCTCAGCATACTAAACACAAGTTCTCTGATTACTTTTCTTCCTGAGAAACGTTGGATACAACTCCGAGGCTCGTCGCCGCTGCTGCCTTCGCCCGTTGCCATGACTACAGCCTCGGCGCTTAGCTTTATTGAGGAGGGGTGAAAGGAAGGAGGTGGAGGAGGAGGAGGAGGAGGGTGGGGGAGAGGTTGCTGTGTGTCGTCACCCAGATAGTACAAAGGAGAGCCACAGAGGAGAGACCTTAATCTTTTCAACATCTTTAATTTGATGCCATACCAAACTAGTTATTCCAAATTTAATCTCTACGGTGTTCAGAGAAAGACCGATGAAAAGTCAATTTTCCGTGCGCTTGGAATACAGATTGATTGCGGCGTTGTGGATCTTGTTTTACCTTTTTAACATTGTGGCTGAGCTCTGGGGTCATGAAAGGTTTTCTACGTGCGGGGAGACTGAGACTGATCGTTAATATCTTTCTTAAAGTGGCACACCAAGTCTATTAAGCTACTGAATATTTTCAAAATATACCTGTAATTGCACAATTTTTTTTGGTTTTTCATCAACAACAGCTGCGTTTACATGGACCCTATCACCAATTATCATAATAAACGCCCAATCAGAATGAAAATGCCTCATGTAAACATCTCAGTCGGACGAGACTGATCCGATCCGGCCTGATCTGAATTAATTTTCAATCAGATCAAGACAAGTGGTGTAAATCTTTGATTATCCGATCAATAGGAAAATATCAACCGTTGTTCCTGGAGGCACAAAAGCATGGTGGGAGCAAAACAAACCTGGTCTGTGGCTGATGCAACTTATTCGTCGGAGGTCTTAAAGGAGTTAAAGGTTGTTGAACACCTCAGTGGCTCAAAACAACAAGTTGTTTAAACAACTGTTTGAAAAGATGAATGAAGCAGGAATCCATCAAACCATTGACCAAATCAAGAACCGCTGGAGAAGTTAAGCTAACCTACTAACATTTCAGGGCTCAGAATGGCAAAAATGGTTCTGACCCAGACAGACTTATGGATGATCTAATGGGAGAGCGACGACTGGCGTATATGACTCGCTACAGTCTGGATGTTGGGTTTGAGGATTAATCGTCTAAGGCTCCTGGTCTTACTCAAGAGGACAGCCGCATAACTTGTAAATTCAATCTTGACAGCTAACGCTAATGTCGCAACATTGGCAAAGCAAAAAAATTATCTTTGATGACTTTACATACAAAATAAAAGCATCAGTCAATGCTATTACTGAGGTATACATCAATCCAACGGCTTATAGATCATTGATATCTCTCTGGATGTTATTGTTAAGATTTTGTCCAAAAAATCTGCTACTCCTTCCTTCTTTACCTCTTCCTCCCTCCCCTGAGTTCTCTGTCACTGTCACTCTCGTCACAGTGGACGTGAGAGAGGGCAGGAAAACACGGACAGTCACTATCAATCAATCAGCGTGATTTATTAGATTTCGGCCTTTTGGAAAGGTGACAGATTGTTGTATGGAGTGAATAAAACCACACAGCCTCTGCTGCCTCTTGTACCCCTGAGTCGTCTCGACAATCATAGCAGAGCTGCTAAATGTCTCTGCAAAACACAACGTACACAATGCGAACCCACATCTTTCTTTAATTAATTCATCTCCCTTTGCTTTTTCCAGAGTACCTGTACTTTCTGCAGTCTCGATAAATCGGTGGCGCTCACTTTCTACTTCCTGCTCTCCTGTTCTGTTTCCCTCCTGTGTTCCTGCTCCTCACCTGTCTCACATCAGCCTCGTTAGCACTGACCTGTTCCCAGCGTCTCTCCACCTGCACGTCATCACCTCGTTAGTTTAGTTTGTATTTAAGCCTATTTTAAGCCGTCTATTTTCGTCTTTGCGTCAGTCCCGTGTCCCCTGTGCCTGTTCCCCAGTCCTCGTGTGTTCCCTGTGTTCCTGATTTGTTCCCCGTGGTTTTCTGGTTTGCCATCAGTTTTTGTGTTACTTTTGTATTTTCCTTTACCTGCTTTTTGTTGCCAGTTTTTTTGTTGCTTGCCATTTTATTCTTCACACTTTTGGATTTTTGGACTTCAGCTCATTAAAGTCTATCTTTTGTTTTCAGCCTCTGTGTGTCTTGCATTTGGCTCGTTTTGTGTAAATTGTGACACAATCTGATTAAAGCTAGTCTTAAAATATATACAGTACATTATGTTTGAAAACCTTGAATGTCAATAGCCCTGTCTTCCAAAGATCTTTATAAATTATCAATATGACTTCTTCTGGTAAGTTTCTGATACGATTCTTTCAATTTTAATAAGTCGTTTTTCGGAGGTTGTCGTGCAGCTACGTGGTTATCTCTGGTTTACAGCTGAATCCTACATTTTAAAATGAACTCCTGCTGAAGAAAGGAAGAGTGAGCAAATTACAAAGTCTTAACAACAGCTGGTGTGTATTGGACCTCAGTGGCTGAAAATACTGCTATTATTATCTTAACGAACAGCCCTCATTTTACACACAGCATATGACCCGACCAGGCATGCTACTTATCATCCCTCCCCTTCAGGCCATGTAATTATATACGTATCACACTACACTTTTATTTCCCTACACTCAGTTTAGTTGACCTACCACAGCAAGCGTCTGACTGTAACTCTGCCGGAGTCCGTCAGTCATGCCCATGCAGGGGAACAGCAGAGAGGGACCCATGCAGCAGGGAGGAGGGAGGCTAAAAGAAGGGCCAGAAAAGATATCGACACATACACCTACCCTGTAGTAGTCAGTGCTGTAGACGTCTCTGGACATGCCAAAGTCTCCGATCTTTACCAGCAGGTTCTCACCCACCAGGCAGTTCCTGTTGGACAGAACACACTAAGTAAACCTCTACCATATACGGTTTGTTATTAATACCTGACGAGCTGGCCATTATGATGGGACTGTATATGTTTACATTTGTCAAGTGTAGTATAACCTCATACTGAAATCTCAAGGACGACAAAGTGTTTCTATTTTATTACATTCAAAAGCTTTTCAAAGAAGTGTCTTTTCACTTCTATATTCCAGGAAATGTACAAGGGTTTGAATAAATGTTCCCGTACACGACGAGCTCATCAAGGCCATACAAATAAACACAGAGTGTAGTATTAAGGGACAAACCTGGTGGCCAGGTCGCGGTGCACAAAGTGCTGTGATGCCAGGTAGACCATGCCAGATGCTATCTGCTGGGCGATGTGCAGCATCTGAGACTGGGTCAGCTCCACAGGTCTGGTGGTCTGGCCCTCTGCCATCAGAACTGCATCTGGACCGTGAGCCCTGTGAGGGAACAGGTGTGCCTGGTTATTGTTTGTTGGAGACGTGTGTTATTTCTTGTGCAGTGATGCCGTGTATCAAATCCTTTAAGAGGGAGCATTTAGAGGATTTAGCCTGATTCTTATGGAGGAAACTCCGACTGTACAATCCGATTTGTCAATTGATTCCAACTTCTTCAACACAAGCTGCCATTTTGATGAGATTTTGATGCAACAAATATTATATCCATGCCTGAGGAACTTGTTGAGGTCTCCGTGTTTCATGTACTCAAACACCATGATGAGAGGGTCGCTCTCCACGCAGACTCCGTAGAAAGTCACTATGTGTTCATGTTGAAGGTTGGTCAGCAGCTCGGCCTCGCGGTGGAAATCCTTCCTGGCATTTTCACTGGCCTCTTTCAGTGTCTGCACAAACACACACACACACACACACACAGAAGTGACATTTTAATAAACTGACAAATGAAAAACTCACACATTATGCCACGTACACTATTGCCAATTAGTCATTTTCACAGTGCACCCAGTCTGCTCCAATTCATTTGGCTGATGTCCACTGGAAAAAAAAAATTTGCAAGTGTCTTGCCTTGTAAAAGTGAGTTACAGCGACTCGATACACACACAGTGTGAAATTACTGGCACCGGGCAGTGACTGATACAATGGCAGTGGAGGAAAAAAATGGAGACATTTTATATTAATGTAAACCATTACACTGTTTACATTCATTATGTTGCCCCTGATTCCTTTTGAAACTAATCTTTGTCTCCTTTCCATGAATCAGGATATGTGTCATGGAGGTTGTGTAACACAAGCATCTGTGACAGCGATGGAAAAGTGTGTGTGTGTGTGTGTGTGTGTGTGTGTGTGTGTGTGTGTGTGTGAGTGAAAGAGAGAGAGAGAGAGAGAGAGAGAGAGAGAGATGCAGGAAATGAAAGTGATACAGGGTTTCTATTCATTGCACGTCAAACGAAGAAACATATAGAAAATTCCTCTTGTCCTCCATGAATAATTGATCGTCTTCCTACAGTATATGACATAGATATACATTCGGTTTCCTTCGTGTGTGTGTGTGTGTGTGTGTGTGTGTGTTTGTCTGTCTGTGTACTAACAGATAGAAGCTCTGATTACAAATATAGGTTTAAAGGACGAGGAGAAGTCGCAAAGAAAGCTCAGGAAGAAGGAAACGACCCGCGACCTTTCAGCAAGAACGCTGAGATACCAGAAAATGAGACAAACTGTAACTCCACCCATCTACAGTCAACCAATCATGCATCATAAAACAAAGGCTCGGTTCATGAACATAACAGGCTGCAATGTGATACTACATGATGATTATATGGTGGATTATTACAGTATGGATGCTGTATGTTTGAAATGTGATATCAGAAATGTGCGGGAAATCTGGGTTGACCTTCCTCTGATGGGTTCTCACATGCTGAGCTTCATGTCTTTGTGAGACATTTTCAGTTTCCATTAGTGTGGCGACATTAGTTGTTTGGGTTGTTCAAAAGTAAGAGAAGCCCCCTGCTCCAGAGGATGTTCGTAATAATGATGATAAAAACATAAAGGGTTAAGAAATGAATGGATTTGTAAAAGGCCAATCAGCTTACCAACCTGCGCAATTCATCAAACGACCACTGTAACAAATCCTCATCACAGTGCTGAGAAAACCATAATAATGTTGAATTCAGGGAAGTTAAGAGAGCAGAGACTTCCCCGTGAGCCAGAAACATCAATGTATGACGCTCTGAGTCTCAATGCTGCATTAAATCCCAGGCTGAAAGCCATAATATTGCTCTGTTAGTCATCTCGTCTGCGCACACATTCAGGTCCCAGGACAAATAACAAGCAATCAACAACCTCCAGCTCGGAAATGTAGTGACTCACGTTTTCACGTGTGAAATAAATGTTATGGAAAGAGCTATGTGTTCGTGATTGATGGCATGCAGAAGTGTATTGTAAGCGTGTGTGTATAGGCCCATGTTTATTTCTCTGTGTGTCTGCGAGTGTTAAAGTGAGCCTGTGATTGATGGCACCGCAGTGGATATAGTTATATACAGTAACGGTGTACAAAACCTGTATTAGTATAATGGCTGACTGGCTGATTGATATTCAACTCTAACACCGAGACCATTAAGCTCTATTAGTGAGCGTAGGTTGTGCTGTACATGTTTCTGTAATGTAGGACGCATGACAGAGTGCAACATAATTACATATGAGGAACAATAATGGGAAGGGCATGGTGTTAGGAAAAATACACCTTACAATACTATTGTACGTACTTCATGTAGTATATTAATGATGGTAGAGAAGCAGAATGATGAATGAAGAACATGAAAGTCAAACATGTCCCTCTATGTTTTTTCTTTCATTGTTTTCTTTCTGCGTTGTTGTGTGTTTGTCTTGTGTGTTGCAATAAAGCCAATAAATATATGCTTAAAAAAGAAGAAGATGCAAATCAGTCTGCAGAAAGATTCCATATTTAAAATGTCAGCATCAGTTTTATAAAACTGGTAATATACCATGGCATTTCAGTTTCCCGTCTACAATAATATGGCATTTATATTACTTAATTACACAAGTCTGTCAGAATGTAAAGGGTTAACACAACCAAATCACAGTTTTTGATTTTAGACAATACAAAACAATTTTACAAATTTTACCAATGTATAGGTCGTCGTATCGCATCGCATCGCATCGTAATCTGCAACCAGAGCACTACTATCTGGAGGTGCTGTCATGACTCATTTCTGTCCAAATCTGTCTCGGAGATTTCTGCTTCCATCCCCATTACAATGCTGACGGACATTTTGTTTGTGGTGCTCCCAGCATCTTAAGAGAATGTGATTAAAAACTAGAATGGCTCTCAGTAGAGTGCACAACTCCGCCAAGGCCCAACAGTCCAACTTTAATTAAATAATGTCAATCTAATAGCAAATAAAACATTTAAATCTGCTAGATCCAGATTTTCTTTTTTTTTTTTTCTTGGATCAACATCAAATTGATTCATTCAACATCACTGATTGTTGCACCTGATTGTTTTCATCAAGATCCACAGATCATTCTCTGGGAAATGAATGAAAATGTCGAAAGTGAGAAAAAGTTCCTGGATCTGTTCCTTTACCTGGATCAGCACCGAAAGTTAATGGGGTCTAGTCTGTGCCAAGATCCATCCTCCATCCAAGTTTCGTGGAAATCCGCTGTGAAGTTTTTTTTGTAATTCCGCTGACAAACCAACAAACCAACAAACCAACGAACCAACAAATGAACATGGGCGAAAACATAACCTCCTTGGCAGAGGTGAAAAAAAAATCAACTGCATCATTTCCTTCCAGAAACTGTTATTTTGGATCATCCTCATTGTGAAGTGAAATTTCCAAAAAAGAAGACAATGTCATCGTTTCTTTGAAAAACCTGTTTACCACCAGCATTTCACTTTGTTGATGGAGCAACAAGGCGGAGAAAAACGACAACCGGAGAGAAACAGTGAGTCACGCCGGTTGACGAAAAGACAAGAAGAGCAGGAAGAGCGCACTATAAGCAGGTGGTGCATTAGCTAATTGAAGAAAAAATCTGATGAATAGAGAGCGTGAAATCAATGAACTGACTCCAATGATTAAATGTTTCATCAAGTGTACATTAAGTCTATGTGCAACCACACCTGTGACGGTTCGAGAAGTACAATTCATTCGCAGCCTAAGTTGAGCGCAGATTATATAATGTTTTACTAGATTTGACATGCAGTCGGCAACGCGCAGCATCTTGTTCTACAACCAACACCTCAGCTTCCTGGGATTTTCAGGTGCATATTTCTACAAAGTGCTAAGTCTGAGCTGAAGCTAAGCTGGCAGGGAACATCAGCGGCCAAGCAGGCGGTTTACAGCTAAGCTCGAAAGGAAACAGGCGGTGGAGGAAGAGAAACGAAGGCAGAGGAAAGATGATGGCTGCAGAGGAGAGAGAAAAAGTACTGCAGGTGAAAGTTAGAGGTGAGGCGTGGAAGAGAGAGGAAATGAAGCAGGATGGGAGGAGAGGGGGGTCTCTCACAGGTCATGTATTGTTAATGAGAAGCTCTTCACCAATCAGATCCTGTTTCACCGCAGACCGGGAGGGAAGGCATCCTTGATGGAGAGATGGATGGACGGATAGATGTGATGGGAGGAAACCGTTCAATCTGACCCCGGAAGTCGGCGGTTTGAGTGTAATTACACCTTCAAGAGAAACTCTTGAAAGCGGCGACTTTCTAACAATAGCAGAGGAAATGGAGGCGAGGAGATGTCTAAATACAGACGCCATGTGAAGGATTTCATTTCAAAATGCCACGTATCCATTTCTGCAACATAGGATTATTGGCTGTCAACTGTTTAGTGTTTCACATGTAGCTCATGTATCGGCTCTCATTGCAAAGTTTAGTAGAGAAAGCAATAACTTCTCCTTCAGTAACGACATTAGGGCTTTATTTTGATGCCATCAATCAATCTGTAGGAGGAGGGATTCTTAAAATAGCTCATTTTGAAACCAGGTTCCTCATGAATTGAAATGGTTTCTTTGTGATGCAGCTGGATGGTATTTTTTACTGTCTGTCTGTTTCTCTACATCTGGTCTTTGATATATGAGAACTAGGAAAAATAAAGTTTCTGTTTTGTTGAAATAAGGAATTGGCACAGAAAGCAGTTTTTTCTTAGATAACCACAGTCTGTAATCTTTTATTTTAAGGGCAATAGAACTAATAAAACAAAACAGGAAGTCTGGAACTCTGTAGGAAAAAAGTACGAGATATTTAGAAAACTTCTTAAGAAGTCTTTTTAAATAACTTTCCAATAATGTCCCATGAAATATGCACGATAACAAAATCCTTTCTCTGCTTTTCAAATGTATTTCTCGGGATGTTTCAGTAAAAAAGGCACAAAAAAAAAAAGTAAAATATAAGACCATTCAGCCCTCACATTACCTTGACAGCCACCAGTATCTTCTCCTGGTCAGGGGAGAGGTTGTAACACTCGGCAAGGAAGACTTTTCCGAAGGCTCCCTCTCCCAGCTCTCTCTTCAGCACAATGTTGTGTCTCTTAATGTGCTGGACGACTGGTGAATAGAAGAAAAACAGAGAAGAGGAGGAGAAATCCACTTTAATCATGTTCATTTAGGTTAAAAAAACACTACAGTATGAATGTATTAGTTCACATGAAGTGACAGAAACAAGATGCCTGATGTTTTGACATCATGTCAAATAAACTAAATTAATCAGCAGTCAGTTCAATTCATGTGTGGTTTACTTGCCGTTCTGCTGTCTGTGTGATTTAACCAAAATTAAATAGTTATTTTGGAGATCGATCTTCTTTTTGAATATAAAAACATAGCTGCAGGGTGTGCGAACTCTATCGAGGAATTATGTTTTCTGAAGTGTGAACGATTAGATTTTGTAATTTCCGTACTGTTTTGTTAAAGTACAGTTCTTTTCCTGGGTGCATATTTTCTCCTCTTTATCTCCCAAGTAAATTGGCAGAGGATGAATCATTACAGGAGTCAATAGTGTATGTTTGAGTACATTCTGTTGCATAAATATGTTATGTTATCATTCTTATGAATGCTACAGTAAATAGGCAAATGCTCTGTTTTGTCATACTAAATTGATTCAGTTTTTACTGTCGTGTAAATCTCTCCCTGCCTTCTGCTCAGCCACAGTTAGATCAGAGTCGGCAAACCTGCTTCCTGTTGCTAAGTAACTTGTGACTCCATGCCAGCTGATTTTGAGAAAAATCTGGCATCTCACCATGGCGATGAGACAAGGTTTTATCCTACAGAGTGATTAACAGCATGGTGCCCTTACTATAACCTAGCAAAGCTCCGTCTTTGTGACTGCAGGCCATATGTGCAACTGTCTGCATGCAAGGAAACATGAATTATCCTATAATACATGCACATGGGTACTTATTGAACACACACACACACACACACACACACACAAAAGAGAGAGAGAGAGAGAGAGAGAGAGAGGGGACACCAAGAGCTGAGATTTATCTGTGATGTGATTAAGAGGCGCATTTGAAGAAAAGCTGTCCACTCAGAATATCACATTAAAGCCCAGCAAGACTCTCAGAAGCTGCATCGATCTACAGTAAGCTGCTGAGGTCCTCCATAACCCAATACTGTACAGACTGAGAGAGAGAGAGAGAGAGAGAGAGAGAGAGAGAGAGAGAGAAAGCTGCTGGTCTGCATCAGATATTCAAAAGCATCTAATTCTCAGTGGTAGATTGTGCTGGAGGAGAACATACCCACAATGCAATATGTGTGTGTGTGTGTGTTTGTGTGTGTATATCTGCATGTGTGAGGAGCCATCACATTTGAAGTGATATTATAGGAAAAGACCTTAAAAGTAATTTTCTATTGTATTTTTATTATTTAAAAATGACCAGAAACAGAGGTCCCCTCTTGGTTAGTGTAGCTATATAGTCCACTGTTAGTTATATATACGTGTATGTGTGTGCAAACTGAGCAGAGGGCTTTCGCAGTGACACACATCAGGCAAGGACATTTGCACATGCCCGCCTCAGCCTCTGGGTGGGGTGGCAAGGTACCACGACACATATACTATGAGAAACTGAGACACTCCCGTATGACTTGTATCACTCTATGAAACTGGGAGATTAATGGGAGGAATTACAATCAGGAGCACAGCGGGAGAAGGAGTTAAAAATAACGAGACTCCCACGAAAATCAGGAGTGTTGGCAGGTATGTGGTGATAGTTGCAGGTTTCTATTCCTATTTGTGACTGTGTTACAGCTGAAAAAAAAGAGTACCTTCTTCGTAAACATATTTAAATCAGCTAGACATCGTACTCACTCACAGATACCAGCCACCCTGTTTTTATTTTATCAAGATCCATGCTACAGTAAATGTCATAAAAACACAATGTTAAACAAAAATGGACCCAACTGCAAACATAAACTGTTTGGCGGAGGTTTTAAAGTTTAAAGAAGACAGGGTTGAATATCAGTGTTGCTCAAAGTGTTTGTATGTATTGTCTGCTCCTCATGACATGATTGTCTTCAGTTCAAACGCAGCAGCAGCAGGTCACAGATCTCAGTGCACCCACGACTCCCCGTGCAGCAGCAGCACAACACAATAAACCCACATCCCCGCAAGACAACTACCCACTGTTTCCTTCTGTGGTTGCAATAAGCATAAAAACGCCTGACACAACTTGTCCTTAATTAGCACCCTTGAAAATAGCAAATAAATTGCAGACCAATCCATCTCCCTTTTACTTTTATCTTAAGATGTGGTGTTATCTCACCGCCTTTCCTGCTGTTTCTTTTTAATGTGTCTTTATTGTTGGATTTATGATGTGTCACTGCAACTAATTTTGCACTCGTATACTTATTTTCTATAATTGCTGTGCATAGCAACCAAGAAACTTAAGAAATTAAGTTATGTTATTTTTTATGGCCTCATACCACTCACGAATTCTGCTCTCCAGCTGCCTTTTCCAGTTTTACATCACTTCTTCCACCCTTCTTTCATTATTAAACTGTATCTGTATGTGCAGTGCTGCACATCAGCCCTTTTCTCCTCAATAAGTATCCTTAATTAAGATCTACAGAAATATTATTCCCCATTTACCAAACTTTGCGCTCATATTCTCTGATGTTTTTCTTAATTAGTGCCCGTTTTCCATGCTTATCGTATTCGCTCATTTTCGCTCATTTAGCATCGCTCCATCCAGTCTCATTATCTTACTCTCACTTTCCTTATTTAGCATCTCTCTGTTCCATCATTTATTCCTCCCTGTTGCCATCCCCCTCAGCTGCTAAACCTATCACTTTTTAATCAACATCCCCTAAACATTAACATCGCGGCACATGTTCTTTCCCATTCTGCTGCTCCGTCACTCTTTCTCCATCACTTGTTTATGACAGTGCTGACAACATTTACATCGAGAGGAATAACGTGTCCCATCAACCACCTCCTCTCCTATCTTCTTCCATCTGTCCTTTCCCTCCATCATCCAGTTTCTCCACGTTCTCCCTATAGAGCCACCTCTCAAATGCACGGATCTCCTTAATCAGCATCTTATAAACAACCAAAGAAATTAATGTCTCGGGACATAATTATTCCCTGTTTGCCATCTGCCTCGTCTTCCATTCCTCCTTCTCTCATCTGCCCAGAATCTTTCCATGACCCTGGACGCTGACATAAAACAGCTTGAACAGCTTGGAAATCGTGCGTTTGGTAGTTTGAACCACACAATGTGATAGGTCAAAGTCACACTTGTGTTTGACAGATGCTTTGAAAACATTTACTCCTTCAAAATTCCTCATTTAATTAATGTCATGACTCTAATTTTGCCATTTCTATTCCACTACATCTCCTTCTAGTCAGCTACCGACAATATGCCTTCCTATCAGGAGGTGTAGCTAATTGTGACCTAAATTTTCATAAGCTTAGTGTGTATGGGTGTGTGTGTGTGTGTGTGTGTGTGTGCCTGTGTAAATGGATGTTTTCAAATACTCTACACACGTGTTGACTTGTGAATAACATTTTCCAGAACAATGTTAATCCTCATTCCCTAGATACAATGAAATACAAACCCCAGAAGATCTGCTGGGATGGAAAAATAGAGAGATACTCTACAACGAGCCAGGAGAAAGGTGTAACATAACAAAGATGAAGGAAGAAAACTATTTCCTTCAGTTCAGGGCTGCAGCTACTACTGTGAACACTGAGGTCAGGCTCACTGGCTGTATTTTTCTCTGAGGGTTTGAATACATTTTTAAAAGCAGAATGGTTTGACATTTCACAATGAAAAACTTACTTATGCTTGATATTTTATAGGCTTAAGTCCACTATTTTGAGACACGGTATGTTTAAATCTGGCTCCTGTAAGGAATAGTTTGACATTTTGGAAAATATTAGCATTCACTTCAATGCTACTTCCAGACTGATATCACTCCCATGTCTCTATGCTAAATATGTAGCTGTATGTGGAACCAGCAGCCAGTTAGCTTAGCTTAGCACAGAGACTGGAGACGGAGGAAACAGCTAGCCTCCCGCTAGTTACTGTATCAGGGTTATTGCACCTGGCTAAGAAATACTCCGACATATTAAACCAGAACATACAGTTTTAAATGTTGGTTGTAGTAATAGGTTTTAGCTACCATACCTTGTTCTACAGATTGTTTGGACAGAGTCAGGCAAGCCATTTCCTCTTGTTTCCAGACTTTATGCTAAGCTAACTGGTACATGCATGGTCAGTACATGTGAATGGTCGATTGATAATGCCGTGTTGATGATCTCTGGTGCTAAAACGCTTGTGAAGAGGGAGATTGTTTTTTGTTTTACAACAATTTTAAAATGATGCATATTATCATGGACGTAGCCTAAGCTAACTGATTTCTTGTTGGAAATAAAATGTAAGCTTTTACTTTATAAGTCAGAAAATATCATATTTCCTGAGAAATTTTCCAGAAAGAACTCTGATCATAAGTGTTGGGAATCTGCCACTTCAAGGACACATTTTGATGTCGAACTAAATGTTCTATTTGTAAGTTTGGAATAAGACTCAAAAGTTAATTTTCTTACAAATAGGACCTTAAAAAAATCCCTACAGATAGCTAATCAGATCTAACTTCAGTTCATAAAAAGTTGATGATATTCAGATCCATTTTCCTCAAAGGAACCTTTTCATTCAAATAAAACTTGAGCACCTAATTCAATAAATAAACCATTCATTTCCAAGTAGTATTATTGTTGGCGCCGCTGTTGCAAAGACAGCAGCATTTTCCTCAGAGTGGCAATTACCAAAAACACCAGACAAAACGAGTTAATTCATTCATTTGGTCTATAATGGATACGTGAAAGCAGACAGAAGTGGTGCCAGGCTGCCAGCCTGGCTGGATCAGCAGTGATGCCATGCCCAGTAGCAGGCAAAATAGCATAATTAAAGCAAGGTTTTACAGGAACTAATCAAAATGCCAATAGTGTACTGTAGTCATTACATTGTGCCATCAACATTTACCTCATGATACGTAAAAGCAAAAAGACCTTGTCTGTAGGCAGTTTAAAATATTAATTACAGACTTTTTTTGGTTTCCGGATGGGTTTGTTGATGGCAACTAGATTGATGACCTCAGTATTTCTGAAATCCTCATTACAGCCCTGCTTCAGTTGCTTGACATGCATGCTAACAGCCCGTGTCATACTGTGTCTACTAATGATTGATTAGGGAACTGTAAACACAATAATTACCAACTGAGCAGGTCCAGGGTTGGTTTACTGTAACTCTTTAATAGACCATGTGACGCACTTTCCAACAACTATAACTCCTCTGATGTTATTATTGTTAATGAGGTGTCACTTCAGAGGTACGCTGCACAACTGAAGCTTTGCAACACAGCTAACAGTTCCCGTTTTTGCACACACACAGGTCAATTATCTCTGCAGAGTAATTGCTGCCAGGAAGAGGGCTATGCCATCTTCTAGGCAGAAACGTGTGCCCGCCACTGATGTCGATATTACAGGCCACAAGCTGGTTAAGACCGCTGTTTAAAAAGAGTTCAGTTCTTGGCATGCAAACCTAGAGCCACTTTGCCAAACAGTCTCCATCAAAGGCTATTGTACGAGTCTGAAAAGGCCGCGTGCCAAATAATCGGTCAGATACTTTCAGAATTTATGCTGCCTGTCTGTGAGTCAAAGAGGCACACCGGGTAATAGCTGTAATGGCTGTAATATATTAAAAACACACACGCAGGCATATACACATGCACAGCAGAACGTTATTGACTTTTTAATCGATCCTCAGAGCTTTCATTCTTGTCTTTAGGCTGTAAATCCCAGTCTATCTTTTTGTTATATCGCTGGACTGAAGAGGTCAAGCCCTAATCCGCCGTCATTTTATATCCTCAACCTTGCAATCGGAAAGAGCCTGATGGTGCATGCACACACACACACACACACACACACACACACACACACACACACACACACACACATGCAGTTCCATAATTTATTGCGACCCAAGGCCAAAGCCTGGAGAAGCTTTTATTACTTGCCAATAATCATAATGCCATGTTGATGGACCAGGTCAATAACCTTGCATGCTCCCTGTCTGTCTATTTGACTGTTGCTCTCTCTCTCCACCTGCTCCTGTTATCCTAATGTACCGCTTCTATTTTTGTTTGTCTCTTTCTCCTCTCCACTTTCTTTGACCAGTTTGCCCTTCTGTCTTTTTGCTTTCTTGAATTTTTACTGCTTATTTTTATTTTTTTATTTTTTTAAACTGATGCTGGTCAACCTCAGAGAAAAATACTGCTACCTGTAGTGACTCGCAGACGCTTGTATGTGCTGCTACCTTTGACTCTGGTGATGTATATTTATGATTCACACACAAGAGACATGCAAGTCTCAGAAATTATGAATGGACTTATGCTGGAACAAACACATTATCACTCCCGATACGTAAAGGTATCGATAATGCATAATATGCAACGCCGGGTAAGACTTTCAAAATAAAGGCTTGTGGTCAACCAGTTCACATTTTATGACATATTCTGACTTATGGACTGTTATCAACATTGTGAAACAGTTATGGTTTGGTTAGGTTAAGGCTCCCAAACGACTTTGTTAGGTTTGGGTGCAAACACTACTTGGTTGGATTTAGACACCAAAACTACTTGGTTAGGTTGAGAGATAAAAACTATGTGATAAGGGTAAGGCTTAAAAACTACTTGGTTAGGTTTAGGCACCAAAACTCCTTAGTTAGAGCTGGGAACAGATACTACTCGGTTAGGTTGAGGCAGAAACAATACTTGGTTACGGTTAGGCTCAAAAACAACTTGTTTACGTTTAGGTAAAGTTTTTGGGTTAGTACTCAATTATACTTTGATCTAAAATAACTACATTCAGTCTCTTAACTTGTAACTTAAGTCATATGATGTACAAGACATAAGTAACACCGTTTGGATATGTTAACTTACTAACAGTACATTAATTAAAAACAAATCCCTCTTGACTCTTGGTTACAAACTCTAACTCTGGCTTGCCGAGGGAATGTCCTGTGAATGATTCATCCCAACCACCTCCCTTGCTCTTTATACTACTGCACTGGAGCAGCGCTCCAAGAAGTGTTGCTGGGTACCTATGGCGTCCAACTTATAAGCGTATGCCCACCGACTAGGCTGCTGTATTTGATGTGTTGGCAGTGAGATCAGTCTGGCTGGGACTTACACTCTTACACATAGAAAATGGCCTTTCACTTCCTATTTCTCCAATAAGCTGAAATGACAGCTTATTCTCAGCAGCTCCAAGGTCATTGCCATGACAGCAGGAAGGAGGCTGCTGTAGCGTGTCACACAAGTACAGTTCACTCGAATACTTTAAAATGTAGCTCATAATAGATTGATCTGCATTTTAAGGAGAGTAAATTTGGGTACACATTAAAGATTTGTACTCACATGTGTCCGTTTTCAGGAGGCTGTTTGTGCTCCTGAAGTACTGAGGGTTTTCTATCACAGGGATCTTGGTCATGCCGATGATCACCGCATCGGGGCCCATTTCTGAGGAGGAAGGGGTGTTGCTACCGTTGGAGACGTGGTGGAGAGGAGAGGCCGAGTCATCATCGTTGCTGATCACCGAAGATGGTCCTGAGAGAGCAAAGAGAGAGGGACAGTTAGATTTATCTTATCTTTATCATGACTGTTAAGGTCTTTCATGTGGGTTGGGAAAACATGTCAGCACACCTGGCCATGTTAACTGTATAAGGACCCAAGTGGTTGATTAGAGTTGTTAATATGTTTTACACTTGAATACACTCCTCATTCTCGAAGCTTTCAGTGACTTGCGAAATTGAAACGACATTACAAAGACCAAAGTACTTGTCGGAGTCCCGATCCTTTCTGGTGTCAGAAATGGAACGGAAACTGACAATTTGAAGCCCAATATATTTATATATATATTCTTATCATATATACAAATAAGTGCAACAACATGAAAACATGAATGACCAGGATGAAGAAAAGATAATCTAAAAATTGTTCGCTATTATCCACATCTGATCAGTTATTGCATCTAAGCCGTAAGCATTTTCGCTCTCAGACAGGGTCAAAGAAAATACACCAAACAAACTGCTTTTTTCAAGACAGCAACCTGCAGGGCTAAAAAAAATGAAGCCAACTTGGAGGTGCCAAAAACAGCAGACCACTTGAGGCTTGCTCCAAAAGCAACTAAATCCCCATAAAACCTCATATTAAGGACAACTTTATAGCAAAGATAAACATGTTTACACTCTACAAAAACATAGTTTTGGTCTGATTCATTTCTCAGTTAATGATAACTGCAGGTGTGTGTGTGTGTGTGTGTGTAGATAGATAGATAGATAGTTACTCTTCATGATAAAATAGTTGTAAACTCCTTCCTTGTGAAAATAAAAACCACAGTTCAGTGCTTACTTTGCTCATAAGTCCTCAAGATAATGGATGTGTTACTTTAACTGGACTCTCTCGCTCATTTTTCATGTCTCACCTGTGTGACACATGCCCTCCCTTGCATTTTTTCATGGAGAGCTGCTCTCAGTCCAAACACCCACTTACTGTATTTCAGATGCTTATCACGCAAACAGAGCACTCTAGTGTCTGGGCCAAAGCATGATGATCTACTGTGACACTGACACGAGACAGTACTGTAGGACTGACCTGCCACACCCTCACTACCCCTCCTCAAAACTGAGGTAGACTCTTGTGCCTGTGCTCAGTAGGTGTGATGTGCAACAGCTCTGTAGGAAGTCAGAAGAGGACTGACAATAGCATCTGTCTAAGTTAGAGTATTGTTTGTAGGATATGTGAATGAAGAGCATGTAGGCAACAGCTTCCACAGTGTTTACATGGGTCATTGTGTTCAGATGAGAACAAATTTGCAAATTTCCGCGTGTGGAAAATGAGCCCGTTAGAGCCCCATTAGAGGGGAAAGCCTGTAGCACTAGGTGCTTTGTCAACTGTGGTTGTTTTCATGTTTGACTGCTGGGTTATTTTTTAGGTCAGGCTATGCAGCATTTCATGATGAAGTCAAGGAAAGAGAGAGATGAAAGTGTATTTCTACAAAGCTGGAGGGTAACTAAGGGAATTAATGTATGCCTTCAAAAAGACAAATGCCAGTAATCTAGGAACCTGCTGGAGTAAAAGCCAAGAAGTTGGAAATCTAGATTCACGGCTCTCAGTTGTTGTAGCGCTATTATCTGGTGGAAAAATCTCCGGAGAATACGCTTTTCTATATCAAGACTGAGTTCTGTCACTAACTCTGCGTATTAGGATTCATGCTTCACACACCAGACCTTCCTGAAGTGCAGTAACATCATGGAGCAAACAGAAGAGAGGTGGGATGGCATGAGTCAGACACCGAGCCCAACCCATTTATAGAAAAATGGCTTGTTTTGGCAACAGAACGGAGGTGTTATTAGTTTCTAATTAGGACAGCGAAAACCGTCCGTGAAGCCGATTCCGATGTTCACAAGTTTGTTAGGTACGGCACACCTTCATGACACTGCTGCTAATTGTCTGTGTCTTTAGGTTGAGTGCCAAAGCAAACAATATCAGCTTTTCTCTCACACAGACTGTATCGCTAAATAGCAGCTACGTCTGCAAGTGCATACAGGCACACATCCACGCTCCATCTCTCACATATAGACAAACGCGCATGTATAAAACTGTGTGGGTCTTAACATCACTGGGTGTAATATTCTCAAACTTAAAGAATAGGTTCACTTTTTATGTATGCACATTCGTAGGTATGTCTTAAACGATACCCACATGCCCATTTGTGAGCATTAGTGGTCACTGTGGTTGTTTCTCCTTTTGTAATTGGCCATTTTACTACAATTCAAGTGATGGAGAACAAATCCACAGTCCTCATTCTGTTCAAATATACATCATAAAGTTGTAAAGTATCCCACTGTCTGTGGAACAACAATAGTCAAGTTACTGATTTGATTTGTCTAATAGCCCCTTATTGGCTCCAGGCAAGAGCATGTTTTTGCTTCAACACCGGCGTGGGCACTTTAAGTGGGAGACCTCGCTCTGGAAATTTTGAGCATCAAACACTTCATTTCCTGCATTCTGGTGATGTTTTATGCAATACCTTTTCTGCATTCATTTATGGTGGGATTGTCTTTATTTATCGAAGGGAAAACAGAAAATTCAGGTGCCAGGTGACAATTTAAAATACTATAAAAAAGTTCACCCGGCTGAGCAGCTACAGTGAAGATTTAGGCTTCAAGAAAGATGTAAATAAAGTATTTTCAAATCAATTTGTGATCTTGTCCTTCCAGAGACTTGTGCTTCAAAAGAGCCTTATGGAGCCAGTGTTGCTTTTTCAAGTGTAGCACATGATTGCTCCATAACCTGAACTCCATGTTTATTATTGTATTCATGATGACAAAGCTCCTCTGACATCTAAAAAGTAGTTATCTTAACCCAAACCATGATCATTCCCTAAACCTAACCAAGTCTTTTTTTGTGTGTCTACACCAAATCAAACCTTAACCATAGCACGATCAAATCATAGCGCAGATTCGATTCATTTGGAGAGGACTCTGTGCTTGTGCATGCAGGAGTAAGAGTGTATGTATTTGCTTCTGCCCTGATAGCAAACAACCTCACAAGGTTACAAAGATGAGAAAAACTTGCCAGAGTGGTGACATTTTCACAGTACCAACAGACCAGAATTTATATGGGTTACGGCTCCTTTTAAATTTTTGTCGGCCTTTCCCAGAATAAACTTCCGATGCTAATGCACGAAAGACTTCATGATAATCTGCAGTGCTTGTAAACAATCTTAATCTCTCAGGTACATGAAGGGGTTAAATAATGACTGCTGTTCAGTGCGTTGTTCTACATGTACTTTTATTTTTGCGGTTTAGGGGTGTGAACTTCTCGACTTGAACAATGAAATCTGTGTGCATGTACAGTCTGTGTTTGTATAAGGATCTCTTAAGAGCAGAATTGGATGCTTCCATCCAGTTTTGGTCTTTCATCAGCACTTCACGAGGAAAAATAACACCAGAGACAAGTTAGAGCACGGGTCCCGACATAGAAAAAGAAGAATTATTGAGAATTAGACACACACACACACTCACAAACACACACAGGGAGTGAACTTGACGCACAGTCCGTCTCTAGACCTCTTCAAGACGCGAGCACAAGCCTGCAAACATTGCATTATGAGCTGAGATTGATTTCCCATGTGCACAAAGTACAGTAGATGTATTCCCTCTCATGTGGTCGGTCCTGCTGAATTACAACACAGGTTGACATCGTTCATTTCCTCTGTCCCTGGCCTCATATCAGGCTCTAGTGCTGCCGACAGGGTTTGATTGAGAGCGAGAAACTGAGAGTTTGTTTGTATGTGAGGATGTGTGTGTGTGTGTCTAAACCAGCAGTATGTGTGTGTCGGTGACTCATGTGAGGACTGAAAAGGCCTTGAGAGAGAAAAGGAATGACAGCGGAAGCACAATAGTTTGTTTTTTGTGTGCGCAGGCTTGTACGTGGTGTAAATGTGTGTGTGTGTCCTGACGTGTTGGGCTGAAACATCTTCCAGCGGCGTCTCTCTGTGTCCAGGATCAGACTTTTATGCTAATGTATCACTTTCAATAAATGGACCCTCAGAAGTGATGGAGGGGGAGCAATAGATGAATACAAAGCAAGATTTGGAGTGGATTGAAAAATATTCTGTACCCTGTTATCTTTGGGCCAAATGCTTTTTACAATTTTCTGATGAAATTCAGAACGGCGCCTCATTTTTATCACATCGAAACCAACTTCTGCCTTATTAAAACCCCTCGATAACATATTAACTTGTCATGCTTTCAACAAAACCTTGTTACATTATTATTATTATTATTATTATTATTACTATTATTATTGGTAGATACAGAAGTATCTCTTACCGTACCAACAGACTACAGAGCAGCTTCTCTCCTCAGACTGTGAGACTCATCCTACACACTCCATTATATAAAGCATAAAGGGACTTAAACTCAGTTTCGTTTTACAACCCTGGTGTTGGTAAACGACAAATAAAAGAACCTTGAACCTTGTTAACCTGTATTAGTAGTATATAGTAGAAGAAGAATGTGGATTTTGCTGTATTATATTTTGCATGAGGGTAAAAAAGAGAAAACTAAAAGCTTAGAGCCTAAAATGAAGACGAAAAGTATATTATCAACTGATAAATGTTGAATTTAAAGGTCCAGTGTGTAGGATTTAGTGACATCTAGGGATGAGGTTGCAGATTGAAACCAACTGAATACCCCTCGTCTCACCCTTTATTCAATTATTACTGTGCATATAAAGTAAAGAGGAACTTCTACATTAACATAATGTGTTTTTCAAGTAGTTATTATTTAAATATTATGCTATTATAAGTAATCCATGTCAAATAGTTTGTTCTGTCTGCTCTGATAAATCACACATCTAATTATTTAATTAATTGACTCACATGATCTAATTAAATGTGATGCTTAAGATTGAACTCATGCAGCCTAATTAAAATACTTTAAGTAAACATTTAAGGCTAATCCTTTTGTCTGAGTGTGGCCATTTAATCTTTCCGTTTCTCTCAAAATGCTCGAATCAACACATGTAGAGATGATTTTGTTTTGCTGAAGACAACAACAAAACCCATGTTGAAAACACAGAGTATCAAAGACAAAGACAGCCTGGCTGGGCTGATTTGTTAAGCTCAAATCAAAAGTGTAGCTTTGAACAGAAGTTTTAGTTACCATCTGTTAAGTCTTTCAACATTAGACTTAACTGAAACAAATGAAATCACATAAATTGGTATTTAGCATTAGCTGCATTCAACAATCAAAGGCAGAAAGTTGAAATATTTTATCTGATCTCTTAATTCTGTGTATTAAGCCGCCCGCCACCGACTGTAAAAACACCGTCCAAGAGGTAAGCCTACATTTTACTTCCTTGGATGAACGATTCTTTTGCCCTCAAACTGAGATCTGTATCGGCATTATTAAACGGGGAGGCAGCCATTTTGCAGCGATACAGCTGGCAGTCCGACACAATGAGCTGTTCAAAGGAGAAAATGGATTCCAAATTTCTCCCACTGGTGAAATTCTCCATTCAAGAAAATGAAGCTTTGGGCTATCCAGCTTGTTTAATTACATGCAATGTTTACCACTGTGAGTTGATCTCAACGCAACAAAGGGAAGAAACAAACATGAAGCACAGGAGAGGGCAGGTTATTGTCTGTCAGTGTGTGTGTGTGTGTGTGTGTGTGTGTGTGTGTGTTTGTGTTGGGGAGGAGCTGAAGATCATTAACACAGAGAGGTCCCAGGGTCAGATCGTTATAAATACCGTTAAGCCAAGGGGCAACAATAGCCTGCATGCATGTGTGTGTGTGTGTGAGAAGTGGTGGAGGGTCCACAGGGAGTGACTTGGTAAAAGGGGGATGAAAAGATGGCGAGGTGGAGGTGGGGAGAGAGAGATAGACAGGAGAGGTGACGTATAAGTGGGGTCAGGTCATGACCCAACACTGTTAATAGACATGGAACCGATGTTTAAACTGGGGGGAGACTGGAGCTGTTTGCAGTCTGGTGCAGAGACGCTGGTTCAACAGTCAATAAAATACTGTGCCCCCCTCGCTTTCAAAGTTCAGGTCATCATGGAGCTGTGGGCTGCGGGAGGATGAGCACTAAAAAATGCCAGTTATGACACTGTTTCAGGTCTATTTGTCTATCTAAAAACAGGTAGAGGCACTGTGTTGTGATAGCTGCTGGAATGGACGTGGAGAATTTAAAGTGGGTTATTATAAATTGTGGATTTTGTGGGGCGAAAAAAAAAAATATTTAACTGAACTTTGTCAATTCCACTTTGTGTCTCATTTGCTAAGTTCGTAGAAAGAAATGAGGGTCGCGCTCAGGAAAAATGTCTTTTAATGAGTTCACTTTAACATCCGCCTGGCAGTACACAAAACGTTTTTTGGCTATCCGGGGCCTTCATCAACGTGTCAGCTGAAGGCCGGATAGCCGAAAAAACGTTTTGTCTGCTGCCAGACGGATGATAAAGTGAACTCACTTAAAGACATATTTTCTTCTCTATGCGGATGCATGATTTAATGATAATGCACCAGCTGGTCAGAGCACAGTAACCTCACAAATCAACTATTATGTGCTAAGTTCAACCAACATGTATACCGGTTATGACACCTGATTATGACTCACCAAAATAATGTGCTGGATGTGAGATATGGCCACGATCAAAAGAAACAGCAGTGTTGGTGTAACGTCAAAGACATCTGTGTACTGTGCTGTAGAGATGCAAGCGGAGACTTCTAATCGCAATTAGTACAGAAAGTAAACTCAGAAAACCATTTGAAACCATTTTCATAAACAGGAAAATAACTGTCCACACAATGTGCAAAACACACTTTATTCAATCTCCATAAACACAAAATAAAACCAACCAAAACCTTTTTGTTTGTTTGTCTAAAATTTGAAAGATAAAGCCAAACATGTATCCTGGGCCAGTGTGTCACCGCTGTACACTGAGCATGTTTACATGACCACAATAATCTGATAACTCATGATCAGGTTATGATAATAATCTGATTTAACGTGTTAACATGCACTTTAGTAATGTGATAATGGAAAAGAAGAGTTTACATGATTCAGTAAAGTAGTGACGTGACGTAAGACTGTTTTTCTTTTTAAAAAACATCCTATCAACTTGGTGTCGCTTATCATGGCATCTCCGGTCAGCGCTGACCTTATGTGGGATTTGCTAGGTTAGCAAAATAATGCTCTACTTCTTCACGTTATGGATATGAGCAGAAAACGCAACTGCTCGCATTTTAACAGCATCCGGTTTCTTTTACGTTTTTGCACATGCACAGATGTAAAAAAAACAAAGAAAAAACGGATACATGCGCCGAATAAAACGTAATATTGGGCAAAAAACTAGGTGTGTTTATCTGATTTTTCATAATCCGATAACAGCTTTTATCCAATAAAGCATATCACATTATGCTGCTCACATGACCTCTTGAATAATCTGTTAACTCCATAATTCAGATAGTGATCCGTTTATTAGTTTGCATGTAAACATACTCATTGTTCAAAAAGCTCAGCTCAGGCTTGGACACCTGTCCCAAACTGCAATGCCCCTACATGACCAGCAGGTAATCACTTAGGTCAAGTCTAGTCTTTGCTTGGATCATTTCTACGCCAAAGATAAATTTGATAAATAACCACTTATACGTGTTTTTCTACTTAAGTCATACTTAAGATAGATGAAGCCCCCTGGTGAACACAGTGGAGCATTTAACAGCTAACAGCCAGATATTTCTACCTCTAAAATGAACTTTTCATCCAGTTTTAACACCATAAACGAATGTGCCATGTTCCAAGATATGTTCTTGGTTGGTACAGCGTTACTATTATCCAAAGAAATCATGACTAGAACTATGAAAGGTTTTTTTTTTTTTTATAAAAGTTGCCTGAAACTGGAATGTCAGCTAAAGCATCAAAGCGTGAAATCAATGCTCCGAGTTAACGAGTAAGTCATTCAACCTCGAGAACTGCGGCGACCGTAGGTGTGATCCTGCGATCAGATTTGCGTCTCGCTACAAATGGCCCCGTGTCTGTTGGAACAGCTGTTTCTGTCAAGGGAGGTTGGACAATACTGCCACCCAATCACAGCACAGTTCATGAATAATGACACTGTTAAATTAATGACCTTTCTCGTCCACACAGCCTGCCTCATTAGAGCTTTATGTTGAGCGCTGGGAGTTAAACGCCTGGACAAACTGAGCAGATGTATTTCGCCGACATACAGTAGTTATACAACCTTGACAAGAAAGTCGGAAAATCGAGGGGATAATAGAAACTTAAGAGCTGTGGTTTAAATAAAAAGGTGATGAAATGTTTGGACACCTGTCTCGTTGCTATAATGTTTCTAACTTTGGTACTTATTTTTCTATTTACCAGCAGGACTTATAATCGCAGGAATGTATGTAGAGTGAGAACAGATGTATCACAGTCAATTAAAAGAAATGAGCGATGGTTGAGCTACACAAGCTCCAGACACAGCACACTGATTGAAATCATTCTGATCTACAGGGACGCTAAATAAAGTGATCTGATAAGGTTTACATGCTACAAAATATTATAGGACTATGACTTTGTGCTTCTGCCAGCTGCAGAGTGTCTAATCTGCCAGAAACATGATGGCAATTGATACAAAAATTAAGTTATAGGATCCGTCATTTTGATAAAGCAACAATTATTTAACATTTTTAACTTTTATAGGCAATTTAACAGCTAGAGCTCTCCAAGAGGAACGTCTGTTGGGCAAAAATGATTGTGGCAGTAACAGACAAAGAGAGAAATGATCAGATTTAGCTTGAAAAAGTTACGTTGAGCCGACCAAATATGCCATCGTCCATTGCTGATGGCTGATAGTCATCGACTATTGGGCCCCGTACCGTGGTAACATTGTCACCAGACCGGTCTTTTCCAATTGAGACCGTCACAAACTGGGCATTTTTACTCTGATTGGGCTTTATTTCTAAATAATTTATTTGGTATCAGTATGTTACACAGCCATGAATATGTCTGCATCGACAGTCCGATCTTCAGCCCTTTAAGTTGCTGCTCTGACACCAGTGTTGCTGTGGGAGCCCGGGGGTTCGGGATGCAGAGTGGAGCAGGAGTTTTATGGCAGGAGCTTCGACTGGATCTGAGTTAAAACAATGACTGTGAGTGACTGTATTGATCTCCTTTAGGCTCTCTGGGCACACCTCAGACAAACTGAAGCCATTTACTGCAGCACCTTGCTCTGGGCGATGGATGTAGAGAGGCTTTTATGGGATTTAAGGACATTGGGGCCTGTCAGTCAGTCTGTTAAAACAGCTTGGTTTCTCTTGTGCCCAGAGAAGAACGGCGGGACCAGTTGTTAGCAGATAATGGTGGATTTCATGATTGGAGATTACTTTACTGGCCATGTAGTCAGTTTGATGTCAGAGTGTGAGATTGGTTGAAAAAAATGGGGTTTAGATAAACTTCAGAGGTGGTGATGGACAACCTGGATACCAGGCGCAAGTTGGCAAAACAGCAGATTGAACAGGCAAGAGTTCAGCTCTTGTTAAGCCATCTTGGCTCTTGCTGCCGACTGAATTGCCGACCGAAATTGATCTATTTTAAAGATATTCTTCACCATTTCGGCACAAACGCAGAAACTTTGGCTGCTGCTTATATAATAACTTTGCTTTTTGATGAAGAATATATGACTACAAATAAAAAGGCAATATGGATCTTCATGTAATCCCTCTAAGTCTGCCCCGTTTGAGTGACTTATCCAGGCAGTCAGCAGTCAGTGGACCAGTCACTCAGGCTTCAGGGCGAAGACAGAACTGCTGCCACCGTTGACCCCAAAGGTCTCGGTGACCCCTTAAGCCCTTCACATTACGTACAAACACACACACTTGCACACTCACACTAACAGATGACTGGTAACATGAACCCCGTGGTCTCTAAACTGTGCTGTCAACCCGCTGAACACAGGAAGTAATCTATCGATCCAGGAGGAAGAAGGATGGAGGGATGGAGGGAAGAAAGACAGACAGAGGAGAGAGCAGAAAAGAAGCAAGGTTCAGATTCGAGGAGAGGCTGGTTGAAAGATGGAGGGAAGTATAGAGGCAAAAGTCGCAAAATGTTTTGCTAATCAGCTTCTTTCTCTCAGAAAAGGAGTGCTGTAGTTCTGGTGATTTCCCATGTGAGATACACAACATTGTGAGATATATTCCAACTCATTCTGTAGATTTACTGATTCTGAAACTGATGTATGCAAAAGTTTTTCTGCCTAATTGCAAAGGATGTCAAGTCTGATGCAGACATACAATACTTTTCAAAATGTGCACATTCGCTGGCGGAAATAAGATGAACTACAGACGTCACACCCATGCCTGATGCCGATGACATGCGGAAATGATCACGCATCAATAAGATTTCTGTATCTGTGTGACACCAGTGAGATGAACTCACTGGTTTACAGTGAAACAGGGGTCAGCTGGAATAAGGGTGATGTCACATATGTTCATGCACCAATCAGGATTTAGCAACAGTTGAATGAAAATATGAAAAAGAAAGAAAGAAAGAAAGAAAGACAGAAAGAAAGAAAGAAGGAAGGAAAGTAGGGAGGAAGGAAAGTAGGGAGGAAGGAAGGAAGGAAGGAAAGTAGGGAGGGAGGGAGGAAGGAAAGAAAGAAAGAAAGAAAGAAAGAAAGAAAGAAAGAAAGAAAGAAAGAAAGAAAGAAAGGAGCAGGACTAACGGAGAAGAAAGGAAAGAGACATGGAGAGCTGGATACAGTGGATGGGTAGAATTTCCTCGACACTGCAGTTAGCTTAATGTCCGTATGACTCTGCCTGTTCAAGCCAAAAATCCTCCTCCTCTTCAGCCTGATGCGGAGGCCTATCACGTTCCCCTTTCCTCCACCATCCACTGGTAAAAATAGACATTTCCTCGTCTCCTGCGTCTGTCTCGCGTCGTGTATCTCCTCTCTCATCTCCATGCATGTGTCTACCACCCCACTTTCTTTCGTCATCATCTTGGTTTTTTTTGTTTTTTTCCCACATCCTCTTCTCTTGCTCTCTCTTTCTTCCCCCTCAGTCTGATCTCTTCTATTTTTAATATTCAACCCACATTCACCTTCTCATATGACACACACTGGAAGACCAAGTCCATAATCTAAGTATAAGCTCTCCGAGGCGGTCAAGAGACTCAGAGATGTGAAAAAAATGAAGAAGCAGGGAGGAAAGTGACGAAGAAAGAAATTAAAGTGAGAAAAAAAAGGACTGTGTTGTTGTGTTTTCTGCTTCGGTGATATAATCAGACCGTCACGGCAGGAGAATTACCACCAAGCATCGGATCAATACGGAGGAAAAATGCTTCGAATAATTAATTACATAGAGAAGATATTTATAAAACTGAGTCACATCTCATCTTTTTATCTAATGTCAACAAACATCACTGAACACTGAGTCTTCAGCGATGGTACATATTAAAATATCAGTGTTTTCATCCTAACTGCTGTGGTGGAAAGAACATTTACTAACTTAACTAATTTGATGCTCTTTATTTGAGCATATCTATTTTATGAGAATTTATACTTTTACTTACTTTTTTTGACAGCAAAACGTGATGATCTTATAAAATATGACACACTACAGTGAACTCAGACAGAACCAGATGAAGTTTAGTTTGTCATTTTAAAAGATGTACTTGGATGTTTTAGACATGAAGTCCTGTCTACATCTGACCTTTCCTAAGCAAGTTACGGCCAGTTATTATAGTATTACCCTCGGTTATTGAATCATAACAGAGGACACTGAGGCACAAGTAACTTTTTCAGAGAAATATATTCTCCATTGGACGACAAAGGTAGCTTTGTTTCAACCATTGTTCATTGACACACAGGAAGAAAGTATGCAAGTTTAATGGTGCAGAAAGCGATGGCTTAATTGTTTCTCCAAAGTGGTTTATAACACGTATGCTGCCACTGAAAAGCTAAGAAACTCTAGAAACTCCAATGTAAACATGCTCCATCAAGTCCTGCATTCATAATTTTAAAAATCTAGCAGCAAAATATAGTTAATTTACCAAAACTAAAAGTAGTTGTTCATGCATCAGTGTGTAAGCAGCATTTTATTGTTGCAGATTCTCGATGTGGAGCTACTTTTATGTGGTTTAAACCAACTTGGGGGTCGGGTGTCTGCCAAAGGGTCACGTGACGAGAAAGTTCTGCTACAATAAACTGTAATTACTTTTTAGATTTTTCTCTAATGTTTACTTTTCTGTGAAATATGAAATAATTTTAACTCTCTGGGCCTGAGGCATTTATTTAAATTAAACCACGTAAGAAGTTTTAATGGAAATGTCTCTCGGACAAAACTCAACTGAAACTCAAACATGACATAGTTGCTATAGCTGTCAAATAAAAGGGTAAAAAATTAAACACGTAGCGGAGCAGAAGTATATTCTGGCATTAAATGGAAATCCTCAAGTAAAATACAATTCGTAAGTTGAACAATCTGACATTCACGGCCACATCACGCTGCACTTTGTCAGCTGTAAGAAACAAGGTAAGGTTTCAGCTTCTCTCTCGCTCTTCTTCCTTCTTTACATGACTTTTTCTGTCACTTCCCATGTGATCTTCTGTCAGTTTTCATGATGAAATGTGGAAAAATGTGAACCTCTATCTCCATATTTGAACAATTATCACGCCTCACCCCTTCTTTATGATGCTTTTCACTCCGTCACACTACGCCTTCGAGTTCAGAACAGCTATGAACACTTTTTGCAGTGTGGTATTGTAACTTTTACACGAGTGAAGGATCTGTTTAATTCCTCCGACGCTGCCACAAATCCATCAATCAATACTTAGTGCCAAGGCTAACCCATCCAATTATATGAAAACTCCTAAATGCCACGAGGATAAAAGAAGAGCAGATATGTACTGTAATTAGACGTTGTGAGCAGAACACTCCCCAAGTGTTGAAAAATCCTCACAGTCGTGCAGTGAAAAAGGGAAAAGCCTCGAAGACTCGAAACATTTTGCCGCCTTCAGTTGAGAGATGGACGGAGTCAAAGAGGCACGGAAGGAAAGGATGATTTATGGAAAACAGGAAGCACAATAAAAAAGGGATTTGGATTTGGCGTCGTTTTCAAAAGGCAGAATAGCCACAGATATTTTCGTTTATTTCATTTATTGTGTCTGACTGAGCCTTTTGTACTGATAACTACAGGAACACTCACACAGCGACACACAGACGCACACCTAAAAGCTCGTGCACGTTCAGATGAAAAAGACACATTTACACACGAGGGACACCAATAAATGATTTCTTTTATTGAAAAAAAAAAAAAGAAAACAACCCCTGTCTTACTTCTGAAGAAGGAAAATATCGTTTTCAAATGAGCCTTTTAAGCAATTATACAGAACAGCCTCTTGAACGCAGCTTTAATGCCACAATACATTTATGAAGGAGGATCATGGCCCGAAAAGTCCTTGTCACTCCAAATTAAGCTTCATTTCTGTTCAGCTTGCCTTTATACTGAATATGACATAACTTATAACATGTTTTTTTTTTGTATCCTAACGTCATCCTTGTGATACTGATGCTGGATGGACATACCATTCCTGATGGAGACACATGAACAATGAGGTATGTCTGTCACAAACACATGAAGGTAAAACAGCCACTTGACCCCAGTTGAGTTATAAAACAATAATACTGTGTATCAGAATGTACAAGGGAAATAAAAAGGACAAATAAAGATAAAACATCAAAATAACATTCACATCCAGGTCAAAAATGTGTTATAATGTACTGTCATATTCCCCCAGTGTTAGCATTTAGCATCAAACATCTTCAAAACAATTCAAGAAAATCTAAAATTATGTAATTTACAATGCTCAAATGTAAAATATGTACAAATATGTGCAAAAACAAATCTAAGGAATTTAAAATGATCCTAGCTTCCTGTTTATAAGAGTAACAATGAAAAGGTTTACGGGACAATAACTTATAGCTTCTGAGCGGCATTGTACTCATTTTGTTTAAAATGTACGGAGGAACAGTTGTTAGCTAAACCCAGAGCTGAAGAATAAAACTGCCTGAAATATTCAGCTTGTTATGATAAAAGGAAATAACGGAGCAAAGTCACCTTAAAAAGACACTTCTTATGTAGCAGTAGAGCGAATCCTGACTTAACATGAATGTGAATCAGATTCACAATAAAGGAATAGTGGGACATTTTGGGAAATAAGCTTAATTCCTTTCTGGCTGAGAGTGATCAGTACGGCTCTCACGTCTGTCTGTTAAATATAAGGCTACAGACAGTTAGCTTTGCTCAACGTAGCCTGACTGAAAGCATCGGGAAACAGCTAGCCTGACTCTGATGACCTACCAGCCCCCTTAAAGCTTTCTAATTAACATATTATATCTTATTTGTAAGTGTATTTCTCAAAATGTCAAACAATCTCCCCTTGTTTATGAGCCTGGTGTTCAACCCATTAAAGTTTAATTACTGGTCATGTCACATTTGGTAGCTGCTTTGATCCACGTGACTGTTCTCCCGATATATAACTGTCCGCTGGGTGATAAAACTCTGAAATTAATGCAAAACAAACAAACAAAAAATCCTCACTGTTAAGTATCTGGTTGTAATATATGGACTACACAAAACAAAAACAAAGAAACATAGCTTCAGTTTAAAGTTCACACTTAGAGCAACAGACACAAACTGTATATTGACTGTGAAAAAGTTACATTCATGTTGCCGATGAAGCTCGAATATTTGCAGCCTTGTCTCTTAGAAATTACATTTATAGACAATTTCCAACAGCAAATAGTATTTCAAGGACCAAATCATGTTTCCTATGAACATGATGAGGGAGCGTTGTTGATGAACTGCTTGGCAAGTCTCAAAAAATGCTTTGAGAACGTCCTAAAGCAACAGTACCAACGCAAAACCACATCTGGAGCAACACAGTGCACTTATTATTTCATCTCAGTTATTTTGTTTGGTTAGGTTAAGGGAACTACAATACGTCTGGGCAACAAAAATACTTTAGAAAAAACATGGCTTGGATTAAAACAGACGCTTTCACAATGTTACACCTGTGTTTGAAAGGATCACTTCTCACATGTGCGTGTTTTTGCGAGGCTCCTTACAAACACGTGATTGGTCAGTTTCAATAATGGTCCTGCAGCAACATTAATTACGATGCTCCAGGAGTAACCCCAACATCGGTTTTGCATCCACTCGAAAATGGCTGCAGCATTATTCAACGTTTTTTATGTTTAGAGCACTGGCAGCACATTTTTTTTTATCAACGTTTAACTGAAAAACAGTTGCTTTGTTGCCTGAACCTGAGCACAGACAGGAGTCTGGACACAAATGTGCCACATTCAGCCAAAGAAACATCGTCTCTGCACACAATCAAGGCAGTGATTGTGTTTCCTTCAAAACATATTTGCTGTTGCTAACTAATTGTACATAAACATAATTTCTAGGAGACGGGGTTTGAATTTTTTAATATTTCAGACACAGATGTATAATGTGTCTCCTTGACGTTATCCCCCCGTTATAGAAAACACAGTCTTTCTTTCCTTATTTCTTATAAACACACACACACACACACACACACACGTACTGATGCATTCACAGACACAAACACAAAAACACCCACACTCCCCAATCTCCCCCTTCCATTCACTTTTATCATTAATTGCTTCAGGGCTGTTTTAATTGATTTTATTCACCTTTTGTTTGTATTTGTTGCATTTCTAAACATTCTTCACGCTGGCGGGTTTTTGATGTCATTTGGTTTCATGACGCCTAATTAGCACTTTGGCAGATTGATTATTTTTCTCTTTCTCTAAGCCCCAAAGGGATTGTAATGCGGGTTTTTCTTCTAATAATGAGCCGTTTTTAATCTTTTTTTGTATGAATACACACGAGAAACTAAACCTACAAAACTAAACCAGCTGTGAAAGTTCAACCAATAAAATGTTCCTTTTTTTTGCTGTCAGCTTCCTAATTCTTATACTCAATCTCACACCGCAAAGGCTTCAGAAAGCTTAGGGAGTGTATCTGGGAGTGTAACAGCAAATTGTTACACTAATTCATCATTTCCCCGGGATGAAAGAACACCACCATAACAGAAGTAGTTTAGAGACACTCTCAAAATCACTTCAAACAGGAACGAAATGAACCCTTAAACTGAAGTAAATGTAAAGTATAAACACTAAGTGCAGTTTGAACAGCTAACGTACCGCACGATGGCCAATGAACACCACTTCAAATGTGAGTTTTTGTGCATCAGTGAAAGTGCAGAGCCCCCTTTTCTGTCTTATTAATGGATGCAGAGGCTACTCAAGTGCACACTCTTTAGATAATGTGATTTAAAAACATCAGCCGGCTGAAAACGCGAGATGGTGTTTTGTTTTTTTATTTCTTATTTATTTATTTCCAGATTAAATCTGCAGACCAGTTTGACTGTCTGGGGTTTGGGATAAAAAAACAAAAGGTTGCACCCTCTTACATTGTGAGTCTCCCACACCGGCGAAAGTGTTTTTTAGTTAACCCTGTAGCCCTCTTAATCAAATATTCCCCATGCATCTGCCCTGACCTCAATCTCAGCCAGCTCTGCCTCTTTCTCTGAGTGTGTGTGTGTGTGTGTGTGTGTGTGTGTGTGCGTGTGTGTGTGTGTATGTGTGAGAGACACATCCTGACTTGACATGTGCACATATGGTGGACTGTGCGCAGTAAAACCTACAGGACATGTTGGATGTGCCGTGCATATGTGATGCACTTAAGCACTCGACGTGTGCGTGTAATTATTAATTTATGTGTGCATTCGTGGATACAAGCATGTATCTGTCTCCATAATGTAACTGAGATGTACAGCTTTGTATTGGCTCATGTCAGTGTGTGGACACGCCGAAGATGTTTTATAAAAAGTCAAACGCAGTTCAGCTTTTCAGCCGCGTGCACTATAAAGGTTACTTTATTTCACCTGTGTGACAGCGTGCACACGTGTGCTATAGACAGATGTGCATGCATGACTGAAGCTGTCTTTCAGAGAGGGAAGGTGGGTGGTGAGCAACCGATGATTAATTTAACAGAGAGGCTTCAATTTATGACAGTGTGAGTGTCAGTATTAGACGCTACGGAGGAGAATCAAGGCCAGTGGGAGATTTTGGGAGTCAATTCTGACTTTAATCTCAGGATACTGACTTTTTTCTGGAGTTTAGAGTCTGAATTTTGGGAAAAAACTCTGCATCATGCATTGTTATTTCACAGAGGCCCTAATCCTCTTCTGTAGGACACTGACAAGGTGTATGTTCCCGAAAGAGTTTAGCAAGCACGTAACATCTTAAACATCCATCACTGTGAGGATTTTACACTTCCAGCGTCCTCTGATTCATAGAGACACAAATTTCCCACCATAACCGAGCTGTTGGCAGGGGAGTGGGAGGGAAAAGAAATCTGTTTTGTGGCGGATGTGCTGGATGTTTTGACAGGTGTGCTGAATACCTGCAAAACTAATTTGGCGGTTGTGCAGCAGTTTTTGGGAGCGCTGTGCCTCCCAAACAGTAGTAGCGTGCTCTGCCACTCCTGGCGTCAACCGTCGGTGATAAAAGACTTCCAGAAAACCTGCCCAACTCCTGTACGTTTAAACATTTACTGCACACAAGAGCCAGGCGACTGGAAGTGAGCCATTTTCTCTCACATGCGCTCTGAACACCTTCTTTACTTGTGGGGACTGTGACTCGCAGTGGTTCAGGCTAACGCTAACATAAAAGCTGCTGCCACTTTCAAACATAATCGCTGTTTTTTCTTCTTCACAGACACTTTTTTCGCAGTGTGGACTCGGCTACTCAATTTAATGAGCCTCAAAACTTTTGCCAACTGTTTTGCTCTGCTCTGCTCTGGTCGTCCAGTTCAGCAGGATCACAGAGACCCTGTGCAGTCACTGAATTTCTGATCGGTTTGGATTTGGTATTATTATACCGGGTAACACAGGGTCTAAACAGGGAGGGTGGTCTGAATTTAAACAAGACCCTGAACGCAGCGTTGTTTACAAAGTAAGGACTGTTTGTGTGTGTAAGCACCGACGGGTGCAGTGGGTTCAACTTCAATAAGGTGCCTAAATCTGCAGGAGTGTGTGTGTGTGTGTGTGTGTGTGTGTGTGCTGGTCCAGAAGGTCGGGTCCGTAGGGAGGTTGGTATGTGTGTATTTGGGGAAGATGTAGGTTAATGGCTGTCTCTGTCCCTCCGATCTGAATAATTCATCCAATCGGAGGCTTTTATGTATCTCTGAAGGCACTCTGTGATTGGTTGATCAGGCTGCTGCATCCCAAAGCTCTACCTGCTTCTTCTACCTTTAGAGGTTGATAATGGACACCACACACCTGACCATCACCGTCTGTGTGTGTATGCGCGGCCATTCCCTTCATTTTTTTGTTTTGTCGGTCGGACGTGCCCCTATCCATCTATAATTCATTTTCTATGTTCTCGCTCCTATTTTGTCTCCCACAAACACACACACACACTCATAAACACACACACACACACACACACACACACACGCACACACACACACACACACACACACACACACACACAAGCACTCTTTCTCTCTTTCTTTTAGTCTCTTGTGTGTCCATCTCCGTTAGCGTGAGACCACCTCCACAGGGATGTTCTGAAACAATGCACAGCCTGAAGGGAAACACAAAAAACACAAACAATAACAAAAACAAAACAACTGTAACAAAAGAAAACAACACAACTGCAAAATAATAATAACATAAATAAATAATAATAATAATAATAATAATACGATGGGTGGAGAAAGAACACAAGGTTTTTTTTGCAATGTGCTTGAAATTTAGTCGTTTAAACCATTTTCCTTTTTAGGTTTCATACCAGTCTTTCAAATGGAGCTACATGTTAATATCCTTGTATTGTTTGTCTACCCTTCGTAAAGCTTTACGTACTGTGAGTAAAGAGTTTTCGGGGTTAAAATAAATCTAGGATTAGAGAAGAGAGAGGTTTAGTAAATTAGCCTAATGTTATTTACAAGAGAGAAGCAAACAGGGTCTTGTAGTCAGTCTGCTTGGCGATAGAGTATAATATACGGAGTATATAGAAATACAGGCACAAAAAACCCTGGCTAAATGCAAAGGCGGGGCCTCAACTGTAACTTCAACCGTGGTCGGAGCCACGGAGTCTGAAAAAGCCACATCGGTCGACCCCTCGTTAAGATATTTCAGTCGGGACCAAAGTGTTGGACACACTGATCAAGCCGTGCTGCTAGTTTAGGTAGAGTTATCCTAGTGTGACTAACTAGCATCCTAGACTAACATCATCTCCGAGGTTCCTCCTCGTACGTGAGTAAATCTATTAGTGTAACTGGCGCACACACTCCACTATCTCTGTCTGTGTATTCATTTATGAACCATGCAGCAAAGGTCACTGTGATATTTTACACAGATCCACAGCGGAGAACTTTCCCGGTAAAGTGCTTATTTGTTTAAAAAAAAAAAAAAAAATTACTCACAGTCGGGGTGACTTGACCTTTTACCAAAGCATGAACTAAATTCACTCATCGATCGCACACACATCTGAACTTTACTTTATAGTCTTCAGCCTTCCCACTGCGCCACAATCAATGGACTCACTCATACCTACTTATAATGCTCCTTCATACCAGACAGCACAACGGGCTGTTTATCCAACTGTTTCACCCTTCGTGTAGAGAAACAAGGATATAATTTAGATGCAGATAATCAGCTGCATGTGTCTTTGTAAAATTACAGGCTGATACCAACACCTGGCATGTCACTGTGAGGGCCCGTGCCAGCCAAACATAACAGCCTTATCAGTGTTGGGAGGATTATGTGTACATTACCAACCTGGCAGTTTACGACGGAGGCCGAGCCAGCCAAGAGGAATAAAACCTCCCTGCTGGATGTGGAATTAAGGTTTAAATGCATTCCGAATATCTGAGAGAAAATGAGAAATGTCACCAAAAAACCTCTGGCCGGAGTTTATGCGTGAGAAAAGCAGTCGGAGAAAGATGTGAGTCATGTCTCGCAAAACATCAAACAGACAAGGGGAGCGATGGAAATAAGGTATGTAACCGGCAGAGTCCAGCTGTGTCACAGCAGCGGGTTTTAATTCAAGCTCATGTAACTTTATGTCTTCGGGGTTGTGTTTCTATTGATTTACTGCTGCAGCGCTACAAATGCCAAGCTAGCACAACAGAAATACAGCTTCTAACCATTTGGACAACACTTAATGTTTGCCTTGTGTCTCCCACTGTGTTTGAGAGGGGATGTATGCCAACTCATGCAGGTACTGAACATTTTGTTTACCAGCAGAGGTGATTTTCTTGTACTCGTGCCGTGACGCACAAAGAAAAAAATCGTTTGTCAAACAAGAAAGAGTTTAAGAAGTCCTGAGATATGTTCAATAGAGTTGGTTTTACACTCACAGGAGATCTTCAAGGAACTCTGAGGATATTCAGGGAACCTTGCTGACTTTGGGGGTTCCTGCGGGAACCACTAACAGCTAAATTTAGAAGTGAGGGTACAAGAGGAACTTCCCAGGGAACCTTATGAAAAAAAGGGTTCCTGGAGGATCTTTTGTTAGGCTCCTGCAGATTAGTTTAGTGTTTTGTTCCTGCAGAGCACAGAAGCGGTAGCTTTTTTGTTGTATTTATTTATTCGTTATTTAATTGTGAGGTCAAAACTATTGTGTAGCAGTCCCATTGTGTGAGACAAAATCACCTGTTGCGCAGGGTGGGGCGACTGAGTCCTAATGAATGAGTGGAAGCGGCTCGAGGCATTCCCCTCCCGGCCAATCAGGGTGTGACGACGCCCTTTTGTGAAGGCTTAAGCGAGGTGGGGAAAGGCACCCAGGTTGGACTCACTCTCATTCTGAATCTGTCCCTGACACACTGCAGACCTCATCCTGATCGACTGCCACCCAGAAACTGTGGTCTGTTCAGGCCCCCCATTGAGATATATTACCTCAGTGGGGGGCCTATATATTACCTATGGCCTATTTTGGAAAATGAATGTTGGGATTTAACTGACATAAAAGCCACGGATTGACAGAAATACAGGGTGTAGAGCGCTATAAATGTTTTAAAACCTCATCATCAGACATGAATGGGAATTAAAAAATGTGTTTTGGTCAACTGCAGCGCTGTCTGCAGACTACAGCGTTAAATTTAAACCTGCAACATACCTCGCCACCAACACAACCTCAGATTACAAGTAAATGACGAGGCGTGGATTTAATATGGATGTAATTCTACATCGGTCGGGGATAAAGTCCTTAAACTGGACTCTCAATAATTAGTGTAGGAGGTGCGGTGTAATTCCTTTAGCTTCTCTCCAAAAACTAATGAGGGCCAGAGGTTAAAAGAGTCTGGGATTGTGGTGATACTCATCCTCTATTAGCATCTGTGTGCTCACTGACTGAAAACAGCGCTAATGAATAAACATACAGTACTGAGGGATACATTCGGATTGTGTTTAATCACACCGTAACTGCAGCCACGCTTGTTTCGCCCTGTCACTAGAGCGATATCTCCGCTGCAGGTTTGAGGAAGGAGGGATGTGTAATTAGGTGGCCTGTACAGTGGAAATAAAATAAGAGCAGGCGAGTAATGGCTGAGACGTCTGTCAGCACGGGAATGTAAAGGAGAAAACCATTCCAGGCAGCTGACACTTTATGATAAAGGACGGGCTGAGGCGAGCCAAAAACAACAACCTGCCCTCCCGCCTCAGCTGGGTTTATCATTTCTGTTTTATGGAAAAAAATGAGAGACAAATGTGGAGATTTGCAGTGGACTTAAGAGTTGCCAAGAAGAAAACAACAAACTTGTCACAAACACTCAATTTACAACCACAAGACAAAACACCCACATCAAATCCACCTCGAGGAAAGTTTCTTGAGAATTGCGGATCTAATTTGCACAAAAAATACAGTGATGGTGACGGATAACCGTGTAGGTGTAGTGGATGTTTGGTGGATTAACATTCCCAGGACACAGCAGAGGAATGTAACATCACAGGGGGTTTAGTGGTATCGCAGACGGTTTCCATGTGATGGTTTATGCATTTGGCGAAGACAGAACTGGGTCAGGGTCCAACTTCTTAACTGCAAAAATACCTCTATCAATCCAGGAGAGATGCAGCTTCAGACAAGAGCTTACAGTCATATATCCACTTTGTGTCAATGCTACAAACTAACAATGAAGAATAAAAGTCAACAGAATGGTAGAGCGCATACCTCCGCCAAGGCCCAACAATCGCCTTTGATTCAATCAAGCCCTAACCCACAAAACTTGGATGGAGGATGGGTTTTGCTGTGGATCCAGATAAAGGACTCACTTTCTTTAACAATGTGAGAGCGTGAGGCGTTTTTTGTGATTTCGATATGTCAAGGATTCGTCATTTTCACGCCTCCCATTCATTGTCTATGTAGGAAGCCGTGCAATGCATTATGGTACTGGAGCGTCACGTTTCGAGAGGTGTTGCGTTGCCTGCTCCACATCTCGCTACTTTATGCAAATAAGGAAAAACTTACACAAATTATTGTCAAGTTAAAATGGGAATAGATTCTGCAACTGTATGGCTTCTTTCTCACCTAAAATGTTGTGAGAAACATCTTTCTGCTCAGCTACTTTTGTAATGTAAGAGAAAGTTTCTCAAACGATGGTCTATGACTGGCGTTCGTCCAATTGGATGCAGCCACTGAGTGTTTGCGTGGTTGTCGGAGGGTGTAGCCTATTTTGTTCAAGCGTGCAAAACTGGGAAGCGTTACATGCCACCTGCGTCAAATGATGCCTGTGGACACGTACCATCAGGGGATAATGCATGGAGCTGGGTATGTGGCTGGTATTCACTCTACAGATAGCCATCCTAGTTCACTGTGAAGTTAATGAAAAATGCTCACAATGTTAAAGAAAGTGAGAAAAAAATTCCTGGATCCGTCCCTTTATTCAGATCTGCACCGAAGGTTAATGGGGTCTACTCTCGGCCGGGACCCATCCTCCATCCAAGTTCTGTGGAAATCTGTCCAGTAGTTTTTGTGTAATGTTGCTGACAAACCAACCAACAAACATGACCTCCTTGGTGGAGGTGATAACCTGACCTCAATCCAACTCTGTAAGGACCAAACTGTCCCTGAAAAATTCAAGAAGTGAAGCTGGCTGGATGTTGTGCTTTATATCTAAAACTCAGCCGGGGTTCCTTCACAGTGGGCCTGATAAGGATATAAAAATAAAATCAGTAATTTTGTGTGTGTGTGTGTTGTTGATCAGTTGTGTAACTCCAGTGCTGTGAGATATTAAATTGAATAAAATCAAATGAGGAGTATTGCAGCGTTGGTCACAGTGTGCAGACTGATTTTTTTTTTTTTTTTTCCCCCTCATGCTTCTATTTATAGAACAGCACCTGTTATTTTGTTTATACCAGCAGCTGCCTGTTGTTTGACTGGCTGTTAAATATTTCAAAAGAAACACATTTTGGCACTTGATGTTTCAGCTTTTTGATGCTCGGTACCTCAAAGCAGCACACCGCCCAGATTTTAAGTTACAATTTCAACCTTAAAAAAAAAAAAAAAAAAATCCTCATCAAGTCATGTCTGGCTGCCAATCATCGTCAGTCCCTCCCGGAGGAGAGAAAAATGTTTCCATTTGTGACTCACATCATAAACAAAGCCAGTAAAAAAAAGAGGCGGCATGATGCAGTAATGAACTCGGGCTTTACGATTTGACGTCTTGTGCGTCTGCTCGCATTCCACCGTCGACTGCTGCCTTTTAGTCGGTCCCAGGTGTGGCGTGCGTATGAAGGTAGTGATTCACTCGCCTCCCAGACTCAGCTAGTGATGATGATGATTTAGTTTTGGAGCAGCACAGGTTGGCGATGACGCAGGTTCCCATGGCAACAGCATGCAACGGGCAACGGAAGTCGACCGTGTCACGCTACAGACCGTCTACACACATCTGCACATGCACACACACACACACACACGCACACGCCACAAGGCTCCATTCAGACTATTCATCAAGCCGTCCTGAGAGAGAGAAAAGTGTCAACATGCAACACCGAACAACCTTTCATCGGTTGAGGAACGAACACAAATCTGCTCTGCACTTAACGATGATTTAACATTCTTTCAGAGCTCTTTTTCTTCGTTCACCCGTCTCACACACGTTGGATCAGATCATGACAAGGTGGTGAGAAAATTATGCTCCTCGTCGTAGTCCGACCGACTTAAAGGAATGGTATACGAACGGTAAATGGACTGCATTTATACGCTTTTCTAGTCTTATTGACAACTCAAAGTGCTTTAAAGGCCCTGACAAACGAGGCCGATGGTGTCAGCGAGCATCAGTGGCTCGAGTGGAAGTGGACGGCTGTTTGGTCAATTCAGCATGTCGAATCGACGGTGGAGAGGAATCACTGTGATTGGCTGTTCAGGTAAGCGGATCAGGGAAACCCCCTTCAGCCTGTCCCTGTAGTATTCATGATTTCACCCAATTAGCGCGGTTTCTTCTTTTTACTCCTCTGTGTCTTCGCTGGTGCCACTCGCAACTTCTTATCCGACGTGTTCTCGCTTAGAAGTGGCTATTTTAGGGAGAGTGGTGTCAAAAAATACTGCTTAATCACAACAACGGTTTGTGTATCAGCAAAGACGTATTTCCTTTCACACAGGCGAAGGACGTACGAGCTTGTTGGGCATTGCAGGTAGTCTTAGCGATGTGTTCAAGTGCAGCTTTTTGTGCCGAGCCACAGGAGATGTGAGTTGACACAACCGTCAGCCTTTTGATGCAGCTAGTTTTTTGACAGTTTGGTGTGTCAAGGCCTTCCAACACAAGTCAGCATTCACGACGTGTTGACCGCAGGGGCCGGATCAGACCACCAGCCCTCAGATTAGTTGACGACCGGCACAGTCACCCAAGGAGACATTACAGCTGTGACAAATAACACAGGTCATCAGTTGTGGCCTCGTTGCATCATGTCATCATTCATTTCTTTTTTTTTGAACCAATGCAGTTTGTTATATTACCTTGCATTAGAGCTGAAACGGAGTAAAATACCCCAAAATCCTCATCTGTCAGCAACTCAGCCCCTAATATTTGCTGGGTTTCCAAATATCTCTGGCTTTCCTGTTATTCAGACTAAACAAGCAGTTTAATTATAATACCTCGGGGCTCTGGATGATTTTCAGGTGTTTAATACAAACAAACAATTAGTTGTTTAATCAAGAAAATAAGGGATGGATTTGATAATTAAAATAATTACTTGCAGCCCTAACATGCACCTATCTGTGCTCAGCCCAAATCATTTACATAATCCATTTGTGTGATATGCAGCGACTGAAATGTGCTTTTTCACTCATACTAAGCAATGAGGATTACTCATACAAACGTACACAAACACATATTCTTCCTCGTTGTTGTCATTGTATTCTGCGCGCCATCTGTCTGTTTAATCAGCATTTTCTCAGGACATACGTTTTGTGTTTTTTTCCCGTGGCTTCAGACTGCTTCCTGCTCGCTTGCTCGCATTTTTCATCAGTTGTCTGATGTCAGCTAAGAAACCCTTGGACAGCTCAGCAAAACGGTAGGTCTTGGCACTGGACCGTGGAGTGGACTTTAAGAAACACAGTAATAAATCCAAGTGGCTGCTCTCCGAGGCTGCTAACGCGCAGTTTGTGCTGTAGTCTCCGGATGGTTTGGTTTGTTTCTGAACATTAACGCACGTCATACGGGAACGAACACACGCTCGTGCATCAGGAAAAACAATCAGGACTGTGATTGACATTGTTGTCTTCTCTCTGCCAGACATAAACACGCACAAATCAAAGACTTTCTTTCTACTCTTCACATTTTCTTTCTGTCTGTAACAAATGTTTGTTGCTCTTTTTCTGCATCCTTCACACACAAACACAAGTGTCTGGGATTTTAATCCTTTTGTAATCCTTTTTTTACTTAACTGTGGCATGTGATTCTCATCAAAACAAATTAAATTAATCAGCTTTCCAATTAAAATGAGCATTATATGGCACCAATGTCGTGGTGCCACTTCATGTTTTCATCTACAAAGATTTTCTAAAGGTTATATTATAACCTAATATACTGTATGAACATAACAGTCATAACTTGGACCAGATGGGCTCTCCATCACTTGATCTCCAATTTGGAGATAAAATGTGTTTTTTTATTTGATTTAAGTTATGCAGGTAACCTCTTTTGATGGGGAACACTAGTAAAGAGACTTTCAACATCAAACATGACAAAAAAAGATAATCCCCTCACTGTAATCCTGCAAATCACTTCATCAAAAATTCGTTCAGATCTTTATCTATGATTTTTGGCTGGAGGGGAACAGCCCTGCAGATGCATTTGTCTGTGATCGACTGAAGTTGCAGCATCGGTCCAGGCAGTCTTTGTCATGATTTGGACTTTGTGAGGAGGTTTCTGTGCTTCGTGCCTTGTTCTGTGTCTTAACTGTACTCAGAGGTGCTCTGCAGAGGCTGGGCGTGTCCTTCCTGGATGGCTGGAGCTCCTGCCGCTCTCACACCTGCAGCTATTCATCAATGCCAGCTTAAATACTCAGGTCTTCCTTCCACCCGCTGCCAGATTGTTTCTGCTCATCCTCCTGGTATATGGCTACACTGCTAGTGCGACTATTTGTGACTCTTGCGTATTCTTGTGCTCCTATGAGTCTAATTTTGTGCGTGCTCCAGCTCCACAGCCAACCTTCCACCCTGCCTTATGCACCACTGCTGCCTTAATCCTAATGTGGATTCACCAAGTCTCCCTCACCTGTGCCTCCACCTAAGCCTCAGCATGCACCATCGTGAGCCCCAGTCACTCCACTGCCCACTACCTGAGCAACCTAATAAATTCCTCTCAACCTTTTCAAGTTAATATCGCCTTGATGTCTTGTTGAACATCCGCAATCTTGGAAAGTGCATTGTAAATATCTCTCGTTCAAAACTCACAGATTATGGACCAAAAACTCGATGTCTTTGATGCAACGCCAACTGAAATGTTATTATCCAACGTAAGAACATATTTTTTGTCATCACTTTGATTGTATTTTTTGAAAAACATCTGTTTTTTTAATCGGTATGTTCTCAGGAAAGGCGTTGGTTGTTTTCTGTTAGCTTTGTGCTGCCTGTGGTTTGGTTTGTGCGTATTGACACGGTGATACATCTAACTGCTTTTATTCTTCTCTGGAGCTGCAAGCACTTTTATTGTAGTATAAAGGAGATTTGTTTGTTCTGAAGAGACTTCGGAAGACATTACACAGGTATAAACATGTACTGAAGTACGAGGAAAAACAAAAAACTGAACTGAGTCTTCCTCTCAGGCACATTTACGTACAAACAGAGGACTCTTCTCTCTCTGCATGTCTAGCACCCCTACCTCTACCTTCCTTCCCCCCACACACACATACAGCAGAGCAGACCTGCTGAACTTAGCATTAGCAGTGATGGGAAGGCTGGGCCAAGACGACAGAGGCATCATCCTAGCTCAGTCTGGACAGGCAAACGATCAATTGATCAATCAATAAAACCTCTATCTGTTATAGTGCAGTTCCCAATCACTCAGTAGTGCTGCTCTCTCTCTCTCTTTCTTCTCTCCCTCCCTGCTGTGCAGTAAAATGCTGCACGGACGCACAAATAAACACAACACAACAGCAGCTAGACACAGTAAATGATATTGGCACGCATGTTTGCCAATGCTCATACATATTCAGGAAAACTGGGGACTTTTCTGTGTGCGTGTTCATGCCCGTCTCTTGGCCGCTGGAGTGCATCTGGACTAGGTGATGATCGATAGCTGAAGCCTTATTAACATAGACCCGATCATACCGACATTCACTGTACTGCCAAGAAAAAGGCACATTGATGCAGCGTATACACACCGTCTGCTAGCAGTGACATTTACTGGGCAATCAGCGGGACCTTGAACAACAACACACTTTCAAACCGCCCGAGGAGAAAAAAACACAGTGACATGATGTATACGTGAACGCAGTACGAATGTTGATGAATGGTCTTCAGTCTGATGACTTGAATCTGAACTCAACAAAGACTAGACGAGATTTTGACTTTAACAAATGTGTATAATGGGGTTCGGTTTGGCAGTGCACACGAGCACATTATCACATTTGGACAGCTGTACTTCAATTCTGAGGTACTTTACCTGAATGTTTATGTTAAGGCTGTATTTACTGATAACTTAACACATCCAGATTGTCATTTATAGCACTTAAAAGGACTCTAGACTCCATTTCTAAACATTAGCGACTGGAGAGAGGCACTGAGACGAGGCACCCGACAATGTACATAAAGTCACCTCTTTTCGGCTGTCGCGGAAAATCCGACCCGAGTCCTTCACGGAGAAATCCACAGTCCAGCAGCTTTTAACAACTTAAACAAATCATCCACAGGCTTGTATAGGCTGAGAGAGATGGGGAAGGTCTCATTTTTCATGTCATGTCACAATCCGCTCACTTACGGTGAATTAAAAAGTGATTAATACATGTTAATCACGACAAAGTGTTACATAGAGCCACTTTAACAACTATTTAATTTTGATTAAAAGAAGATTAAAGAAAAGTAAACAGCCCAGAGAGACTGGAGAACAGCGCTCCACTGTTATCATACTCGCGTAACATTTACATGACTTTTACTTGAGTATTTCCACACTGTGATGTTACTAATTCAACTTCACTAAAAGATACTTATTCCATCACTTAATTTAGACATTTTAACATAATATCCCTTGTCCACTGATATAAATAACAAACTTCCCCAGCTGCAAACTGTATCCGCTTCAGCTAATTAACATCAGTGTATCAGTCGCTGCTATTGGGCAGTCGAAGTTATTGGAATTATTTTGAGATGACCATCACAACTGTTATAAAAAAGATGTGCAGAGTAAACGCATCAGATAATTAATCTTAAACGCATCTAAATATTGGTTTTTATCCGAGGTTGGAGTCCAAAAAATTAGGCTGCACTCAGAAGCAAAAAGCACAGATGTCGCATTAATCTTTGCATTTTACATGTTGTTGAAAGCTGAAGATAAATGGATTCAAATTTGGTCAAATGCTGTCGAACTCAGAGTCAGACCCGAACAATTTGCATTCAAATGCTATGAATGTATTTTAAATTAATACATAGAAATCCTAAAATATACTACATTAACTGTTACACTGATTAATAACTCAGTTGATTTCGTGAGTCCGTGACAACTACAACCCAACCGCTTTCATACACGGTATAATTCTCACCCTAGTACACTTCTTTTGTGTGCAGCCACAGTTCATAAAAGGATCTGCAGAGTGGGTTTTTGTCTATTCAGAACCATTAAAGCTTAACTGTGCGGCGAAATCAAAAGTAGCTGAAGGTCTCGCGTGCATACACAACACAAGGCTCTGCCTGCCTCGTATCTGTGGCGGATGAAAGCCGTTTGCTTGCTTTTGTTAGATGGAATGTTTGTTATGATAAAACCACTGGCCTCCATGTAAACACTGGCACAACCTGCTTGCATTTCTCAGAAAATTGAATCACAAAGATTTTTCTCTCCTCAGAGTTCAGTGGTATTTAGAGGAAACGGATGCACCGCCAATATTAACTGCGCTGCCAAGGGAATATCAGGATACACTTGAGTATAGGCCATGTGAAAATACTTTCCAATAATTAACTATAAACCGTCATTTTGTGGCAAATCGTGATGTTTATGTAGCGATTACATGTCGGTGGAGCCGTTGCTTCCAGCCATCTGAAAATGCCATTAAAGGAAAATGATTTCCATTAATAAAATACAGCTGCCGCCAGAAAACCTCACTTCCCCGACTTTAGCGTCTTTATGTCCTAAATATGTAGATGGTGCGTGTGCTGACTAGGCTTTGTGAGGCCCTGATTTCCTTGCATGACCATTTTAAGTCAATTTATGTTCTCCGATATGCATGGCGGGGGGGTCATATATGGCAAAATCAAATGAGGTCACACTGACCATTTTAAAGTGCTCCAGAATAATCAGATTTTTAAAAAAGCCCTCGTTTTTCAAAATGGAAACAAGTTCTACCTCCTCAGCTGCTCTGCGATGATTTCATCTGCACAAATTGTACATATGCATAATGTCCTGTTCCCTCGCTTCACTTCATATTTCAACTATCTAATTTTTCACTGCTCTGGCCGTTCGCAAAGGTCAGAATGACCAATACAAGACAGGAAATGACAAAGATGAATGGAGAGAGAGAGAGACACCAGCTGATCGTCACTATCTTCATGTTCTCTGACCACCAACGCTTTCCCTTTTCAAAACAGACCATTAAGGCTTTTTATTGTTCTCTGTCTGATTTCACACATGGGTGCTTTCATATCTTAAAAAAGTAATAGAAAAGGAAATCACAGGCGGCGTTTTGATCACAATAAAAGCTAATGATTTCAACTTGCTTCCATTTCCTGTAATCAGTTTATTCAGGAAACCATTTTCTAATGAGCATCTGAAACAGCTGCCGCGTGTCTACGGTTTAAAAACCTGAAGCAGAGATGTGTGGCGGTGCGAGAGGAGTGTTTGTCACATTTCTACGATGCCTATTAAATATATTTTGCAGGTTTTGCACAATGGAAACACTTTAAAGAGCCATACATGGTAAATACATTAAAGGCGACATATGCTTCTTGGATTTGTTCCCTTCCTTTTTATAACGTGCATGTAAAAAGTCAACGCCAAAGACAGTTGTTCATTCCTGTAGAAAGCAGAGCTCCTGGTCTTTACTGCCTGAGATGCTTCGTCAGCAGTCCACCGTTAACGTAACTTATCTACATCATCGTGTAAGACGGCACCACGTCGAGCTGGAGACAGCTTTCCCTGGATATTTTTGATGAGAAACCACTGCCGTTCAACATCTCTAAGCGTGAAACCTGGATGTTTTTGTCAAGACAAGGGCCACAACAAATGTGGCTAATGTGGCTACTCCATGCCTGAGGTGATGTTGGACTAAAGGTGAAGTCGAGAGAAACTGTGTGGACATTAAGTCTCATTTGAAGCCAACTAAACAACAAGTAGTACACTGGATGCAGGTTTTAATAAGTTGCCTCTTGTCTGTTTTGCTGCAGGACCCTCACTGATGTGTGTGTGTTTTTGCTGTGTGTAGATTTCCTGGAAAGACAGGAAGATAACGATAATAGCTGCGTGTGAAAAACAAATTCAAACTGCAGAAATGTATCTTGGCATCTTTGTGTAACTTTGATTAGCAAACAGCAGTTGGCTTGCTAACAGTGAAGACTGTTATAAAGCTGCTGTAATGTTAGTGGCCTGCTGGGCCGTGAGGTTTATACTGGTCCTATTCCCTCATTAGAAGATGATGTTTTTGTTTTTTTGTCAAGTTGTTCACTTTAAGGATGCAGCCAACTCAAAGCTAAACACCAGCAGAGCTGACCGGACACACGGGGAGTGGTGTATTGTTGAAATATATAAAAAACAAGAAAACACCATTTATGTTATCAGTAAAGACACCACACAAATGCAACTAGGCACTGATATTTTGTGTTTTTCTGATTGAAATCAAAACCTGAGCTCAAAGTGTGTCCTTCTCAAGATGAGCGCACACCAGACGTCAATGTGAAACTGTGCGCTAAAACACAATCGCTTGTCAAGTGTAATGTGTACAAAAAGTGCACAGACAAGGTCTTCAGGCAACGTTTCACTTTGGAAAAGAGCAGGTTTCCATTTTCACAGCTCTTCAAACAATCACTGCCCTCAGGATCCGCCATAGGCGTTTAGTCTTTTCTTCCTCCCGCTCTCAGCGCTAAAAATCTGCAAACAAACACAACTGTGCCATGAAAAACACGATTCAGTGAATGAATAAACACCAGCACATTCAGGGCCGTCTGTTCTATCCATCAAATCATGTTGAACGACGGGATTCAGAGAAAAACTTTATTTACTGTTCCCTCAGTTTAGATTTGAGCGGGTGTGTTTGCATCGCATTGCCATTTGTAATAATCGCCTGTCATATAAATGCATCGTGCTGATTTTAAACTGCCCGTAGGAAGGGAGCGTTTAAGAGTCCGTTCTTGATTAAAAGCCTGGTTTTGCTGTCTACTTTATCCAAATCTCATCTCGTCTCTCATCTTCGTGTATCCATCTGACTCGAATCAAAACGTTTAACACGACACACACATTTGACTGGCTGAGCAGCGTCTGCCGTAAAGGCTAGAAGAGCTGTGCAGGCTAAAACAAAGATGTTATACTGTAGTTCTCGATGACGTCTGGGTGACGCTGAAAGTAAAATTGATTACCACGGTGGCTACTACTGCATCAAAGAGATTAAAACTATTGGTGAACTGCTGGGAACACATTGACTTTACTCCAACGAGGCAGCAAAATAACTGTAGCTTCACAAGTTTTACAGTTAAAAACTCAACTCAAGCAACCAAGTCGAACAGACTGGTATTTTTCTCTATTTTATATTACCATTCAGTCTCCGTACAATTGACTTGATCTTCCCATCTTACATTTAAAGCAAAGATTTTGATCAATGAGTTTGAACCTGCTATAAACTGTGTGCTCATTCAAAGGACTAACAATATAATGTCAATGGCTTTTATTGTTGTTTCACATTTTCTTTTGCAGCGGCATAATGTGCATTATGTGTATAACTGTGCATTAAACTGCAGAGCAGTTCAAGTGTCTACTTTTCAATGTGAGTACTTGCAGTTTGAAATAACCCACTGAGGTTCAAACAAGTTGTTACCGTGGTAAGGACACAAATAAGAGACAACGCGCTCGACTCACGTATGTGGCTTCAGTACGGGGCGATTATTCTCGTTCTCCTTATTCACCTCAAATCAATTCAATTTTCCTTTTTCCACAAAGCGTTCTGCTGTACTCTGTTTTGTGTTCAACCAAAAAAGTCAAACTTGGCCAAATGTGTTAACTTTCATCTCTCAAAGCAGTCAGGCAAGAACTCTGCCTGAATAAAATATAGTCGAACTTTACCAATTCCTAAGGTTTCAATCAAGAAATAATTGATCAAAAAATACCAAGACTAAGAACCCGGCCAGGCTTTTTAATTCCACATTTTGATACTACAGAGGCACATTTCAGTCAGTCCGCTGAAAGTACTGAGGTTCGATACTCCAAAAACAGAATCACGGATCGCTTTTTTCAGCCTCTTTTACTTTGTGGTTCAACTCATTCAGTTTTTGCTTCCTTTGCAAAAGTTTAGTGGGTGAGCGGTATTTGTCAAAAACCTCAGAGCTGGAGGCAAAAGCTGCTTTTTCTGCAGGGAGAGGAAGCAGCAGCAGAAGAGGAGGAGGAGGAGGTGGTGGTGGTGGGTACGCTGAGCATGCTCGATAGTGCCTCAGGCCGGGAATAGAGCTCTGCTGACCTTGAGGGTGTCATATTGATCGATAAACAGTGAGGAGCTGTGTGTGCGCGTTAGAGGGAGGGAGAGAGATGGAGGAGTGTAACTCCACCAAACAAGGAGAAAACTGAAACCTGCACTAATGATGAATCATTGATAAGTGGACAAGAGAGGACTTTCTCCTTCCATCTCTCTCTCCCCGTTTTTCTTTTCCTCTTTGCCTCGCTCTATTTCAGTTTTTAACATCTGCTTTGAAGCGTCTTCTCCTCTCTCCTTCTTTTTACTCCTCTTTACTTTAATCTCTTTCTGTCTATCACTTCCTTCCTGGCTTGTCAAATGTCAATTTTAGCATCCGCTCTCTCTTCCTCTCCATCTCCCACGTTCCCCACTTCACATTTTCTTTTTCACTTTCAATCACACGCTTTTTTTTCCGTCTTGACATTTCCGTCTCCCTCCTGCATCAGAACTCAGGTTAACGTTGATGCTTCCCTCCCTACAGGTGCTTCGAGGGCACCAAGCTGCCGCGTCCTTCCCTCGCCGCCTGCGCTTTCTGATCTGTTTCCTCTTTGTGCAGTCTGCCGTCAGTTAGACGGTCGTTATGTGTGATTTTGTGGAAACTGTTAGGCTTCCTGCAGGCCAATTTTAAGCCAGCATGCTACACCTTTTGTGCGTTCCTCAGGGTCCAGATCTTCATGTACTTTGATCTCTCTGACAAAATAGTTCTTAATTTCAAAAAAAGACTTCCTGAATAAATCTAATCTAACAAACATCCGTTCCACGTGTATTAATTTTTTTCATACACTCCAGTTTCAATAACAACAGCTGCCGGCTCCTGAACTTTACAAGATTACCGTCCTTGTGAGCCAATTTGTGGCGAAGAGGACTCATCCAGGACACAACTCCAAATTTTGTTAGGTGAAATGTAGCCTCGCTGTGGTATTTTGGACCCAGACTCAGACGGTGTAGCTGCTTCCTCCTGTTTCATACCACGCAAATAGTCTCACCAAACCTGATTTGCCTTCTCTCCGACAATAGAAGGCCATATTGATCAGACAGGTTTAGCCTCATTTGTGAGCAGGTTAGATCCTAAACGATGCTGACGTCCAGACAACTAAAACAGGAGAGACATTTCTGTTTTGAGTCCCTCTGGTTTGAATCCATAATATAATCTGTAAAACTTTTTTACTTTTAAGTAGCTAATACATTGTTTCTGGATAGAAATGTTGCTTGAATCCACTACACAATGTACCGGTTATAAAAAACACCTAAAACAAAAACCTAAGGCTGCTTACCAATCGACTGACGTTTAATATCTTTTATTACGACCAATACGTAATGTTTGTTGTTAAGCAGTGACCTCTAGCAGCTCTAGTAAGTATTACAGCTGCAAAGAAGGCAGTATAGGCACGTGCCCTTACGCTGCGACGGCCATGTTGTTTTGATAACGATGATATATAACCTATTCAGTCTTTTAGGTACAAGGACGTGTTGTTTGACTTCGATTACAGCCAGCAAATTTTAGTGTTTTGGTTCACTGTCTCTGCTCTCAATAGCATCACTGGTGAACATGGTGGAGCATTTAGCAGTTAAAGCAGAGACATTAAAAGAGAGACAGACCACTAAAGGCATTTTTGAATAGAAAAGTTTAAGGTCAGACATGGTGGTTGTATGACACATATCCCGCCCCTTCCCCCCCAAAAGCCAATTGTTTGCTTTGCAGCCGAAACAGTTGAGATTCATGCCAGTTTTAACCGGTTTGGTGCGGTTGCAGACCGACTTCTAATAAGCATGGTAGAGGAGGATATCAAGCTAAGACGCAAGATTACCAAGAAAGGTGAGATATTAAACTCACATTTGTTCAAAAGAAGTTAGTGTAGTGAAATCGTGCGCTTGCACAGTCGAAGTATAACCTGTGGAGAAAAAGGTGTTTTGAACTGTATATTTAGGCAAAGTCACAAGACCTTTTCAGCGTATTTTATCAGATTTGACTGGCGATTCTATACATGCAGTTTTTAGGTCTCAGTGACCATTAAAAGTGACGTTCTGGCCTTGTTAGCCCGAAACAACTGGCCAGGGCATTGCCAAGATGGCTGCCAAGTGATTTTGGTGGATTGTTAAAAAGGAGGGTGTGTGTCTGCTGGTTTTATAAACAAGCATTTGTTCGCCAGCATGACAGCTATAACTTCATATGGTAATATGTTGGTGTTGTGTTCACAGCTTGTTGCCCAAAGTGACCAAACAATCTGATAAAACAGCTTTTACATATCACGGGCTAAGACGAACAAGATAGTCCAGATTTTCCGCAATGCTAAATCAACATTTACTCTCTCAACCTTATCACTACCCATATGGTTAATTTTATATTTAACCATATGTACTTACTCCCACCTGCCAGAGCATGAACACATCCTACATACTGTATATAGACAGTATATAAAATAGCCATGCTGTCTGTGCGTGTCAGCAGCGAGGAGATCGTGAGAAGTAACCTGCACCAAATGTTGCCCATGTTTATTGATGAGAGAGGAGCAGAATAGTGCAGTCAGTATAAATAATGTACAATGGTGACGGCTCGGAGAGAGACGGACAGCGATTTAATCCAGAGTCACTGAGGCGAGTTGAGCTTTTTCTTATGCACACCTGCTCAATACGTTGCGAGGCCTGACACGCTCTCCTCACACTTTCACATCACAAGTTCATCCTCATCGTCAGCACTTACTGTGTTCATGTGGGTGTGTGTGCGCGTGCACGTGCTCATGATTTGGAAAAAACCACATTGCCATGACAGAGTGCTGTTTGTTTTTCACCGGCGCTGGTAGCGTGCTGCCATCTGCGGTTACATTTCTGCCGTTTGAGATGAACTTCGGTCCGATATACGAAATATGTGAAGGATTCTAACACACAGCAGTTATGTGGGCACAACTGTTGCTGTGGATTACTCACAACTCTCCAGCTCACTGTTTGACTCTCGCGTTCATACTGACGGTAAACTCAATCTCTCTCTGCTCGCTAGCCCAATGTCAACACGCTGCAGGGCACATACATCTGGATGTATGTGGCGCACGGGGGGGAGGAAGTCGACAGTGGAAGGAGAGAAGGATGAAGACTCAGGAGGAGCAATCAGAAGGGCAAAACTGTAATGTGACCTGAAGTGCATACACATGCAAAAAACACTTGAACACAAATACACACAGATCCAGATATATAGGGGGATGCTAGGAGACACTAGAGAGATCATTTCCCTCACAACAACTTCATTCACCTCTCCTGGAGAAAGAAGAAACCGCACACGAGACCATAAACACACAAACACACACACACACACACACACACAATGTATACACTCGCTGCTCCATCTGTCTCGCTCTCTTCCTCTCTGGGGGGCCATAAATCAATCACTGCCAAAATACTCTTCAACAGTGCAACCGAGAGTCAAACACACACACACATTCACATACACATGGTTGCCAACATTGATTAAGTCTCTACATTTGCATTCACTTTCGTGGTTTTTTTGTAATTTGAATATCAAATGTGGACCTCCAGAACCGCAACAGAGGCGAAAGATTCAAGCGGTGCCAAAAGTTATTTATTCCTAAAAACAACTGCATCTTTAAACAGCAACAAAATGCCTCCCTGAGAACGTCGGATGTTTTGGTTGCTTTGTATTCATTCAACCAAACTGAAGTCAACTGAATGGAAAGTACACAAAACACTTACTGCACCACATTTTACATATTTTGGGATTTTCACCCAGCTACTGTATATCTCCTCGGCTTGAATCACTTTCTCAACAAAGAAAATGGAAATAAAAGATGAATGTCTGTTTACAGCTCTTTAACAGCACACTGAAGGTGTCTATATTTGAAAAAAACAGCATAAACATTGTTATATATATGAAGAAACGGGAGGACTGATGTAAGTGTTGTTATCGTTAGTTCACAAAGAATGAAAGAACATCAAACAAGCGTCAACACGAGCAAAACAGACACAGATCAGTTCTAGTAAGTCAGTGTAACAAACTCTACAACAGGAAATAGATTAGTCGTAGCCACTGCAGAAGTCCCACAGTGTTGTTCTTGCAAACTGTGTGTACGTGTGTGCATCAGGGGTTGCTTCAACAATGGCTACCGCAGCAGTTTTGCATCACAACACGACAGCAGTTCAGTTAAGTCGACATGCGTGTTATTCACCAACAACACTGAGATCTGGTGACCCTCCATCGAACAGCAGTTTCAACCTGAACAGGATGGATTCATGGATACGTGATGATGAGCTGCACTGAGATCAAGAATTTCCATTTATATAGAGCGCATCATTTTTAAATCCAAGAAAGTGGAAATGTATTTTTCACAATGCAGTTAAAGATCTCCTGCTGGCCTCTGTACCAAAAAACATGTCAATCATTTACACAATATGTTTTTGATGTATCCATGAAGCCATCCATGTTACACTTTATTAGCCCATAGCTTTGATCTAGACATCCACAAACAACAAATCCCATTTCTTTTGGATTAATTCCTTATTATTTATCCTCCACACACGCAGATAAAAGTCAGGAGTCTTACCTTTGATGCCAAATTTAGAGTTTCCTCCAAACTTGAGAATAACCAACATGAGAAGGAAACCAGTGAAAGCGACAGCAGCGATGCCCACCACCACGTAGACCTGCACAATGAGGGAAAAAAGAGTTATAAGTTACCTATAATGAAGAAATGAGCACAATATACACCACACTACACCACAGATTGTCAACAACGGTACACTTACAGCGACTCTGTCTTCAGGTGGGTCTACGGGTGGGCTCTCTGTTGATGAAGGAATGGATAGAGAAGGAGAGCAAGTTGTGCTTTGCAGCCATATGAAGGACAGTATCTAATAACATACACTTTACAGTAAATACATAAATACTTGCAAACATTCGCTTGTTCAGTGGGTGAATTTAGTTCAAGGTGGTAAATGTGATGCATTTTGACCATTCACAAAACCCCACTACCAAACACGACTGCTTTATTCTAGCTTAGCCACTGTCTGTAGAGCATTATAATGAATCCCACTGTATTTTGCAAGAGCCGCCCTACTCTGCCTCTGATTGGCTTGCGTCTGTTGTTTTCAGATGACAAAAGCCTCGACAGCTGTGTGGTGCTGGTACTCCGTGCAAAAGTATTTCAACGCAATACTGATACTGTTTGATCACACTACAAATGAGACAAGAATTAGCTAGCTAGCACGATGTTTACTAACTGTATGTTCAGAGGTTGTCTGGTGTTAATGGATTGAGTGTGTTCTTCTTGCCACAAGAGGAGCAAGACCTGGTGGGAGGTCGAATAGGTTGGTGTGTTTACAGGGGAAACTACAGCTCGTGAACCACGGTAGTTAATGGTTTAAGTCAAGCTGGCAAAATGAATGGTCATCAGCTAGAAACCAGAACTCATTTTTTGTACCTCTGCCTGAACTCAAGAACCCATCTAAAGCTTGAGTGGCATAGCAGTTAACTAAAGTGGGTGGGGCATAGTGATTGGTTAATTAATTTAACTGCGAATGAAATAAGAGCGTGGGCAGTACCTGTGTTGTCTGCAGGAGGGAGGGAGGAGGTGTTGGAGAAAGAGACGATAAAGACAAATTAGGTTCAGAACACATCAACATAATTAAGTTGTGTATTATTCGACATGCATATCACAAAAATGTTGTCAGTCATGCCTGCTCTCTGAGCTTGTTTCAAAACCATAACTACTACACAAACACGATACACAAACCAACAAACAAAACATATATTTGACATGCACAACATCAGAAAGAAAAAATAACATCAGACATAACAACAGCCCTAATCCCTAGCTAGGGATGTGTAGGTATGTAACGCACCCTCAGCAACTTGAGAGAAAAAAGAGAAAGACAAAGATTTCTAAAATGTAATTTGTGTCGATTGACAAGGATGAAAATGATGAAATGTTAAACAGAAAAAACACTGATATCTAAACACAGATACACTATGAATCTAAACGAGATGTGATAGATTTGTACAAATGATAAAGATGTTAAAATCCATTTCACTCACCATAATAGTAAGGCTCCTTCTCATTTCCTGCACACCAGGACAACAACAACAAAATTAATTGGATTAAAAGTTCTCTTTGATCAAATATTTCATAGACATTATCCACTGTCTTCTTCAGGAAATGGTCTAAAGCACTCACTGAAATGTGTGACGGCAACTGTGCATACCTCCACCAAAGGCCCAACAGACACCTTCAATTCAATCAAACCTAATCCAATATCAAACTCCATAGCCCTGTTTCACTCATAGATACCAGTCACCTAAAAACGAAATGAGTGTTTCGTCAACTCCCTGAGAGATTAACGAGAATATTGAAAAACATTTCACAATGTTAAAGAGAGTGAGAAAATATCCCTGGATCCGTCCCTTTATCCAGATCTGTGGGTGTCACTTGCACTGTGGACACTGTGGATTATCACTACCCCTTTTTAGAAATGATCAATGTTCTCCCCATCACTTTGCAAGAACATAATTACTTATAAATGTGCTAAAATGTTACTTAGCAAATCTGACAACATTCATTTTTGATGCGCCATCATGCAATTTTTCCCCGCTGTAATTATCTATTCTGACCTCAGACAACCCATTCATTACACTGCTTAAAATTGTTTTTGAAGACTGTTTACTGTCTTCACACTTTTCAACACTCTGTCTGGATCTGTACCACAGATTAATGGTGCTATGCTGAGCCAGGCTCCACTATACATCCAATTTTTATGGAAGTCTGTTCTCCTCACCTTCCGAAGGGTTGTGCATGAAGTGAGCTTCAACCTCCTTTTGGTCCGTCCCAAATGTGTTTGTCGCCACGAGTGTGTAGCGTCCGTTGTTGAGGTGTGTCGGGATGTCCAGCTGCAGGCAGCCGTGGTACTCTCTCTCTGTGACGTCATGTATCATGGTCATGATGTACTCCCCCTCTGTCACTGATTTACCATCCAGAAACCATTGTAGTTTTGGCTCTGGGTTTCCTGGGAAGACAGGAATAAACACACACACACGTGACGCTATTTAAGATTTAGGGAAGGTATTTCATCCTGTGACTTCATCAAATCACATAAAATTAACAGCAAAGTGTCACTGAAGGACATCATGTGGAGGTCGGTCTTACCTGACATGCTGAAGGGGATGCACCAGTGATGGTCTGGGATTGCATCGCTCAGTTTAGTGATTTTGGGAGGAACTGAGTATCATAGAGAAAACAGAGTTTAAGAGTTAACAGTGAGAGACGCAAGGAGAGAACACAGAAAGCAAGATGAGACCAAAGAGCGTTTCAGAGGTGGTGAAGCGTGCAAAAACACTGATTAAAAGATGAGGCACTCCAGCCTGTAATTCTGTCTTTTAATTCTGTACCTCACTTTTCACACAATAATCTACACTGAATTTGGGCGGCCTGCCAGAGGTCAGACGTACAAAGTATGTCCAAAAGCAGCGAGGACTCTTTCTCTCCGACGATGTTCTCGGCTGTGCAGCTGATCTTGCTGTTGTGGTCCAGCGAGGACAGGTTGGACAGCCGCAGCACCGAAATCTGGCCCGATGTCTCGATCTGAGCGAGTAAAAAAACATCCACATATATCAGCTGGAAGATTCAGATTGCTTATCTCACGATCAGACAACACTACTGCATGTCTGTAATGGTGATGTTGAAGAAAAACCTTAAATCTTTACTGGAATCAGCAAATATTTGACATTTTATGCTAAAATTAACAATTATTTTTCATAATTTTGCCAACAGATCAATCATTTGACTAATTGTTCAGCTCTACAAGACTTAATTCAATCAATTAATAGTATTAATTTAGTAATGTGAATTTGAATAAAGAGATTCATCAACAGACTCTTTGACATCTTTCTACAGTTGTTGCATGAAAGGGATGACTCCTTGATGCTTGATGAATTATAGGATCTCTTTTTTTTGTAACAACTAAAGCGATTTACTATAAAAGTCATTCAGCTTAACTAGACGTTTTGTTGCTGTGGTTATATAAATGTAAATGTAAACCCTCTCTGTTAGACCGCCCCCTTAATACAGGTGCAACCCTGCCTTTGTGTGCCGAGCAGGAGAGAAAACAGTATTTTGACTGCAATTACAATCATGTTTTCGAAAGCTTAAACACTAACAAACACTGAGCCAAACATACTATTTTGTGAGAGAAAGTCATCTTCAGAATTTTTGGAAATGATTGCATCTATTTGTGGTGGTGGTGGTGAGGTGGTTAGCACTGTTGCCTCACAGCAAGAAGGGTTCAAATGCCGCTGGGGTCGGGGCATTTCTGTGAGTTTTAATGTTTTGTTTTAATGTATCTTAAATGTTTTACTGTAATTGTATGCGCCTGTAAAGCACTTTGAGTTGCCCTGTGTCTGAATTGTGCTATACAAATAAACTTGCCTTGCCTTGCCTTGAGTTTGCTTGTTCCCTTAACCCCGTTTTCGATCTGGAGTTGGTCCTGGGCCGCGTATTTTGTACATTGTATGATAAGTCACATAAATTAAGATTCTTCTATTCTTCTCTATATTTTTTTTCTCCATATTTCTTACTTTTTTCGGACACAAGGCTCCAGAATTAGCCTATGGAAAAATTTGGATCACACAAGCAACCTCTTCAATTAAAAAAAACCCTGCTCATTCAGCCTGTTCTCTGTATGTACACATCACTTACATTACACGATGTGAGTTGTGTCATTTACGTTACTTAAGTTAAGTAAGACTGAACGTAGTTATTTTATGGTCTTTTCCTAAACCTAACCAAGCAGTTTTGTGCCTAAACCAACCAAACTGCGACCGTTTGACAACGTTAATAACAGTCCAAAAGTCATAACAGGCCATATTATGTCTGTCAGCAAGCTTTATTTAGAAAATGTAACTGGATGACGTATAATAAGTATTATTGCTAACTTGAACATGGAGTCCTTCACGTGCAAGACTGACACTAGAGGTGTACGTAGATAATATAGTTTGAAGCCTGAGGCCACTGACCGTGCTACTGCTGTAATTGACAAGTCGGGACTTGAAGCAGTTTTCTGACTGTAGTGAAAATCTTGTTTTTGAAAGTTGTATTGCAGACAGATATTGATTGAAACATAATATCTTGTTGATGAAGGTTCAGAGTCATCCAGGTCATGAAGTGCTGTATCGTAGGCAACTGGACTTGTTTCAGTTTCTTGAAGACCTTTCACCCCCTAATCAAAGAGGCTTCTTCAGTTATGAACTTCACTCCAGAACTGAAGACGCCTCTTGGATGAGAGGTGAAAAGTCTTCAAGATTGCCAACGATACAGCACTTAGAATAAAAACATCTGTGAATTTTCTAAAAATCACTCAAATCTAATTCTACAGATAGTATAATAGTAATAATATTAGTGAAGGCTAATCTTTATCTACAACTGTGTGGAAATACCAGGTTTAAACAATGAATTAACATGAAAAACACACAAAAAAACGCTGCTCAGCATTCAAATGTTGCATTCTAGTTAAACGGTGTCAAGGTTAAAAATGATGCAACTATTCAGTATTACTAATCCAAACGTGTGTGTGTGTGTGTGTGTGTGTGTGTGTGTGTGTGTGTGTGTGTGTGTGTGTGTGTGCGCGGTGTAACCTAACCTCGTAGTTGGACACCAACGCCATGTTCCATATCAGCTCAGGTGACGGCACCCCAGAGGTCGTACAAGACAAGTCCACTTTCTCCCCCTCCATTAATGTCACTCTGGATGGGCTCAACGTTGCCATGGGAACCTCTACATACAACCAGGGAGTGGAGAAAAAGGAGGAGGGTGTAGAGAGAGAGAGAGAGAGAGAGAGAGAAAGAGAGGGGGAGGAGGGGAGAGAAAAGGGAAGGAAGCAAACTTCATGGCCAACTCTTTTCAGTTGAAACACAAGGCACGTAACAGGCTCGACAATAAGAGTGGAAGAGCAGGCAAACACACACCCACTACCACCGAGTGAAAAGACAGACACACAAAGAAAGACCTCGAATTCAATCTCTCTCTCTCTCTCTCTCTCTCTCTCCCTCTCTCTCTCTCGCTCTCTCTCTCTCTCTTTCATTTAAGCACACTCACCCCAATCAAACAGTCAGACAAAGAGACAGAGTTCAAACACAGTGATGGTTACACTGATTACTAGTGCATGTCTTCAGCAGCCCAAGTACTAAATTGATTGGACACAGTCTGAAGCCTCTGTCAAAGCAAAGACACTGGTGACTCTGTGTGTGTGTGTGTGTGTGTGTGTGCGTGTGCATGTGTGTGTTTGCGCGTGTGTCTGTTTGTGTGTGTGTATGTGTGTACAGTGCTGACCAGGAGGTGACCTGAGTATGACCAATCAGACTCAATCAAAGTCTTGCCACCCTTGTCCCCCGTCCAATAGCATCCACGGCGAAGAAAGATAAATAAGAGACGAAGAAGAGAAGAAGAGGAGAACAAATGGACGAGGAGAAGAAGAAGAAACAAGAGAAGAAAACAAGAAGAGAGGACAAATAAGAGAAGAAGACAATAACAATAAGACACAGAGACGACAAGAGAAGAGATTCGAGCAAAGAGAAATTAGATGAGATCACAAAGAACAAAATAAGAGATGATGATGAGAACAAAGAGGGGTGAAGAGCAGAGAAGAAAAAGAAATGAAAACAAGGCCAGAAGAACAGAAAACACAAAAAAAGGAGGGAAGAAAACAAGAACAGGGAGAAGAGAATAAAAAAAGAGAGGACGAGTAAGAGAAGACAATAACAATGAAGAGAAGAAGATGGGAACGAAGAGTGGAGAAGAGCAGAGAAGAAAAAGAAACAAGGAGACAACACCACAACAGGAGATGACAAGAACAAAAAGAGGATAAAATGAAAAGGGAGAAAACGAGAACCAAAAGAAGAGAGGAGAAGAAATGGGTGTCGACAGCTACTGCAGATAAAAGTGGACAGATTTCTTATCGAACCCTCTCCTCTCCTCTCCTCTCCTGTCCTCTCCTCTCCTCTTCCTCTTCCTCTTCCTCTTCCTCTCCTCTCCTCTCCTCTCCTCTCCTCTTCCTCTCCTGTCCTCTCCTGTCCATCGGCAGAATCCTTATCACCAGGGCAACCCACTTATCAGCACGGCAACCCACTCAATCACCGTGAGACGCACAAAAAAACAGTCATATCACTGGTGGCAGGCCAGCTGCCATATCAGAACCACATATCTTAACAGGCTCTCGGTAAATCAGCTTTCTACTGCCACTACAGCAGTCAGCAGGTCACATCACACACACACACACACACTCGAAGCTACAACCTACTGATGCGAATGAAACTCCTGGAAACCTCTGTGGTTTTGATTGTGAGTGCAGTTGTCATGACCTATCAGTACACTGGAAATTATTTCCATGTTCAATTATGTTCGAGCGCAGCTTAGGTAGTCAAACCATCCATGACACTCTGTTTGATTGTAATCCTTCAGCTGCGCCGATGTGTTCAGAATCAACAAGTAGGATTGAGGAGGAATTTACCGTAATTAGCATGGTAGACCGGCCTGCGTCTGTGACAACAGATGAATCATGACGATGTGGAAAGATTTCAGTATTATGTTCTCTGGCCCATGCTGTAGCCCGCCTGCAGCCAGTTGTAAACATATGGAAACACAACCAGGGAAGAGCAAGTACACCATTTGTGTTACCAGCCTAGTCGCCCAGCTGTTGTTGTGGCGACAAAGCCAAATCATGATGTTTTCCTACAACCAACCGAGTGGTTTATGTGCCTAAACCTAAGCAGACTATAAGAGCAGTGTTGTAACGAGAGGGAGATAGAGAACTGAACCTTAACAAACCTAAAAAAAATTTAAAAAAAACGTTCACAGAACAAGCTGTTCATAATCTTAAACATAACCTTGATATTGACCCATTTTACTTGGATGATACTCTTTTGGTTGAATCCTCGCTCAACCCTATGTACAACAGCCACGACCAAAGAAAAGAAGCGAGACAATGTAAAAAAAAAAAAAAAAAATGAAGTAGCGAGAGGAGAATAAATAACAATCCCAACTCAAGGTCCACTTAGCATTCAGCTGTTATCACGCAGTCCTCACAGAAGACTTTGCTCAGCTGTCACTGAGGCTGTTTTCATCTATAGCACTTAAAAGATCACAGTAAAATTGTAGAAAGTGGATCTTGAGTTAGAAATGTGTTGCCGGACTACTTATTCTGAAGTAAACAATAAACTTTGTGCTTAATGGAAACGTAAAGTCGAAAGACACGTTCTTAAATGACTCAAAGTGCCGACCCATTATAGTAACAGATAGATTCTGACATGTTGGTAACTAAAGTATGAGTAATGGTAAATTAATGCTCGCCCTTAATGCCACCCCTGCAGGGCCACCCCAGTTAAAAAAGTCTAGACATGCCCCTTGACTGCAGGTGTAATAAGCCCTTATTTTTTTAGTTTCCTCTAAACAACAATAATAATAAATCCATAAATGTAAAGGTGCTTTATAGGTGCTTATTTTGAATTTTAAAAATGTGAATATCTTTTTTTTTTTAAATGACATTAGAAGGGATTTTTTGTTTGTTTTTCTTGTTGTTTATTTTTTTTTTATTATCATTATGTTGTGAGGCTCTGGTGCAGAGTAACAGTTTAGGCATAATTTATTTCTCTTACTTTGTATTACCAGCGAGGGCATCTCTTTGTGCTCGAAGTGGTGGGGTGATAAGGGCTCAGATGGACAAAAACCTTTTTAAATGGTCTTCAGCACATGTGATTTTAGGCAATGTAATGGGGCGGTTGTATGAGGTCAGCGTAGATAATTACAGTTGCATAATGGCAGAAATCTGAATGAATTTAATCTCATTTGTTGATAACATGACCCGGTGCAAGCTAATTTTTTTGCCGTTTTTAACAACTTATGCTGTTAAAAAGTGATGGGACAAATTCAGCCATTCCAAATATTTGACAAATCTGATTTTTTTTGGTAAAAGAACATTTTTCACTATGAAAAACTAACTTTAAAGATCGTAGCAGTCCTTGACATACTCTGACTCCTCGAATCCAGGTTGCCAATGTGCTGTGATTTGCGAGCACAGCATCAGGCGCAGTGATGTGGAGCTGAATAGCTGCTCACAGCTCATATTTAAAAGTGACAAAAAAAAAAAAACATCCACTGCTCTCCGGATGAAACCTCTGCACAATACGCCACAGCATACTTAAGCGTCATTGTTGGAGGTGTCATTGTTGTCAGCTCTTGTTATAGGCCACAATAGGCACGTCCACATCGGTGTTTAGAGAGCTGTTCACATTTTTTTGTGAGGCCCCAGCCTTTTTCTTGTAGTGATGTGGTGATTTCAGAGGAGAGGTAGAAGCAGGCAAGACGGAAAAAGAAATCGTTGACAAAATACACGACAGGGAAAGATGGGAAATGTGCCGGAAAGTGACACAAACACACAAAACATGTCCCCGAGTTTGGCTTTTTCACTTTCTTGTTGTTCGAGCACAGTAAAGACTGTCAATGAATCATGAGACGGATTCGAGACGTGATTTCTGCTCAAAGAATGCAGACAAATGGGAGGAAGCAGGACTGGATGAGCTGCTTTGAGACCAGAATCAGTTATAGATTATTGATTTTCTGCCTAAAATTACTGTCAGTCAAGTTGTCAGCTTGTCTGCACAGACTGTAACACCAGATAATTTGTCCTCGAGTCCATCAATATCTGCTTTGTCTGAATTTGTCACTCTGTTTTTGTTTTTGTTTTTTCTTACGCGTGAAACAGCGTTTCCCTGAAATGAAAGCAAAAGAGGTAGTTTGATAAGCAGCGTGGGATCCTCAGAGTTGTTGTCGTCATTTAAAAAAAAAAAAACACCATGGCAGAAATGTTCACGAAGGAGGGGATGTATTAAAGTTATATTCACATTACTTCAAGTCATAACTGCTGACTTCCTCCCTCACTCTCTGACGCATCCTCTGATGTTTCCGTTTCAGTTAATAGTGACTCCATGGCGACCGAATGAAAGGCACCATTACCTTGAATAAAACGACAGACTCGGGGTCACTGGGTTTGAACATTGCTGGGAACATTTGAAATGTAAAATACACAACTCAACAAGATATATAATGAAGGTTTAGTCATTTATAGACATTTTAATGCTGAAATGTTACGTAGCTTTTAAGGAGTGCTTCATTTCAGCTATTGTGGAACCGGATTTCATGCTCATTTTATCTGCATTTATTTCCTTTTAAGTTTATTTCCTGTATTTAATCAGCTATTTTGTGTCTGATAAGCTGGCCAGACAATAATGATATTGAACAATTTTGCAAAATAGTCACTGAGTGTGACCTCTGCCTCTGGGTTGGGCCGGGTTGCCAGGTACGAAGACACACATCCCACAAAAAACAAAGACACTTTGATTATTTCTCCCGTTAATCTCCTGATCTATAGTAATACAAATCTGGAGGAAAAAAAAGTAAACATAGGGAGACTCCCGAAAAAACCAAGAGGTATGTAAACATTTCTTATGTCCAATGTTTAAAATCCTGACTATCAATATCAGCACAAGGCAACTACATAAACTAGGGTTCAGGGTTAGAGGTTCGCTGCAGGAAGGACACACACATCCATCACCCCTTCCTCCACACTCTTGCCCTCCACCTCTCTACATAAAATACTCACTACCTCCCGCATTTGCATTGAACGTAAATCCTGAGCTGCAGGATTGTCTAACATGGCCGTAATTCCCAGTGATGCTGAGCTGCCTCAGCTATGCATCATTCCTGTCACATGAAGGACCTGTGATAAATTCACAAAAAGTCAAAACGACACCGACACTATGTTTAACCTTTCCTCCCCATTTTAAATTCTTCCACCTTTCCTTTGCAGATGTTTCGGTGAACTGTACAGTATGTAAATATATGCTCTGTTGCATCCTTGCTGTTAATATGACAACAGCATGGCCTAAGAAAGGGATCCAGAAGGGCTGAAAGAAAACCACGCAATGTCACATCCATTACTTTTTAAGACTTAACAACCTCGTAAAACATCCGGGCTGCGGGGCACGATCCTAATCTGCTTCTGCGCATCTGCACTGTGCTGATTTCCTTTTGCGCTTTCTCACTTCTGTGTCGCTTTAAAGTTTAGTATTACAGCTTTTATGTCTTTCTTGTTTTGATTCTCTGTTATCTAACAAGTCAAGTGAGTGGTCTCCCCCTCCGACTATAGATATTCACACATGTAAATAGCATCTACTGCCCACAGACACAGGAGCCATCTGGCCTTTTTGGTCGTTCAGTGCTGCCATTTATTGCTTGGGTCTGTGCCTACGTGCTGCATCTGTGTTTCACATACGCAACTGTAAGAGGACAGCGGACTGAAAGGAAGGAGCTCACCGACAGATATGTGCATTTAGAGACAGATGTTAGAGAAGAGGGATGAATCGGAGCAGGAAGACAGAAAAGGGGATGACAAAGGTAAATAAAACCTGATATTCCAGACAGGAAGACGGAGAGGGAGGCAGATGAAGACAGAGTGCTCCAGCGCTGTGATGTGACCAGCAGAGGTCTGATTATCCATCTGTTGTCGTTTCCACATGGAAAAAAATAACCTATCCTCGGATCAGCTTGTACGTTTAGCCGATTTTAGCCACAGAAACTTAAAGTGTGATGAGTGCAATTGTAGGAAAAGCTTACATTTCTTGATCTTCACATTAACAAGCATGGCCCTGAAGTAATCAAACAACTTAAGGAAGAGTTGTAAAGGAGAATTAAACAAGAGTGGAGAGTTTTATAGTGTTTTAATCAACTACATGGGAGTGTTTTCACAGCTGGCTCAACCCCGGGACTGACACAGACTTATTTTCATTTTGCACGGGCATGAAACTGCATTCGTTTTTCGCAAAGTTTTGAGTAGGTCAGCTGTGGGAACAGTGTGCCAGCCCTTCTCTCAAGTGGAGATCAGGCAGTAAACAGTCCACAGAGAGGAACAGAGAGCGAGAGACATATGCGGGTGGCCTGTGAGATCAGTGTCAGCCCGAGGGCATCGTTGGGCACTTCCTCTGCTTTGTGCCGTCCTCATATGTCACTCAGAAACTGTTCGGACAGACAGAAGGGCAGACAGTCACGCGTGCGAGCAGACAGACAGATGGAAAACAACTAATAAAGAGGAGGAGAGACAGAGAGAGAGAGAGGAAGAGGTGAAAGACAGTGAGGGAGAACGACAGAGGGAGCGAAAGGCCGGCGGTTCGGCCAGACTGAGAGGTCTTCTGGTGTATCGCTGTTAGCCCTGGGGCATTATTTGGCACCCCCGCTCCACCATGTTCTCCTCCTCGCGTGTCACTGCCAGGGGGTCCCCTGCCCACATCTCCAGGGGCCCTGCTGTAACTGTGCTAATGCCAAAAATAACCTCTGCTAATGGAAGGGAGGCAGAGGGGACGGATCAATAGGAGTTATCAGTGACATTGTTAGCTTCCTGCAAGCTAACTTATTGTTTGTGTCCCGCGCGTCCCGACTGCCCTGAGCTATTTTTGACCAGGACATTTGCTCTGTCAACAACCAATTTTCAGTTATTTCAGAAATGGAGTCCCGGGAAAAAAATGTGATTACATCCCAATTGAGACGCATAAAGCTTTTTTCTGATGGTTGTTATTGTGTGTTTTATAGATTTGAATCAGACATGCAGATTCCTTTATGTTCTCACTTTACAGTAACAAACTGGATCTGACTGGACTCATTGCCCCAAAGGCCGGAAAAATCTGCGTTTCATTTGTTTACCCCGGCTGAGCTCCGACCGATTTCTCCTCAGAGAATCAGAGCGGGTCAGACTCAGACTTTCACAGACGGGTCGAGCTGTAATATGAACTTGTTTATGAAAAGATGAGAGTCCAAAATAGACAGACTGATAGAAAAAGGGAAGGGTAACGCGTCAATTAACTGCTGACATTTATACATTCGAGCTTGATAAACACTCTCATAAGCCAGTACATAAAAGGTTCGTGGTCTGTGGCTGTCTGTTGAGGAGTGACGGAGAGCTCGCTGGTTAGCTTGACATTACACTTTAGCTGCGAATAAAACAAAGGTCTACAAATGTAGACGCATTATTCCTTATGGGAAGACAAAATATTGTTTCTTTGCTAAATTTACCATGCAACATTTTCAAAATAAAACATGCGTGAAATGTCTTATTATTGTTGTTTCAGCTGAGTATTTCTAGACTCATTTCCTTGAAGACAAAACATGATGATTCAGAGAAAAAAGGAGAAGAAGTCTGCTGCGTGACAGCAGGTCACCGGTGCTACAGGACACAGTGCAGATGGTCTTCATAACATAACACTTCATTTTTACTGAGATGCATGCGGTGAATTCTCTCCACTCAGCAGCTTTTGAGGCTGATGTCATCCATGTGTCGAATCCCCCCTCATATCCTCCTGCTTTCTATAACGTCCAGTGCGCTGACCTACAGGCGAACGTCTCAGATGACCGTAACCAGCCTACGAGATGACATAAGCCCTCACACGGCACACAACTCTGTATGTCACACGTTTCGCTCTCTCCTCCATCTGTCAGCTAATCGCTCCATCATATGAGGAAAAATCCCGGCAGCACAGAGATAGCCGTCAGCCTGTTTTCGCGGCAGCGAGCAGAAAACAAACTACATTTTTTAAGCCCCTCTGTGCACTCTGAGTGTGCATGCATGCGTTCATTTGGTCGTTTGTTTGCCTGCTCATGTGTGAGACGTCGTAGCCTCTTGCAGTGCACGGTGTCGAGGGCAATTACAATATACAAGGTTAGCAGAGCCCAGTGCAAGTGAAATTCAGTGTGTGCAGCATCTTTCGCTGTAGTTCACGTACCGGCGGGTCTATATTACTGATTACTGCAGTGGCTGTGGTTAATGCATGAATGGTGTTCTTTGTACAGTTATTCTCGTAGGTTTTAACAACAAACTGCACTTTCTCCAGCTGTTCATCCCCCACACATCCCCCGAGAAGAGACAAAACACTTAGCACGTTTGTTATACTCTATGCAAACACTCACACACACACAGCCAGCCATGCATTTACGTAAAAACATATGTGTCGGAAAAACATGCGAAACACATGAGAACGCGCCCAATCCAAACAAAGATTTGGAAACCATTACCGTTTCCCTCCAGGTGCTTAACACTTTACCCTGCTTGTGAATGTATTTTCCAGCTCCTTACTGTGCGTGTGTGTGTGTGTGTGTGTGTGTGTGTGTGGGTGTGTGTGTCCTCACCACAGTTAGGCAGTGTCAGTCTGGACAGCAGCTTGCGTACACCTCCATCCTCAATGCAGCGCAGCTCCTGAGTGTCTGCTTCCTCTCCTAACCACAGCTTGATCCACATGTTCTCACAGGAGCAGTGCAGAGGGTTCCCTGACAGGATCCTGCACACACACACACACACACACACACACACACACACACACAGTCAAGCACAGTGAGTAGCAGGTGTGAGAGAGCAACTTTTTTGGAAATACTCTCCTTTGTTTTCTTGCTGAGAGTTATGGGATGTACATTAATACCAGTCTCATGTCTGTCTCTTTCAAAATAAAGCTTCCACCAGCATCCAATTAGCCTAGCTTAGCATAAAGACAGAAGACAAGGGGGAAACAGCTAGCCGGCTCTGTCCAAAGGCAACAAAATCGACCCACCAGCGACTCAAAAGCTTGCTTACTGACACGTTATTTTTCACTTTCAAAACCAAAAAACAAGTTGTTACAACTTTTACCGGCTGGGAGGAGTAACTACAGGAAGTGACTACACTCCGCCAAGAAATAGTCTGGCACATAATCCCTGATAAAACATTAATGTGACATTTTTTTACACGTGAGTTTTTTTTGTGCAGATTAAACAATGTGGTGCTGGTGGGCAGCTTTGGAAAGAGGCGAGCCGTTTCCCCGTTTAAAGTCTTTATGCTAAACTAAGCTAACCATCTCCTGTCTTCAGCTCTGTATTTAACAATCGGATTGGAAAGTGGTATCGATCTTCTCCTCTGTAAGTAAATAAGTGAATTTACCCAAAGTCCACTTGGAGTTGACGGTATCACCACATTAAAAAACATGAAAATTTTCTCCCGAAATTAGCTTTCGATTTCGATCACTGAATTCAAAGGCAACATCGCAATAGCCCCATTCAACACGGGCCAGCGGTCCAAGAGGAAAAAAGAAAAACTTAAAAAACTCAAGACTCAGCTCGCATAGCCTGCAGCTGCACTAGAACTGATGATCTTTATCAGGGATCCTTTATTGATTTGTTTGGGGAGAGGGTTTACTTGGGACAGATTTGAGAAACTAAATTTTGCAACAAACTGATTTTGTTGTTTTATTATCCCTCCAGGGTGGAATGTAATTGTTTAACTCTGCAATCTTTATTTCTGGTGGATATTGTTCGACTTGTAACGCTAACGTGCAAAGAGTAACTAACTTTATAAAGAAGAGAAACTGTAAATAATTGTTGGTGTATAAAACCAATGACCTGTTGATCTTTATAAATCCAGATGATCCAAGTGTTTTCCACAGTTTCCACAGTTTTCCACATAATTTCGGTGTATCATTATCTCTGAATGCAAAGCAAAACTCATCGCTCTACCAGTTTTGAGAGACTTAAAGGATATGTTTGGGGGGCATGTCTGCCATTATTGACATGTGTCAAAGCCAAACACACTGAGCCCTGGTGGTCTCCATCCTTTTGCCTAAATAATAAATAAATAAATAAATAAGCTGCCAGCTGCAGTAAACCCAACTCCAAACTTACAAACCTCACATCAGAAATCTATAGGACGCTATATGAATATGTTTATACAGACTGTGATGATAACCAGGAGGTAAACCAGAGAGAGAACAGACAGACAGACATGGAGATGGACAGACTGATAGAGGAGGCTGCTCTGAACTCACAGATAAGAGATGTTGAGGTGTCTGAATATCCTCCAGGACAGTGATGACAGGTTGTTATCTTTCAGATTCCTGGAAATTAAACCAAACATCAGGGAACGAGATTATCATACACATGTATACCACAAGAAAAAATGCTCGGATGATGCAGAAACAACAGACGAAGGCACGAATAAGCCTGCGTTATTATTTCTCATTAACAGTTTCCGTTTCTCTAAAGATAGTGATAATTAATCTTAAGTGGTACATTCGATCAGTATAATCAGTATCAAATATTAATTATGTTGACAAGATCCCAAGATCAACTATAAACCCTGCTCAGTCTGAACCTGAGCTAGAGGACATTTACGTCAATCTCTCAGCCATGACAGCATTTGTTTACATTTCTCTTAATAATGTGACAAACACATCTTCTTTACATTATGATTTCACTAAAACGATGCAATTAAAGAATACAATAAAACAAAGCTATACTTTTCACTAGATGACTCGTACAGTGGCTGCATTGTCACTGGAAAAACAACAAATAGACAGGATGTGTTTTTACTCACAGGTACTGTAGTTTGACGTTGCTTTGAAAGGCGAGCTTCGACACGTATGTTAGCCTGCTGTTGGTCACCGTTCTGACACAAAGACAGACACAGCAGCATCGTTGTCATGCTCATCACGAACAGCACAATTATCAATAACAACTGTCACATCAACAACAGCAAACACATGAATTCAGGGTCCTGATCATCTCTCCACAAAGTCTGAGAAAACATACAGTATGTGGTTTAGTTTCTAGTAAATGATGGATGAACACGAGTAAAATTACTTTTTCATCATGTGGCAACCCAGATTCATATCGCTAATCTATAACGCATTAATAAATTGTTTAACATTAACTTATAATTTATGTATAAAGCATCTTTTTAGAAAGTGGTACCACATAGTTACACAAGCCAGAATTTAGATATCATAGTAGCAATGATAAGTGAGTAAAGAGCATGTGATGTTTTCTACACAAATAAAGACAGAACTTAACGTATAACATTTGCCGAATTCACCAGAAGACCCGAATAATGAAGAATTTGTCATAAACAGTGTTTCACAAAGTTTACTACGTCTCTCCAAACTCAACAACTCACAAAACAGAGGGATTTCTTAAGGGAGCCTGGGACTTTCTCCAAGGGTGACAAAGAAGTCGCATATATCGGTTGCTGTTTGTAAAATTTGATGAGTTTAACATCAATAAAATGTTTTCTTCTGTCATAAATGTAGTGTAAATGGTGTAATGCATCAAACACATTGTGTTCAAACAGCTGCTGTACGGTTTGGTTATGACTGTATAAGAAATGTGTTGTTTACTTCATCTGGTTTGTCATTAAAGTGAATTTTAAATGTGTTTAAATGAATGAAGCCACAAAAACTGCATCTATCTGAAGATAATATACATCCTCCTCTTTTAAATCCTTTCATAAAACTCATTTTTATCTTCGGGCGTGTTGTTTTAACTGTTTAAATGATTATTATGTTAATATCAACTTTGTTTTGCATGTTGTGCTCGTTGTGTATAGATGAAGTTTTTATTATTTGAATTTATCTATATTGTGTCATGCAAGTGTTCAGCACTTATAAGACACAAACTAATACATTTGCAGTGGTGAGACATGGAAATAAGTCAGATAACAGAAGTCTTTTCTCTCCAGTGAGACCAGTAAACCTGCTCCTTTCTACAGCTGATGGCACCTGAACATAATTCAGCGAGCAGGGGTCTTTAAATGTTTACTAATCTGCACATGAGGCTCTCAACCATAGTTGTTTTTTATGAGACAATCTGATAAATTTAGGTTTATCCTTCCTGAAAAATAAATCAGTCATAAAAAAATGAAGATTTCCCTCAGTAATCCAGGGGAGTTTATGCAAAATGACCCAATTAAAAATCCGTCTGCTGCTCAGCCACATTCACAACTCTGCCACAGTGCGACGCCTTCGCATTTATCTTTTTATATATAAATGTAACAGATGTCTCAATAGAAAAAGGCTCGCCACGTGCAGAAAAACAGTTTAAAGAGTCAGGTGCTTTTAATATTCCTACGTACTGTGCATTAGTCAGCACTGTGAGAACCAGGTGCAGAGAGCGTGTGGCCTTCGTCAGCTGACGTGAGGCCGTGAGACGACATCATCATCTGATAGGAAAAGTTTGCTTTCACAGATGTTCTGTGACGGATTGATCTCATCCGACACAACTGAGACTGAGCAAAGATTTCCCTTTCACCGATCGAAAAAAAAACCAGCTTTCTTTCAAATAATTAACACTGCGCCGAGTGTGACTGTGTGCAGAGTGCCTCTCAGACACATGGGACAGGTGTCGTTTTGGGTTCAAACAAACATCCTGCCTACGTTTCCCAGTTTCGTCCCCGCTGGGGTCCGACTACAATTAAAAGCATAAACACTTGTGGTGCGTAGCTTGCTTTGTGCCTGATCTGTCTACCAAACAGGATATTGGCTGGAAAATTAAGTAGACTCTACCCAACACATTATTACCCTGCAAGAGAGCGCTGCTTGGTAGACAATCCTGTTTTAGATTAACAGATAAAATGAGACACAGATGCATAGCACAACACACCCAGGGACAGTGCCATTAACGCAGCAGGATGGTAAGGCAGCAGACGTGGACAATGCATTGCCTCGAGCAAAGAATTATCAATAAAGGCATTCAATATTCCTCATGAAGCGGACTATAATAAGGCAAAAAGGTACATGAAAATGTAATGACATTGTTCATTGCTGTCTGTTCCTTCCAATGTTCAGTTCAACAGAATAACACAAAGGCTTTGAACATGCACCCTGGTCCACAGTGTTACGAGCCGTGAAAGACTTACAGGTTCCTGAGATTCTTGTAGTAGTGCAGGTCTTTGTCATTGATGGAGGAGAAGCTGCTCTGGTTGGCGATGTAACTGTCGGGAGATACAAGCGTCTGTCAGAAGGCTCATTTGTAAACAGAGGGGAGCACAAACAAGAGGCATTTGGGCAAGACAAAGGAACACAATAAGCCCTTATAATTAGGGTTCAAAATGGAAAAACCACAGCTGATAAATGGGACACAGGGTGGTCGGGTGCCGGTATCTCTCGCCTCTTTTCGTCAGCTGCACTTGAGCAAGGCATTTGATCCGTCACAGGGTCAACAGGAGACGATTGCGGGCTAATAAAGTACATGTTTATGTGTACTATTCAAATATCATAGAAGACGTCTGAGCTGCGGGAACGAACTGTGAGAGCCACCGCAGAGCTCTGTGTCCTCGGTCTCACTGTTCGGCTCACAAGGTCATTAAATGATGTTCTCGCATTGAGTTTAACTGAGGAAAAACGGTTTATTGATTCATTACATGACCTTCGTAGTGAACAGCCTTCAGTCTGAGATTATTCTTTCTTGCTAATTATGACATAAAATACAAGATGGTATGCTGTCTCTCATCTCTGAATTTACACCAAAATAATACAATTTTAGTCAATGTAAGTCAACAAAGGTTAACCAATGAGGATTGAAAAGACAACATCCATCTGGAAAAATTAAAATATTTTATAGGCTTGTCCTGGTGGCCTCTGGGTCCAGACCAGGACAAAGTTTTGATTTGGCCCACTACACGTTTCTAGTGGGAAAAAAAGACTAAAAGTTAATAAAAAAGAAATGATAAAATGAGTTAAAACACTCTTTAAACATGCAGGATCCCTAATTATTAAATATGTCTTATAGTTTGATCACAGGATGTAGAAGATCAGGGAATCCGAGTACTACAGAAGCCCTGAGGCACAAATGTAAAAAAAAAAATGTAGGAACTTCGAAAGATTATCCTGGCAAAACGTTTTTAGTTTAATACATTTCTTAAGTCATAAACACACAAGAGAGAAAACAATTAGGAAATGGATAACCAGATTTTTTTTTTCTCATTTGCCTCACGGGGCTTCCATACATCTTAAGACAATAGGTGCTTTTTGGCCCTCCTTAAAGAAAAGTTTTGGCAGCCCTGGTCTAGAAGCTGAACCACGTACACCACACACTGTGCTACACCAACGACCCCGGCTGGAGCTGGGCGGGGGACTTTTGTTGCGTACCACCTCCCCTCAGCTCTGCCGTCAACATCAAATAAAGCAAAAAAACGCCAGCAAGAAAAAACAGGAGTCCAGTTTAAAATGCGCCTTTAATAATTAAAGCAGCTGACCCAGAATGTCAGCATTTTTCATCTGAAGCTCAACCCTTCTTTCACAGCAGCATCATCAACACAGTCTCACAAAGATGACACACACAAATAAATAAAAATCCATTTTGACACAATCTCTCTCATATTCTACCATAAATCCCTGCACTTCACTCCTTCACTGTCTGCGGATAACTATGTGTAAATCAGCCATAAAGTCCAAAGCGGACAGCGTTCAAGATCAAGATGAATAATGACGCCTTCGGGTGCATGAACAGCTCCAGCTCTGGGGGTCAGGCTGGATGAACCTTTCACTGCAGGGAGGAGTTCAGCTTGGGAGTTACTACACCCACCATTAGCCTAAATGTCCTGAGCTCGCCTCTGGCAGATATATCAGTACTGTGAAGTCCATTTTATTATTATTATTATTATTATTATTATTATTATTATTAAAGGCTAAATTACCTGTAAGAGCAACTTTCTGTGTTTTCTCAGAGAGCCAACACCCAGTCAGACACATCCTCTGTATCATCATGAGGCAGCACACCCACCTCTTCAACTAAATATGATTAGTTGGACTTTAATATCAAACACGTCCATGATATAACACACAGAACCGTGTTTGGGTTTTTACACTGACACTGAGAGCCCAGTGTAATCTCTCTCAGTCTGTGTGTGTTTTTCAGAGCAGATGTCGCAAAAATCAGGACGTTTAACCAATTAACACTAACAGGGGACACGATAACCTCTCTCTATCTTTCCCATTTATTTATTTATTTATTTTTTTGGCAAGGTCGTCTGGAGTAATTTGTCTGTTTACATTAGCCCAGCACTCTGTGGATGCTTTTCACCAGATTGCTGTGTGCTCATTTCAGCGGCGTCCAAGGCTTCTCCAAGTTCATCCCTGACAAGTCATTATCAACAAGGCCGTTCATCTTTTGCCAAGAGAGATATTGCAGCAATTAAATATATATTTTTTTAATCTCCAGTTTTTGATTGAGAGCATTTTCTATCAGGGAGCAAAGACGCGTCTGCGTTTTTATTATAGAGGCCAAATGACGTTTCGTGAAACGGCAGTGGGGAGGGAGGGGAAAGGAGGTGGTACAGTACATTTATAATGCAAACTGAGATATTTTTTTTGTGTCATGTGTGCAAACACAACCCAAATGTTGACTCTCACTAGAAAAATGTCGCTTTTTTCCCACCTGATCATCGATTTTTCTGCGCGTCTGTGGTTCATTTAAATACACTCATATGAGCCATCTTGGGAAGTGTCTGTGCTAATATTTGGACAGTGGTGTCTGGTGTGCGTGTCTCCGTCCACACACGCGCACACGCACACGCCCGCACACACACTGGGCTTTGTCTGATTGTCGGGGTAAACTCCATCAAACCTCGACTGCTTTCATTTCACAAACGTGCTGCTGAAAAGACTGATGTGCCCCATGATGGCAATAAGTCTGTTATGCAATGTAGGTTGCACATGCTGCGTGTCTGAGCCGAACCCATGCCGAATAGATGAGCAGCACTTATATTTATATCTGAGCCCATAAACATGTGAATTCGCCTCAAAAAGACGCGTGAGATTGAAATTTTAGAGAAAATCAAGGCTGGTTCGGGCTCCAGGCGCAACTGAGGGGTAGAGGATGGCATTCCTTTATTGGGAAAGTGTTGGAAAAATGCGACCACGCTGATAAATATGAAGATTTGAAGGTGCACTCACATGTCGGTGATGTTCTCCATCTCCGCCTCGCTCTGCAGGACGGGGAACGCGTTGATACCCCGCTCCGGATCCACGCAGGAGATCCTGGTGCTGCTGCAGGAGCAAGAGGACGGGCATGCCTCCGCGGACAGCCACGGATCTCCCGAGCCCACTGCCACCCCGACCACCATAACCCACCACCACCAGCAGCACCGCCACGACCCAGACCCTCTCCCCGGCGAGGAGAGAGCCCCGCTCCCGGGTCTCCAGGCGCTCATCTCGGGTGCCAACTTCAGCTATAAGGCTCGCTGAACAGCCCCGCGGCCCGGCCCAGGTTGGCTGGGATCAGTCCCGGTTCGGCCAATCGAGGAGGGGGAGAAATAAAGTAAAATCCCGATGCTGAAGGTGGATGCAGGCGGCGCGGTCTAGAAAACCATCGGCCGTGACAGCGATGACAGACAGCGAGGAGGAAGAAAAAAGACAATCAGGAGAATGTGTGTCGTCCCTGTCTCTCCCTGTGCGCCTCCTCCAAATCCCCCGTCAGTCAGCCAGTCAGTCAAAATCACACTGCCACACTGACGGGTGTGTGCCAAGGAGTCTCTCTCTCTCTCTCTCTCTCGCGCTCTCTCTCTCTCTCTCTCCCTCCCTCAGCTGACGCGCGCGCTGACCGGAGCCTCCTCGACACAATGTTCCCTGTGTGTGGACGAGAGAGGGTGGAGGTGGTGGTGGTGGAGGTGGTGGTTAGCCTATTTGGGTGGATACAGGATGAATGACAGCCAGGATGGGAGAGCCGTGCTGCGCCGTGCTGTGCCGTGCCGTGCCGTGCGCCCTGTCCCGCGCGCGCAGCTCGCATGGATGGAGGCAGCAGCCATGAGGAGGGAGAGGAGAGAGGAAGGGTACCAGCAGCAGCAGCAGAGCACATCATGTATAACGTGACGCCTCATTGATCCCCCCCTCAGGGAAATGCTCGTTTTTCTCTGCTGCCAGGAAGGTCTGGGTGAAGGGTCAGGTGCTGGAGCACAGGTGTGTCTTGCTCAAGGGCACCTGAGCAAGGCTTTTGACAGGAGTGGTGTGTGTGTGACCTCATCTCTCCTTTATGCATTCCAAGTGTTAAAGTTCCTCTTTACCGGCCTTGCCTCTAGTTGTGAACGTCCTTGTCCGGGGGGAAGGTGGAGGCGTGGAGAAGGCTCCTGTGCTGAGGAGGGTTATCTAATTTATCCGCTAGCAGGATTCAGATTATGCGAGCAAATGAGATATAAGGGGCTATCAATTTACAGGCTCTAATTGCCATGATCATTCTCATCATCATCACCGTCGCCGTCATTATAATCATCATTATCGTCTGGTTGTTATGCTGGGTGTTTCATCAGTAGACCTGTATGAAAAACAAAGCTGTCTGAAGGAGCCCTCATCTTTAATTTAGGTAGTGAAGAAGTGCCACGTTTCCAGTCTTATGCTCTGGAATAGGAAGGAGTGAACCATCTAAACAACCCTGTGTTTCCCTTTAAACAACGTGTTGTAGCATATTTAACTATCCAACAGTTATTCTGATGCTGAGCGAGCTGAATGGTGCCTCCACTGTAAAGAGCGAGGGAACAAGAAAGAAAGAGGGATCAATCACCAATCATCAAGTCTTTAGCTGGCGTGTACTAGACGAAGCGTCACCTTATTAAATCATTAGGCCATATTTCATAATCATATGGGGCTCCCAGCCAAACCCGACCTGAATCAATAATCTGTCATCTCAGAGTGGAGGCTGCACGGCTGCATGCCAGTCACTCCGCTGCTATACATCTCCTGCATTTCTAACACAACAGTTGAGTGACTGTCTTCTTCCAGCCACTGAAGAGCAGAGCTACTCCTCCTCAATCCTTCACCTTGTATGTGAGAGACAGAGCATGACAGGACATCTGCCTGTGAGCAGCAACAACCCAGCACAGCTGTGAGGAGTCCTCTCCTCTCTCCTCCTTCTCCCTCTCTCCGATGTCCTGTCCCCATGTGCAGATCCAATATGACGTTTGTGCTGACGCACAGGCAGTGCTGCTGAATAGAGGAGTGTAATTATGGAGCCCTGTCTGTGTCTGAACCAATCTGGTGGACGGCTGCCTCAGAAACCGGAGTGAACGCACAGAACAGAGTGGGCGTATCAATTAAAAACATTGTCTCCCAAACATAATATTCCAATTACTCTGTTCCTTTGGAAATCTGACAGAGGTGGTAACCTACGTTAAAGGTCTTTGACATTTTAAACATGTAATCACCCCCTTTAACCATCTGTCGACGGCAGACAAAGCAACAGTCACAATGTGTTTTATCCAGCGCTGTGAGCATATTATAGTATGACATGCATATTTAGCTTCTTGTGCAAATTATGCAGAATGTTTGATGTGATAAATGCAAAACACAAATCACAGCTTCTGCATCCTGCACGTACTGATGCCGCTGGTTTATTTTTAAAATGACATAGACAAGGTTTGGTGTTATATCTGGATGAGTTTGTACAGACAGTCATCATCTGCAAACGTAAACAAGCGTCTCTTCAAGATGCTTTTCCTGGAGTCGATCCACTGACTTCATTAAAACAAAGTTAGTTTTTAAGATGTGTTGCTTTTTTCTGAAAATCTGTGTCCTCTAGAAGTCACATGTCTTCACGGAACAGCTCCAGGATTTGATGATACAAAATAAAATTAGATCACAAATAACAAAAAATCTGAGTTGTACAACTACAAATGTATACAAGTTTGATGTAATTCATAGGTGGATTCTCTCCTCTGTATTGAAAACTGTATTGATTCCTCTGGTGAGGTGGACGGTCCATATTTTTCCTCATGACGTCACTCAGTTCCCCTGGCAACGTGACCTCTTATTGTAAAGATCTTTGCCCCTGACTGTGTGATCGCTGTTCCTTTATGTTTGATCACAATCAGGTATTTTTTACCGTTACCATCATCGTGTCATCATCACACTATGGATTCAACTACCAATCAATTAATCAGTGAAGTGATAAAAGCTTGAGTTTTGTATCATGTTAAATTATTGTGGAAAATGGCCACCACACATTACGGAAGCCCAAGATGACGGCTGACGGCCAAAGTTTTAAAGTTACAATGATGTGAAAAGAGTGAATTTCTGACATTTGTGTTTGTGAATAACTTGAACAATCAATATAATTGGATTTGTAGATTATTATTTGTTAATTGATTCATTGATTTCTTGACTATTTCAGCAAAACATCACAATCACCTGTTGTTGCATCACAGTTACCTGTTGTTGTATCACAGTCACCTGTTGTTGCATCACAATCACCTGTTGTTGCATCACAGTTACCTGTTGTTGTATCACAGTCACCTGTTGTTGCATCACAATCACCTGTTATTGCATCACAATCACCTGTTGTTGCATCACAGTTACCTGTTATAACATCACAATCACCTGTTGTTGCATCATAATCACCTGTTGTTGCATCACAGTTACCTGTTATAACATCACAATCACCTGTTGTTGCATCACAGTGACCTGTTATAACATCACAATCACCTGTTGTTGCACCACAGTGACCTGTTATAACATCACAATCACCTGTTGTTGCATCACAGCTACCTGTTATAACATCACAAACACCTTTAAAATATGCACATTGTGTTTATTTATGAGGATTGCTTCAGGTTCAAAAAAGGGTCAGGAGGAATATTGAGTAATTTATTGAATACTTTTATGATTTATTCATGTGGGCCCCTCAAATACACAATGGACTTGTATCTTGCTTTACCCCAAAGCTATGAGCGGCTAAGAGATGGGGTCACGATTAAAACACTGGACGCATTGAGTGTATACAGAAAACAAACACACAAGCCGATCCAGTGTGCAGTGTTTTATTTCCTTTGTTAACAGTGAGGGTTTTGGCTCGAGATGCAGGGAACGTCTGACAAAATATTCAGAGCTCTGTCCTCGCTTTTGTTCAAGTTCTTGGCTTCAGGTTGAGTAATTGTCTTAACATCTGGATTGGCTACATCAAAGTGATCGTGGATATAAGTCTTCAGCGGGCCCCATGAGTCCTTAGTGAAAAAGGGAGGTGTTTGATTTTTCTTCTATTTAAAAAATGACTGAATGACTGAATGACAGTCTTCTGTCTGAACTAAACTGATACCGCACTCCCGTGAGGGAAAGGTTTTGGAAATCCCACAGAACAAATGCGAGACAGATGACTGTCCTCCTGCATTTGAAAGGGGGTGATGTCTTAAATCATCTCTTACTTGCTCTGGATTTTCAGCAAGTGAAATGACATTAATCTCTGTGGAGTGTTCCTGATTAGCAGGTCAAACTCAACTGCGACTGGAGGTCATGTACCGTCTAATTTCCCATACTTGATTGTTTTGTTATATATAATATATCTTCCGCTACAAAGGGCATAATAGCATTAAAATACAGCCCCCTGGTGTGTCACTCAGTATATATTAATATTATCAAGTGGACTCACATGAACCTGTTCTAACCTCTGCATACCAGCCATGTTGTTCTGAGACATTATACACTAGTGCTCTCTAGTGGCTGCTAGGATATGAGCCTACAGTGTGTCAATCGTCAAGATGCATCCATATCAGAGGAAGGACTAATTTCCAGAGAGTAGGTGAGTGTTTCCGTGAAAATAATTTATTTTAGAGTGACAATCTCTACTCTTGCAAACATTAGGACATTGTACAGGCACAGACGGTTCTTCAGGGCTAGAATAATAGAAAGGTGAACGATTCTTGTGCTTCTGACTGCTATCTGGACCAGTTTTATAGAGTTTGGGCCGAACAAATTCTTGTTTGCGACTGAATCCCCCCTGCAAGACTCAACTATGTACTTTAACTCACATTTGTGTGTGTGTGTGGAGCTAATCCCCTAATGGCCTTTAACCTGATGACAGTAAGACATTAGCCAAACAGAGATTGTAATCATTGGTGTGTGTTTTCATGGAAGAAAATCCACCATATCCTAAAAACTAACAGAGAGAAGAGCAGGGAGGGAAAGGGAGGGAAAGAGAGCCACAGAAGGAGGGAGGAGGATGGGAGGGGAAAAGGGCAGGACAGACAGGTGTCTTTTAAAAAAAGACTTGCAGCAGCGAACAGCAAAACAATGGAGCTGAACAAAAGAGAGAAGAAGAGTCAGAAAAGGGGTAAAGACAATGTGGCCTTTGAGTCAGAGGTAAGCAAAATATGCGTATCGAGTGGAGACTTGTTTCTCAAGGTATTCTTGAATAACCGTGTTTGTAAAAGGACAGGACATGTTTCAGAACCCATCAGTCAAAAAATTCAAATAGTTTCATGAAATAGTTTTGGGAATCGAGTTTTAGCAACTTGTTTTTTTTCCTAAATTGTCGCTGCACGAGCTGTTTGCCAAACAAGCACGGTGCAGTTTGTTGGTCTGTGCTTCAGTCTCAGCAGGATAAGTAAGCTGCTTCAGACCTTCAGACACACCTGTACATACAGAGACACATGTGCACACAGGAACACAAAGATCTGCTTCAAGTCAGCAGTTTGTATTTAGATTCTAAGTAAATATGTGTAACTGTGCAAGCAACCTGTTGTAATATTACTTATCCTCATACTACCATGTGTGTGTGTGTGTGTGTGTGTGTGTGTGTGTGTGTGTGTGTGTGTGTGTGTGTGTGTGTGTGTGTGTGTGTCAGGAGCAGGACCACATACACATTGATGTGGACAGTACTTCTGAAGACGTAGAGGATGCACACAAAAACACAGACCGACAGAACAAAAGGTTGTCTCACACTCCTCAGTCAGGTTTTCTCTTCGCTTCTTCTTCATCAGCAGACATTCTCCTGTCCCCTTTGATGTAACACTTACGTCCCGTCTCCTTATCTAACCCTCTTATCTTCCCCCTTTTCTGTGTGCCCAGCTTGCTGGAGAAGAAAATGGAGGCATTCCAGCGCTGTTTGGCAGAGCACAGAGACCAAATCCGCCTGTGTGCACACCTGGTTTTAGCAGCAGGTAGAGTATCTTTGTTAGCATCTGTTAAAGTGTAACTCAGGGCTCTAAATGGGTTGCAGGTCTCTGTCTGGCCTCTGCATGCTGAACATTGTGTTAATATGAACCTGAGCAAGTGTAACTTCTTCCTTAAACGTGCAGCATGAAGGAGTCTCTCATCATGTTTTCATTTTATTGGAGTAGAAAGTGTCCTCTGTTCTTGTACAATTGATTTTTCTTTGTTCGGCACTTTTGCAGCCACATAGGATTAAATTTCCACATCTACCTATAGTGAAAAATCAATTTCTATTCTTGCTTTAGGACTTTCCGTCTGCGTGAGGGCGGCTTGTAAAGGGCTGTTAAGTTTGTCTTTTGCAAACTAGCTGCGCTGGTTATAGCGGAGCTGCTCTGTGCCTCGGAGCGTATTGACATTAGAGGGAGAGTGTGTGTCTGTGTGTGTGTGTGTGTGTGTGTGTGTGTGTGTGTGTGTGTGTGTGTGTGTGTGTGGGTGTGTGTGTGTGTAATAGACAGAGAAATAGAGACAGAACATTTTTCTAATCAACAATTGTTAATTAACAATTGTTAATTAGAAAATCAAGCAGTGGCTCATCAGAACACATGTGGACTGTGTGTGTGTGTGTGTGTGTGTGTGTGTGTGTGTGTGTGTGTGTATGTTTGTCACTGATGCATTTGCTTGTGCAGCAATTAGTGGTATGGAGATATTGTATTGATCCAAAGGTAATAACAGAAAGTACAGCTGGATATGCCTCACACAACTCGGTATGTTGCTCTGAAGTCAGTCTAATAGAGACCCCTCTGTCCTTTTTTATAAATATTTTAGAGATACGTCTGCTTTTCAGAAAATTGCACCATCTTTACAGGTCCCGCCGCTGTGAAAAGTTTTGTTAATTTTCAGCACTCCTGAAGAGGAAAAGTTAATTTTTCAGACCGCTGGCTCAGCCAAAGAAACTAATAAACCCTCATTCCAACTTTTGGATCTGTTACGAGGACAATGTTTTTGGATTCCTCAGCCACCAACTCATTATTTGTTCATCAACTAAGTACTAGTTTGTTTTTTACTTTTTTAAGTCAGAGGGCGTTCACACTCACAGATCACAGCACGCGGTGTCATTTAAACAAAATATAAAAACAGAAGTTTTAAATGTGAAATGATCCTTTTAACACACAAGACCTCATGGATTCGTGTTCAATATGAACATCATCCTGTATTTTTAACCTGAGAATGTGAAGCATCAAATAAGAAATTATTAGAGTCACTCACTCATGTAAACTGATGTCAGCACAGTGGAATATAATGAATTTTAGTGCTAAATGTGTTCTAGGCTCCATTGCCATCGTGATAGCAGCATGTGTCCTGAACTTCAACCGGGCCTTCGTGCTGCTGGTCATCTCCTTGCTAACAATGTTCTTCCTGGTCTGGGATTGGTTGATGGAACGCTATGGAGACCGGATGTGGGAGGAGCTCGATCCAATCAGAGATCTTCTCGGCAGATGCTGGTTTAGGATGAGATGGTGAGAATGAGACGCAGCTCAAATGTATTAACTGTGATCAGTTTAATAGCATCCAGACAGATTTCCAGTATGCTCAAGAGCCTGTCTGGTTTATTTATTTATATATTTAATTGTGTATTTACTTATTCATTTATTTTATTTTTTAGGCCAGTATGATACAACGTATTGAGATGTGGAGGTAGATATAGTAACACATCCTATAATCATCATTTATCAATCGAAATCAGGATTATTGCAGTAACAGTATAAGAATAAGGTGACTTTACAGTTTAAGGTTGTCTTATAGCAATATAACATGTATTCATGAAAACCAGAGTCTAGAAATATAATGGATCTGTAAAGAATAATGGACAATATGAACAGATTATATTATCTAAAGTATTTTCAGGTGCTTTTATTATGTGTGAAAGAAGACAGGAAATCAGAAGAGAGATGAAGCAAAGCACTGCTACTGTAAGATCAGAAGTATTTATATAACCTCACAGGACCCAAACCTTCCTAATCAAAGTTAGGAGAGAGCCTTTCACCAGATCCTTCTTGGTGGCTTTAACTAATGTATATAATTTGCAAGAAAAAACTTCAGGCAGTTTGAGTTTTTTTTTTGGTCTCCTGGCAACGACGATGTCCTCAGACTGAGGAAATTCATTGTTCGCGAAACCAGCATGAGTACTGAATTCAAACAGGGCAGCATAAAAGGAAACAAGAGCAGTTGATGGCAAAGTGCGAGAGGAACTGCCGTGTGCCACAGTGCACATTAAGTTAGGTAATTGCAGTAGCTCAAGGGCACTAAAGATGCAGTTACCTCTGTAAAAAGACACAATATAGACATAACGCATATTATAGCAATATAACAAGCATAAAACAAATCGGGTTAATAAAGATGTGACCATGGGGTTAAAGATTCTCACCCACCTCTCATTCCTTCAGGCCCCCACCACAAGATGCCTAAAACGAAGTCTTCTTTTATTCCTGCAGCCATTAAAGGCCAACTCCGCCTCTCTATTATGCAGTTTATTCAGCTCTATATGGTCGGTCTTACCCCTCGGTTCCACTGGGCATGTCTTTGTTACCTGGTGTGCGACTTCATAGCCCACTGGCAGCGTTTCAAAAGCAGAGAGTCAAGCCTGCCGGATGTTGTTGACTAGCTCAGACCGTGTTGATTTCACCATTTCTCCTTGATTTCTCAGCAGTTGGCGGTTAGTCTGGTGATGCTGCGTCCGTGGCCAATTCTTACATACTGCACCTTTAATGACCTTCAGTATGTTTTATTTCTGTCTTTCTGTTTATTTCTGTCTACAAACTGCGGCGACAGAGAATTTTAAAGCAGCTATAATCAATATTTTCATACTAACAATGAATCACATGACGATTTCTGTATGAAATGGGTCAGTTGTAATCACGAATACACTGAGAATTATCACTTGATAAAGATTTATAGCATCTCATCTCGCACCAGGGCGATCGCAACTACAAAACTTACAAAAACTGTTTATTGACTCGACTCATTTATTGATAAAGCTGCCCCAAGCCGACTGCTAACTGCTAATCGTTCAAATCTTGTTGACTGAGCGGGTATCTGCACAGTAATCCTTGCAGCAGCTGAGTACATGAAGTTCACCACATGCTGTCTTCTTGCCGATATGTTACACATATGACAGATGTACACACTTTCTCTGCCTTTCTCCACTTCCATCCCATCCTTACTCTCCCCGTCTCATCTGTGTATGTCCTCTCCAGGATTATATACATGTTACTGCTGGTGGCCGTTGTGTGTTGGTTAGCACTGGACACAGCCCAGCGAGGAACCAGACAGCTTGTGTCCTTCTTTGGTTTGCTGCTCTTCATCTTCTTAATGATGCTGTTCTCAAAACACCCATTCAGCGTAAGGGATACACACACACACACACACACACACACACTGACAAATAAACCTTTGATCACGTATATACACACGTGTTTCGACCATATGTTTTGCAGTGGTCTTGGCGAACTCTACTTTGGGGGATCGGGCTACAGTTTATCTTTGGCCTGCTGATCCTCAGGACCTCATTTGGCTTAGGGGGACTGCAGTGGCTTGGGAAACAAGCAGAGGTATGTACAGACAGTCACACACAAACTGATTTTGTTCAGAGGCTTGTCCTTGTTTTGTTTTCTTGTATTTGTAATGAGCGTGGCACAGAACAGACGAAAAACCCTTGTCATGTTTAATCCAGTGAAGAGAAGATGTCAAAACAGAAACAGACAAGGGTTCAGGAAAGAATAAATAAGGCTGAAGAGCTAGAGGGGATGCAAAATAGACAATCTGGCAGAAACTAGTGGAAATGAACCAGAATACTGCATGGTACTAGGCTGATTAGGGAAAATGGGAAGCAGGTGAGTGAGTGGTGGGGGAACAGCAGGTGGTGTAGAAGTGCATGATTGTTATGAGCTGGCTGGAGTTAAGACAGTTTTCTTCTTTTGTTTAATTGTTTCCTTGATTTCTTCTTCTGTGTTTGTCCATTTCTTTCTTTTGTTTTCTTCCTTGTTTCCTTCCTTTTTCTTCTTCCCTTACTTGATTTTCTTGTGTCCTTCTTTTGTTTTCTGTTACTCTGCCAGCATAAAAATCTGTTGTTTTTGGTCAATTCAGTTAGTGTATACAGAAGCCCTAAACAATTAGCAGCCAAACATATAATTTCCTCTAAAAATAAATGTTGTTTTCTCGAGATAACAAGATCATTTTCTTGAGATCTTTGTTATGCAGATATAACGGGCTAAATGAATCTGTTATCACAAGAAAACAAAAGGTTGTTCCCTCTCATTACTTATAGCTTAATGTTTACTAGATCAGCAGTGCCAAGCCAGCAAGCATACATGGCCTCTTGGCAAGTGTCAACAAGCAGAACATTTTAGTTGTTAATGGGTACATAGAAAACAATTTGGGTCTCTAAAAATTCATATGGTTTGCTTTGAAACTCCTAGAACCCACCCCACAGAGCAGTTTGTACGTTACGGTCCACTCTTATGAATCATAATTATGTCATTATCTTGGGAAAACAACATTTCTTATTCCGTCATAATAATTTAACTGGTTATCACGGGAACGGAGGAGATAATGTTTTTGACCCATGACTGTTTAGGGCTTAATTTTTTTAAATGTAAATGATGGAAAAAAAGTTTTGTAGAAAAAAATATTTCTGTTTCTAACTAATCAAAATCTCCTCCATACAGATTTTCCTGTCATACCCAGAAGCTGGGTCAGAGTTTGTGTTTGGTGCCAGTTACACAGACCACTTCTTCGTCTTCAAGGTACGACACACAGCAGTATGGTGCACACGGACAAGACTGAGGCAACAGTAAAATGATAGCACTGACAAAAATAAGGACAAAAATGCTCTACATGGACATTAGTACTTAGTTCTGATTGGGTTTATGGACAATCCAGATTATGTGGGGCAGGTGACCCATTGGCTCAAGCACCAGAACTAGTTGGTAAAATGAAAAACATGATTAGAAAAAATTATCAACTGCACTCGCCAAAATAAAAAAGTGAAAGTCTGAAAATCGAGGAAACGTGCCACAACAATTGAAGCGTAGTGACTACTGCCAGAAATCTGGATTATCATGGGTATAGGGATATAAATATACTATGAAGGATGATGATGAGGACTACAATGATGATGATGATGATGATGATGACCATGGACTTTCTCTAGGTGATGCCTATATTGGTTTTCTTAAGCTCCGTCATCTCCATCCTCTACTACACTGGCTTCATGCCCTGGCTCATTTGCAAGGTGAGGAAGTGGGAGGATAAAATACACACAGGAATATTTGAAGCCAAATCAACTATTCAAACCATTTATTTTTAAAGCAGCTTTGATGTAAGAAAGGAATTAAGGAATTAAAGACAAATGATGACTTCTAAAGACACGACGAGGGTGCACAATTTGGTTATTTTGGTTGTATTTATTCCTCAGATTGGATTTATAATGCAGGTTACAATGGGAACGTCTCCAACAGAATCGATGACTGCAGCTGGAAATATATTCTTGGGACAGGTAAACAACAGTTTAGAGAATAAACAACAACAAATAAATCAATGGTGGATACAATTACTATTAGTATTAATAATCTGTAAATCCACTTGTCCCAAATCAACCCACCCCTTGTCCTGATCTCTCTCTTCCAGACAGAGGCTCCTCTCTTGATTGCCCCATACATCAGTGAGCTAAGTCACTCTGAGATCCATGCTGTGATGACAGGAGGTTTGGCTGGCATCTCTGGTACCATTTTAGGAGCCTACATCTCCTTCGGGGTGAGGAGGCGGACGCAGGGGAGGATGGTTTATCACTGAGGTTATCACAATTAAGCCTGTGTTTAAGAATGAAGAAAAATCTAAATATCAAAGATGGAGGTCCAGTTTGTGGCTTGATTTCATCAACAATTTGCTCTTTTAGTGACCATTTCAACGCTAGGTTGGGAATGTCAGTGATGTGACTGTAGAGCGTGAGTGGTTAACTAAACACACAATTAACTTTGTGTGTTTGTTTTGTAATTGTTATGACAACAAGCACAACTTCAAGCAGGGATATGTGTAAGGTCCCTAAGCCATAGGAATAAGAATAAGCATGACATGATACAAAAAACAACTTTCAGAACATTGTTTAAAATATAGCCTGAACATTTTGAGATGTAGCAAATCTAGCATTGCACTCCTATAACACTGTTCGACTCATCATAGACAATTTAAGAACAAATTATCAAAAACGATACAGCAGACACATAGATATTGCCTTTTTATTCACTCATTCTTCTTCCTTTTCAAAACATGGTGCCTACATTACCTACAATGCAATTTAGCCACCAAATGACATCACTGGAGCCCATTTATTAGATGTATCTTCCTCAGGAGCAACTAAAGGCTTTATGCTACTTTTTCACATACTCCCCAGGACCTGTAAACAAACTTTACACCACAGTAAAATTGGTGGAGTTACCCTTTAACAGACTCTTGACTGACCTTGACTCTTACCTGAGAGTGTACACAGGACTTTAACAGCTTTTTTTCAGGAAGTGAATGATTGACCACTACATTTATGTCTTGTTCTGTGTGCCTCTGTTTTGAGGTTGAGGCATCACACTTGTTGACGGCATCGATGATGTCCGCCCCAGCCTCCCTAGCCATCGCCAAGACTTTCTGGCCTGAAACGGAGACCTCCAGAGTTGCAGCCAGGCAGGATCTCAAAATGGACGTAGGGTAGGAGATGACAGAATAAACAGATGTAAACATATGCATACACAATACAAACTGTGATGACAAAGGTAAAACCTGCACACTGACTCCAAACCACAAATGTATTTGAATACACGTTTCAAGCTGTCAAACTGTTAAGAAATCTTAGGTACAAAACATCATCACCCAAAAACCTGACCATGAACCAAAAGTTATCTGTTTAATACATTTTTGGTTTATTATCTAGAGTGGCTTAAACTTAACTGTCAATATTTCAAATTACATTAACACATCAACACCAGTATGCAGACGATACGGTGCTATTTTGATAAGATTCTGTTGCGAAGACTAAATATATATAACATTTCAAACTTTGTTTTCTCCTCAGAGCGAGAACAAACGTGTTAGAGGCAGTGTCCCATGGTGCATCTAGTGCTGTGAGTTTAGTTGCCAACATTGTTGTCAACCTCATTGCCTTCCTGGCACTGTTGGCCTTTTTCGATGCTGCTCTCTCCTGGCTGGGCGCGATGTTGGACTGTCCACAGCTCAGCTTCTCAGTAATGCCACGACCTGTCACTGAGGAATTTATACACCAACTTTCCTCTAATATACCTACTGTAAAAATATTCAAACACTGATTCATATATGTCTTTGTCTCTCCTACAGCTTATCTGTTCTTACGTGTTCATGCCTCTCTCCTTCATGATGGGCGTTTCCTGGGAGGACAGTTTCATTGTGGCTGAGCTGATCGGCATAAAGACGTTTCTCAATGAGTTTGTGGCCTATCAGAGATTGTCGGAGTTAATCAAGAGGCGGAAAGCAGGAGGGCCAGAATATGTGAACAACTTAAAGCAGTTTATTTCTGTGAGTACCACTCATCATACGGTTTGTTCTCACACTTGTTGGTCGAATTAATTGGTCCACTTGGAGAATATTATTTAGTGGTAAGAACCAACCACTGTTGGGCCAGTTGTTTATATTTAAATTTTAGTTAATTGTTCCATTAAAGCATTGTTTTTCTCTTGTTCTGCCCTGCCCATACAAACCTGATCCAGATAAATGGGCCGTTATCAGGCTTCAGTAGAGCTTGATGATGAGCTGATCATTTGAATCAGGTGTGTTGAAGCAGACAGAAGAGAGACATCTAAAACATACACAACAGGGCCCCAGGACCAGGAATAAAAAACAATACATTACTTCCTTGTGGAGTTTTTTGGAGCACTAATATTGCTATGTAGCAATATTGGTATGATCGGGTCCCAATTTGTTTGCTCTCATGTATGCGCGTTAGTATGCACGTGGTTCAAGGTTCAAGGTAATCTTTATTATCCTTGAGGAGCAATTTGTTGCACGGCCAGCAGCAATACAATTGTGTACTCTCACAAAAAAAATCTGCTCTGGAAATGTTTTATGAGGGAAGAAATGCTGTCAACACGTTAGTCAGGCCTCAAGGATAAACACAGTGGTGAGGGTGGTGGTGAATGTAAACAGAATTATTGTCTGTTTACATCAAAAACTCCACAGGGAGCCTTTTGAGGTTACAAGAGGTTGTACGGCAAAATGTGGTTAAGTGTGAGCATTTAGTATAAGACATTTTCATCTTACTGCCATTTGGCGTTCTGACTTTTGTTGTCATTTTTCAATTATGCATGAAGATATTATGTTGTTTACTTTAATTGTCAGATCACAAACATTTCAAAAGACATATTCTCTTTGTGTAATGCTTTATTTTCTTTCTCTCCTGATGCTATGTAACTACACCATTATCTTACTCCCAGAAGTTTTGAGGTATCGATCACCCTAAAATAATGGAGGTACAGTATGTAAATGGTAATTAAAGCAACATTGTGTAGAAGTTGGCATTTTGTGTGATTTGGCGCCGCCCACAGTTTCTGAGTGCAGGACAGAGACAGAGACACCATTCACCCTACTACAAGACACTGAACCATCTGAATGATTTTGAAGCTATTATTTTAAGGTAAAAAAAAAGTTACATAATGTTGCTTTAAATCAGCCTTAGGAAACTGTCTAAACTCTATTAATCAATATCAAATGGGCAAGCAAGAAATAGGTGAGTCTCAACTCGACCTATCAGATCTTTTTTTCTTCACAGCTGAAGAGTAAGGCGAGCTCTAATTTTAGGACTGTTCCCATCCTTTAAATAGTGATGTTCAGCTCCTTCGCTCAGGTAGTTGTTTTTTGTCTGGTTGTCCCCTAAACTTGTATTGTCTGATGTCTTGTTTTTAACTTTGGAATGCTGAATCTCCCATTGACACAACAAATGTTTCATTAGGGTAGTAATTAAGCAACCTTGAACCTTAAACCTTGAACGACAGTGGTGTGGGCGCCATCTGAGAAGACTTAGAGCATTGCTTATGTGCCAAGTCCTTGCATGACACAAGTTGGTATAGGTATATTATTTGAAATGATCAACTTTGGTAAAAAAATATTAAAATTGGCCCATAACATAAGAAATTAACCATCTTACAGTGTTTTTGCCTTTAACGGCTACATATGACTGAGGAAACAGTGACAAGTATAATTTAATACAGGTGTCAAAGTTGGTTTCAAAGTTTTTTCCACTTATGTGTTTCCTTTTTTAGGTCCACTCTGAAACCATCGCAACCTATGCTTTGTGTGGATTTTCTAACTTCTCCTCCCTGGGGATGTTGGTGGGAGCGCTGTGTAAGTGCCACCTCTTGAGCTGTTGGCAGTAATGTCAGAGAGACGAAGAGAAAATTAAAGTGCAGAAAATTGCTGGCTGGCGCCATATGCTGCAAAAGTTTGGTAGTGAAAACTGATTAAGTAAACATGTTATCATTATAATTCAGCACTTAATCGCCCCAAATATAAAAAACAAACTGTTTTAAACAAAGCACAGTCACAGGAGATCTCATCTCTGCCACACATGTACTGTAGAAATAAACAGGATGAAAACTCAAGAGTTTTTTTTTTTCTTTTGACTGGCGAGAGTGGGAGTAAGTGATGAGGAATCCATCTGTTACATTTAAGCAAGTTCCTGTGTGGGCTGAATAAGAAGTTAAGCCTGTTTTATTTAGCCTGTGGCTGCCTTATAGCCTGGAAAACAAAAGGGAACTCAGATATCCAGCCCTAATTCTCAAACACAAATAACATCAGCAAATTTCCAGAACTTGAATTGAATTCACTCATCGCAACTGTCAACATGTCAAGTAACGGATGCCAAAAGAAGTGTGGCACTAAAAAAGACCTTGTATAATCAACAAAAGCCTCCCCGGAGGATGTAGAAATAAGTATTGTCTATTCAAAAACCAAAGAAATGCGAAATGCAAGGTCAAGATTTGAAAGTAGTAGTTGTCAAAATAGCTCTAAAAGAAAGAGAGTTGAATATGAAAAGGCTCCAGCGTAGCAATTGTGGCTACTTGAAGCAAGATGAAATAGTTTGACTTTCATAATTTTTAAAACCCCTGACATGTTAGATAAATGGGTTGTCCTTGATGAATGCGCTTTGAACTGAAATTTCCTTCAAGCACAAAATTGTGTTTGAAAAAAATTGTTAAATCAAAAAAGGAATGAAAGTAAGTGGAAAGTGCTAATTATATAGTTGCAAGCCAAAGAAAATGTCAAACAAAAAGCAGCTTGTGGATACAAAAGGCAAAAAGAATGATTTTATCTTTGATTACTTTATCGTAAAATTCTACCTTTTTTCTATGCAACCCAGGAAAGTGAATCATGACTGTCAATTTGTTGTTGTTTTTTATATAAAACAAATCATATTTTATGCGCATATTGCATAATTAATGAATAAATGAATTGCTATTTCTCTTGTTGTCTCAGCATTACGGTTAGGTGCCTGTGACTGTTAACGTTTTGTTGTTTTATAGCATACAGTTGTTCTCTTTCCAGCGGCCATGGCTCCAGAAAGACGGGCTGACATCTCCAGTTGTGGCCTCAGAGCTCTGATTGCAGGCAGCGTCTCCTGTTTCATGACAGCTTGTATTGCAGGTGACCGTGTACCCTTCTTTGCCTCTTACATTACTGTACTTAATATCTAATACAGCTCTTAAACCATGGTTACATTGTGAGATAATGGGCTCAGATATGTACGGTAAAAGTTCCCCCACCTTCCTACAGTATCTATTTTAGGTCTCCTAGTAGTCATTTTGCTTCTCTTTTGGTGACATTTTGCAGATTAACTTGAACACTCTGTTACTGCTGTTAGTTCAAAAACTGCTTTAAAGTGGAAACAGACAACTTTTCAAATTCCTCCCTCCTACTGTAGCGTGTCCCTGTGGTATTATGGTTGGTGCCAGCAACATGGCTACCATTAACAGCCCGGCTACTGTCCAAAGCAAAAAACAAACAAACATAAGAATCCCAATTTGACCTGGAAACCCTGATTTCAGTGCAATGAAAAGGCAGTGTTAAACACACGGTTGTATTGATAAGCAGGCAGGTTTTGTTACTTACTGTGGAAATAAATGTCTCGGGTCCCACTGGTAAAGGGAAACGCATATCAGCGAGGAAACAGACTTTGACACAACATGTAGCACTCTCCATTGAGTGAATGCCCATCCGTTCTTCACCTTCTTGGCCTCCTCCATCAACAGGGTCCTTCATCTTTTGCAGTGTAGCGTTCCAACAGTTATTCCTGTTGTTCCACCATTACCTGGGGATAGCGACCGGGGAAAACAATGTCTCACATGCAGACACATTTCCTTTATGCCATTTACTTCACAATGACAAGTAGAAAACATACAACTTAACTATTGCCAGTTTAATTATTGTGGTAGCAATGTTTGCAAAGTGTACTATAATGTCCTTATATTAGATATACACAATAAATATATCCTGTCACTCGTGTGTTTTTCTGTTCTCTGGGTTCCCAGGTATGTTGTACATCCCTGATCTTCAGTGCCCACATTTCCTGAGCACACACTTCAATAACACCAATTTGACCAGCAGTTCACAACTGCTCACCTGCTGCACACAACTATATAACAGGTATAATAATATGTTTGACCCATGACTGTTCATGGCTTCTGTACTCGGCATCACTCACCTAGCTGCAGTGATATTTCTGTCTCTGTTATAAATACATCAGCGTCACTGCACAGCTGATAAACAAGAGCGATGCTGTGATTCAGTGTGTGTGTGTGTGTGTTTGTTTTTATTTGCAGTGTGACGGTGTATGAGCTTCTGAACGTGACGATCGGAGGAGGATTCAGTCAGAGCAGTTTGCAATCCTGCTGCTCACTCACACCCCCCACACACTTCAACTGCAGCTTGGTGCTTTGAATCACTGTGAACAAAAACAATTTTTTTTTATCAGTAATGTATATAAGGCATTTTCAATGAAGTTGTTCCTTTTTGTTGCATTGTTTGTTTGTTTACACTGGTTGAAATTAATTGAAACTACTGTAAGTTTTTGTGATACTTGTATTAAAGTAATGTTATACTGTAGCTTTACTTCTACTGCATTAAAATTTTGAGAAAAATATGGTACTTTGTACTCCACTACATTTTTTTGATACCTTTAGTAACTTGTTAACTGCAGTCAGAATACTAAGAAAAAATATAATCAACAAATAAATTATGATTGATTATTATAGATTGGGTAAGGCTTTGTGTTCCCTGGAGGTATTTTCACAAGCTACCCATGAGTATGTAAAGTATTTAAAATGATCTAAGATAAAGAAGAAGATTTAAGACTACTTATCTTAAAGTGTCTGATATTAAATGTACTTAACTATCAACAGTAATTCACTGTTGGTAAATGTACTTAAGTATCAAAGGTACAAGTCAAAGTAAATTATACATATATTTACATGTATGTATGTAAACACTGTATACAAGTTGGATCCTCAAAATTGTACTTAAGTACAGTTATTGAGTAAATGTACTCGGTTAAACTCCATCACTGTTTACCGGTTACAACATTACAGTGATGAACACATTAATGTTTCAATAATTACATTCAAATATTATCCTAAAATACAGTGCCTATAAAAAGCATTCACCCCCTGGATGTTTTTCCCTTAATTTGCTTTTATAAATGGAATCATGGTCAAGATGCAAAAAATATACAAAACAATATGTTTAATGTCAAAGTGAAAACAGATTTCTACAAAGTAATGTCAATTAAATAAAAATATATAATGTAAACGAAGTGATTGCATAAGTATTCACTCCCTTTAAAGTGACTGACCTAATTCAACAGACGTCCAGCCGATTGGTGCTAATAGTCTCACAATTAGTGAAATGGAGATCACCTAAGTGCAGCGAATGTGTCTTAAGTGACTGTGGTATAAAGACACCTGTGTCTCAAAGGTCCAGTCACTGGCTAATCAGTATTATTGGCTACAATTACAACATGAATCCGAAGAACAGTCGAAGCAACTCGTAAAAAAGGTTATTGAAAAGTATAAGTCAGGGGATGGATACAAAAACTTTTCCAAGTCACTGAACATCCCCTGGAGTTCAGTTAAATCCATCATTGAGAAATGGAAGGAATATGGCACATGTGTTTCAAGCAGGCCACAGAACTACAACTTGGGTCTGGACTTGAATAGGGCTCTTCATGCCTGATCACTGTACAACCTGACAGAGCTTGAGCAGTTTTGCAAAGAAGAATGGAGTAAAATTGCAGTGTCCAGATGTGCAAGGCTGATTGAGACCTATCCACACAGACTCAGTGCTGTGATTGCAGCCAAAGGTGCATCTACTAAATACTGACTTGAAGGGGGTGAATAATTATACAGTCACTTATTTTACATTATATATTTTCAATTAATTTACATTATTTTGTAGAAATCTGTTTTCACTTTTTTTGCCTTTTGGCAGCTAGTTTTTGTTGTCTCATTTGGTTATTGTATGTATTAATTGCTGTTTCCCATTCGGGTACAGCTGTAATTTCCTCCAAGGGATGTTATAGACAATGTCCACAATTAATGCAACACTTTTATATTGTGTGATATAAAAGTATAGTATGTGTACTCTATGAAAAAAAGAGTGAAAACCAGCAACATACTGTATCTATCTGACTAGACCTCATTTTTTCTGCCTTGTCTGAAGGGATCGAGTATTTCAGTAACGAGTAAAAGCAGTGAATTACTCACCACTGGATGTCACTGGTGTCTTCCTTTTCCACCTCAGCAACACATACACAAAAGTGCATGTCAGATTCATCAGGCCGCCACAGACCAGTCAGTCACACTGGTCTTGCTGGCAGGCCAATTGAGTAAAGTAAAATTAAATGTCTCATGATACTGACAGAAATTATATCCACTCAACGCCTACCTGACAATGAGGAAGGAATCAAGAGTGTCCACTTCCAACATCTGCATGTGCGAGACAAGCATGCAGTCACAGAGACGGCAAATGACAGTCTCTTCATTAAATCCACCGGGAGCTAAAGGTCAGATGGCTCCCATCTCGGTGGGCAGGAGGTGTGTTCATATGTGTGAATTTCACACACCCACAGAGAGGGAACATTAGACTCAGCCATCAGATGCTGTCACACAGGACATTTTTAGGCTCCATGTTACCATGTGTCCCCCTTAAAAAAAAAAAATGAAGAAAACGACAGTATGCTCATGTTTATTTTAACGTTTGTCAGCAACGTCAATAAAATGTGACCTTAAAAGATTGAGCTGTTAGATTAGGAGGATGATTTAAGTGTCTCTCTGTGCAGGGACAAGAAGTCAAAAAGAAGCTAAATCGAGGTGATCTTTTAAGGTTGTGTCATTAGTTCAAAGATGTTGCTTTATCAATATATTTCTTTTTATTCACAGACTTTTGCTGCTACAAACAAGGGACCTTTTGAATTCTACACATTCGTGTTGGCTAATGCATGGAAATAATCTTATTAACTGAAATAAACATTATAACAATTATATACATATGTGTGTGTGACTATAAGATTTGAAACTTTGTCTTCGATGATTTTTTTTTGTTTCTCTTGCACATCTTAACTGATCAGGCTGTTTAAGTTTACTTTTAAGAAATAGTGGTGATAAGTCGTCTTTTTTATTACCTCAAAGGTCAAAATCAGCTTTTTGGCCACCACTGACACATTCAGGGTATTTTTTTGTAAAGAAAAAAAAAACTGTATAAGAATGAAGTATGATAATAATTTGTCTGAACATTACAGTAATTAACTAAGCACTGGATGTGCCTTTCTATTTTAAATGTAACATTTTCACAGGCCCTAGAAAATATCTTTAGACGAGCCATGGGAGAAAAAAAGCAAATGTTCTCACTATAACTTAGTTCTTTGGAAACGGGTGACACATATATCACCTGAGATATACTCATATACTCAGGTTTAGTTTCTTAAAATGTATTCCGATTCAGTTACCAAATACATGTTAAAAAATGTATTCAGTGACCTAATCCAAGTATCACAATATTAAAGTAAGTAACTTGATTACTTTCTGTTTACTTTCTAGATTACCTCATTACCAAACATATGCAAATAAAGACACAAGAGTGACAGGATTAATTTGATTTAATCTTAATAAAGAGTGATGTGTGGGACTCGTGAAGTGTTGTGGTGTGTACATGTGCATGGTAACAGACTAGTATATCATTATACATTTGACTCTAACTGAATGAATCTGTAACCTAATTACATCTTCTTTCAGTAACTTTAACAGGTACACACATTTTTTTGTATCCTAATTATGTAATCCCGTTACATGTATTCTGTTACTCCCTAAATCTGTATATACATAACATTTACCTTACCTACCTTATTTAATGAAAACAAATTATTAAGATATGATCTGAAAAAAGAAAGATCTGTTGAAAGATCTGTTTGCAATTCTCTTATTTATTTTTTCAATCCGAACAATTAAAGTTAGTTGAACATAATTTGCACAAAAAAACAGAAAAAAATTACTTAAAATCAATAGACAATGATCCAATAAAAACAGAAATACTTCAAAATATATATTCTGTATATATACATGTATAAGGGAAAAAGAGGCTTTATGAAGATTAGACACTTGTGTTCGTATTTCTCAGTTTATAACAAAAAACACAATGAAAGACAATTAGTCGAGCAAAAAAAAGTACACACTATAAATGATATAAAAATAACAGTACTGTTAAAAATAGATTCTGAAATATTGCACATTGAATAGAATGGTATCATTTATAAACATTGCACTTGTGTAATATTGTTTGTCTTTTTAGTATATTGTGTTACATTGTGGGTGAATGGATATCTTTTTTAAAAATGTTTGAACTTTTCACCTAAATTTAAATTATATTTTAGTTATACAATAGCACACTGAATATGAGAAATCATATCTTCATGGTTTTATTTATGCTTTTATGTTTCCTTTACTGCAGCAGCACAGAGATATGAATGTAGATGAGAAGGTCAGAAAGAGAAAAGGTGGATAGGTGGAGTAAAAGTGGGGAACACAAAGATGTGGGATGAAAAAAAAAACAGAGAGGAGGAAGAGGTTGAGTAGCAGGAGGCTGAGGCTGGTGGATATTGGATTGTCATGTAGCACCACTTCAACCGAAGAAGAGGGGGATGAAGAGGAGGAGAGAGAAACTGAATGATGGAGATGGGGCTGTCATCCAGCAGCACTCCAAAGACCACACAAAGGAAGAGGGACAGAGGTTGGGAGGGAGGCCGCTGGGATAAAGGATGCATATGGAGGTGGGTTGAGGAAAAGGTAGAAACATATTGATTGAAAGTGGAGTTTGGAAGGATTCACAGAGGCACTTGGAAAAATGATTAGAAAAGACGGAGCTGGTAAGAGCACGGAGGAAGGATTGGAGAGCTGGAGAAGGAGAAGAAAACAAGTGGAAGTGATGATTAGATAGATAGATAGATAGATAGATAGATAGATATATAGATAGATAGATAGATCATCAAGCAACTCAAACATTTATGTGACTATTGTGCCTAATCGCCGTTCTCCATGACATGCTCCCTGCTTAACGAACATTAATTGACGCTTTAATTGCTCGTTGACACATAATTACATGGACGTGTCTCGGTGCAGTTCGAGAAATTAAACAGGAGAATCCCTGACAAATGTGTGCAGACGAATAGACGCGCTCTGCTACATTAATTGTGGTGAACAGTGGAGAGGCATGTTTCTCATCAGAAAATTACCCACAAAAGTAGCGATCATGCTCGTCAAATTAGCATAATTTATACAGAAACATACACAGAGGTTACACCACTTTGAAAGAGTCTTGTTTCAAATGCACTACATTGTACTCAGCCTCTGGCGTGGGATCATTTTTGGAGTGTGTTTATCCTTTTGAATTAGATGTTCTCATTGGCTAATGCATGAAAATAAGCATAAAAACATGACACAGTGACAGCGTAAAAACAGAAATATAACAACATTATATGTGTCATGCTATGCGGATTAGGGAATCTATCTTTGGTGAATGCAGTTTTTGCAACACATCCTCATATAAACACGACTGTATAGGTTGATTACCAGCAACTCCCAGAATGACATATATCACTGTTCCCAGAACAAGATGACTTACCAGCAACAGGTGTAACGGACCGTCGCTGTACCGTCACAGTTTGGTTAGTGTAAGGCAGGAAAACTACTTGGTTAAAATCACTATGTCACTCACGTCACTTCAGTTACAAGCATAACGTAGCGTGTTTGCCTTTATAAAGAAAGGTAAACATCTTAGAATTCAAATGAGGGTATTTACTGATGTATTTAACATCATCATACAAAAATGTGAAAATATCTTAAGCTTGGGTTAACCAAAGACCTCATTTTAGGCATTTACCCTAAAAAAACAAAAAACAAAACCCATTAGGTTTAAGACGAGGGAACCCGGAAGTGTTTATTGTTTAAGGACTCGTTCCTGCAGCAATCTACACAGACTGTTTGCTGTTTACACAACTGCTCCTCACTCCCTCCTTTGCAACTGTAATAATTACTACAGCCACTAGAGGTCGCCGCCTAACAAGAAACCTAAATATGTGTCGTAATAGCCTGCTTTCATTGTTGACCTTCGTGGTCATTTTTCTAATATATATACTGTATATGTATATCGCCTTCGACATGGCTTTATTTGAAAGGCGAGATGAAGAGTGACAGAAAACGGAGGGGATCACACGCAGCAAAGGACCACAGGTTGGAATCAAACCATGGCAAGGACACAGTCTCTGTGCACAGGGCGCACGCTCATTTTAAGTATTCAGCCTGGTCATTAAGTTGAACTTGATGGCCCAAGGCCTTGGGGCCGTCACACTATCATCATTTTAGAGTTATATGTCAGCTCCAGATACTAATGCTGCACTTCATGGTCTCTTCGTCTGTACGCAGGCATGGCACTGCTTTCTCCTTCTTCTGCATTTCTCTTGGTATGCTGCAAACACAGCAAACATAATTAAAATCCAGGGGAAAAAACCTGATAATTTGTGATATCTACAGCTGTTTGCTTTCAGGTTTGTTCACAACCTGATTTAAAAAAAAAAATCAGACTCTATTATGTTGAGTGGAGGGGGAAGCATTCAGATCTGATTCAGAGAGACAAACATAAACTGTTCATATGTCTTGTATATAAAATCATTATTTCTAAAGTAACAGTAGTTGAAGCTGTCAACCATACTCAGTGAATTTTTCCCCTCTGAGTTGTAGCGCAGAATTATAAATAAGTGGCATGAAAAGAAAATACTCAAGTAAAGAAAAAAACGTACAGCAATTAAGTAGATGTACTTAGTTACATCCCACTACTCATACATTCATTATCTTCAGTACCACACCTTCCATCCATCATGGCATCTCTCCCTTCACACATTAAGCTCAAGGCGAACGCGCTCTATAGACCGCCTGCCTATCACAAGTCTTACACATTCACACCATCTTTTCACACCTACAGCAATTTAGAGTTATAATTAACCTGCTCGTCTTCAGTCGGTTGGAGGAGTTAGGGTTAGTTGCTTTTGTCTCCACTATACATGCTCACTGCTTCCTACTGACCGCTGGTAGCAGCGCTTTAACGGTTTGATGAAGAATAATAAAATCATTTGGTTTTAATTTTGGGAAATACACCTAATGCTTTTTTTTCTAAGAGCTAGATGAGAAGATCCACACCACTCTCATATCTACATCTACTTCTATCTCATTATGAAGCTACCGCCAGCAGACGGTTAGCTTAGCTTAACACAATTCACCTACCAAGACTTCTAAAGCTCAATAATTGAAGAAGTTCACCATAAAAATATAAATTCAGTCATTATCTACTCACCCGCATGTCGATGGAGAGTCGGCTCAAGTTTCATAACATTTCTGGAGCTTCACAGCAAAACAGCATTGCGGCATACTCCTAAATAACTGAAGTGTTCAGAAGCTTCAGAAGAGAAAATTAATTTCAAAACATGTTATTTACCCCCTCAAAGTGCGTTCGAGCTTCTGCAGCTACAGTGAAGATTCGGGCTTTAAAAAGAGCAGAAGTAATTTCTTTTCTTTGCGGTGGTAGATAATAACTGAATTTTCATTTTTGGGTGAACTTTTCATCCAAATAACAGTACATCTTGTTTGTAAAAGACAAAGTTTTAAAGCCACCACTTATTGTGCAGGACCAGAAACCACCTCGCCTTGAGACTGGTTCCAGGAAAAAAACCCAGCAGGTCGTCCGTTTTACACTTCGGTTTAAAAAAACGAGAGTAAACTTTAAAGGTGCTTGCTGGTGGGTTCTGTTATGGTTGGACAGAGCCAAGCTCGATGTTTCCCCCTGTTTCTAGTCGTTATATGCTAAGCTAAGATAACCAGCTGCTTACTGTGCAGAGTGGCACAATATTCTCATCTGACTCTGGTCAAGGAAGCGTATCTTCCCAGACCTGTTCATCAGTATGATAGGATTGAAAATTGTCTGAAACACGTTGTACGATGAATATTTGTGTATACCTCACAGGGAGAGCTATCTGACATCACATCCATCATGTTGGATGGATCAAGATTTATGATAAAAAAAAAGGAGAGTCTTTTAATCACGTGGCCCCATTAAACATCAAGATGCTGCACATTGTTTTTTTGTTTCTTTTTGCTTGAGCAGCTCTCCTTTGAGTTATCCATCAGCCAGAGACTTTAAAGACCATCTTTTCCAGTCGGAGCAGAAGTGAAACCGGTTTGGATCGGGTTGCATTGAGGAGTGCTGTTTTGTTCTGACGAATAATGCCTTCCACAACACACGTTCGTGGCGGGTTCTGAGAAAAACCTCCGCCGAGCAAACTGTTTTATGACTAAATGTGTGTTTAGCCACATGTGCCCTTCATCCCATCTGCTTTCACCCCTGCTGGGAGAGCTCACACAGACACACACGTATGCACGTATGAAAACACACCGGCGCGCATACGCTTTCTGACCGATGCACGCTCTTTCTCTGTCAGTCAAACGCACGCACACACACACACACACACACACACACACACACACACACACACACGGGCACAGATGAAGTCCCCGGAGGCCAGGCGGGGGGTCTGGCTGGGACAGAGATGAACACATGCTGGGATCAGAGCAGCAGTGTGTGATTCACATTTCTCTCTCTCTTTCTTTCTTTCTTTCTTTCTTTCAATCTCTCCCTTCCTTCGTCGTCTTATCCCCAACACCCCTCTCCCACCTCTCCCTGCTCTGTTTACCCCCCTGTGCCTTTGAAAAGCTGAGTGTTTCAGATGTATTCTGCACACAAACTCATCAGAAGACTGTTCCTGAACCTATAGAGGCAATTAGATATGTGTGATTGAAATCGGGTGATTTTTCCCTCTGATTCAAAGAAGCATGTGTTTTCTGTCTAAACCCAACACTCCTTCCTTTCTTCTGCCCCTTTTTTCATGTAGCTAGCTGGGTACCAAACTCCTCATTACTCTAATTTAGCAAGCATGCCGCTCCCCTAATGGCCCCTGGGGCCTGAAGAATATCAAGTGCTGTTTAATTTTTTAATTCTATTCAGGCTTTACATTCGCGCCATCCCTCCACCAGCTCCTCTGCCCATCTTTCCATCAATTCAGATCCCATTTAGTGTCCCTCAACAAACGAAAAGATAGCTTTTTTTTCCTTTCTTTTTGAGTGGAGGAGGGGAAGGATGTGAGTTTTAAAAGCATATCAAAGCACCACGTCTAGTCCCTCTACTTCATGTCGTCCGTTGTTCCAGGCATCCAACAAGTGTTTACATGTTTTGCTGCTGTTCATGCTCCTCTGAACGCGTACTTATTTAACCCTATCGTTCGCTGAATTAGATAGATCTCCATGACGACCAAGGCGGTAGAGAGCAGGTGGAGGGCCCTTGAGGATGCATTAGGACATCCTTGCGACGAGGGGATGCATCTTGGCTGTAACCTAAACTGTGCATCAGGCCTGTGTCAAGGGCTCGATGCAGTTCATTGGATCAGCCTGGAATCATCATCTAAATACGAGGCTGGACTGAGAGCAATCTGAATGACCGGGTGATGAATATGCATATAGAAAGTGTAACATGGGATTACGCGAAGAAGAGAGCTACTTTAAAACATAGGTGGGTTTTATTTTCTGTGCAAAAAACAATGTTAATTTTTATGTATTTTCCTATTCCTTTTGCTGAAATGTATGAAAAACGGATGCATAAAAAGTATTTTCTGAATAGCTTTAAATCAAGCACCATAAGCCCATAGTAGATAATGATGAGCTACTTCAGACAGAGAACAAAAGAGCAAGAATTTGCAGCTGAAAGAGCGACAAATGAGGACAGTACAATCATGGAGGTTAGAAAGAATAGATTACATGGACATTGCTTTTCAATAGCAGTAAATGCGGCTTTAAATCAGGCTTCTTCTCATAAGTGTGTTTCAGAGCAGCGGACAGTGGCGGTCCTGATCATCAGCAGCACTAGATTAACATATATTCCTTCTGGATGCTGGTGTGATATGACAATAGATGACTGATACTCAACAAAATGTCACGAGACCACTGTCTTTTACCCAAATGTGTTTCTTTGTGCCTTATGTAAAAATAAGTGAGGAAAGACAACTACATGTGTAAGAGAGACCGAGAAAACCTTGAGTGGGCTGTAACAGACAACACAGCACAATAACAAAACAAAAAAAAATAATAAATGAGAAAGAGTGAGTCTGCATGGCAACAGAAACCTAATGAAAGCTCTCAATGAGAGAGAGAAAAAAGAGAAAGACTGGTTAAAACAGCCTTGATGCAGATAATGACATTAGTAAATGAGAGTAGGTTGTGTGGGAGGGTGTGTGTGTGTGTGTGTGTGTGTGTGTGTGTGTGTGTGTAAAGACAGAAAGCAGTGAATACACATCACATCATTATGTGTGTCAGGAGGGAAAATAAACGTGTGTCCTGTGATATTTATAGACATATTAAAATATTTTTTTTAACCAGACACGATGAGGTTTGGATACAAAGTAGGCGTTAGAATACAGAATGTAACTGAGTAATAATAAAACGGTGAGTGGGGTTACAGGTTGTCGAGCTTATGTTGTTGAGTAAACACTGTATGTATGTATTTACTAATAAATGCATAATATTCAGTTGTTGTTGCCCTTTAATAATAATAATAATCGATTTATAATTTATAATTGGATAAAACTAAGGAGTGACTACAAGACTAAGTCAGTGTCATATGAGATATATGAGTGGCATTACTTACTTTTAAATACTTTTTTGTTTCAATGTTTCCTTCAGGCTACCTAATAAATACTCAATCAGAAATAGATCATCCAGAATACAGAGATAAAAACACATCAGATGTCGCTAAAATATCCAAAATCATCAGAAGAAAGGAAAGATTAACATATTTCACATAATAAAAACGTCTTAAAGACGTTACTCACCATACATTCTCCGCTCACATGCATCATGTTTGCTTTTAACATACACAAACAAACATGTTTGGTATTGTCGTGACTAGAAACAGCAATCAACAAGAGGCCAGACCGAATAAGAGCCATATTATGTTACATTAGAGTTAGTTAGCACTTTCCTGAGACTCATCTTAGAGGAGCATGTTAACGTTGTTCCACAAAAATCAAAGCAGACGTATCTTTAGTCAGCTATGTTAAAGTTAGTGGTGAATCCCTGCAGGTTAACTCAGAAGTGTTGTTTCAGTCAGCTACCTGCTGACCAGCTGCGCTAAATGACAAAAAGAAAAACATAATTTCTGGTTCAAAATGTTTAGAGCGAGTAATCAAGAGGAACTGGGAATATGCAGCAGTGAGGACATTATCAGTGGTTTTTATTTGTTTCATTTGTCCATTGAAACTAGAGCTGCACAATTAATCAAAATAGAATTAAAATCACACATTGTGGAAAATGCAATTGATAAAGGTAAACGTGTGACAAAACAGCATTATAAAGAAGTACTGTGGTGCTGCAGAGAGTGTGTTCAGATGTAGGAAACCAACAAATGTCCCATCATCAGGATTTTAATAGTTTTTTACAGTAAAATTAACATTTTGATGCAACAATTATCATTCCTATTAATTGTGACTCCGAATATCTGTCAAAATATTCTCATTATGATTTTTATTTAAACGTATCGTGCAGCCCTAAAAGAAAGAGTCCTTCACCGGACTGATGAGTTATCAGTCAGTAAGTACTGAGCTCTGCTACATTCAGAGACAACAGCATCTCAGTTCTGCACTGTGCTGAGATTTTATGCTGCTGGATGTTTTTGTATGTTAGTCTTTGGTCAAATTTCCTGCAACTGTCACATTCTTTTTCCAAGCGGTTGCTTTGTCAGCCATGTTTTTCAGTTTGAAAAATGTTTTACTTTGACCAGAAATCATGACAAATTAGTGGAATTTAAGATTAGTACACTGGATTAATTTAGACGTCTATCTGAAGTCAGATTATTAATCATCTCTCTGCTCCCGGGATTGAAACGTTGTCCATTCCAGTACATTTTGGGTTGAAACTGCAGATTTTCAATCCTTTATTTTCTTTAAGCGACTGATTAGTCAAGACTTCGCTAATATGAAGTAACACATTTCATACAAGAACTGCATCAAAGCATAAAGGAAATAAATAAGAGAAGTAGACGATGATACTGGTATATTCACGGTGCATTTAAGACTTCTTCTTGCTTCCCATAAACCCTCCGACATCCTCCTCTCAGCTTCGTCCTCACACTCTCCATCGTCCGTCCATCCTTGTTATATCGCCTTATAATTTCCTCCATCCCCCTCCTCATCCTCTCCTCCTCCCCCCCTCTTCCACTGTTGTATTTAGTCTCATCAAATTGGATTCCAGAGTGAGAGGCATCTCAGTTTTCCTCAGGAGCAGATGATTGAATTGAGTAGCTTGAGAGCAGCAGGCTCCAGCGTGAGGATGAGGAGGTGATTGTGAGGGGCTGCGAGAAGATAAAAAAAGGACTACAAATGAGTGTGGAGACGGCGACGTTACATCTGTTTACAATAACTAATTACAGGACCTTACAGCCAATGCTGGCGTTTCATCTTTGTCCAGGTTTGTTCAAAACTGAGACTGAACGCTTTTCTTGAAACCTGAAGTAAAACCAGAGACCAGGAAGCAGAAATAATTGACAACAATTATTTACTTGCGTCCTTTTTGTTCGCTGTTGAAGAAAAAGAAAATTACCTCTACTCCTAATGTTAAAATTGAATAAATTATCCACTAGACGCTAGATTAAAACATTTTTAACATCATGGTGAGCTCAGTAAAGTACAATTAAGGCAGCATCGCGTCAGTCGAAAAACAAAGATGGTTACTCTTGCAAGACATTTGCAAGAGTGTGATAATGCATTCTAATGGACAAGCAACAGTTAGCAGGCAGCTGGACCATTTCTGATCAAGTCCATTAATAAGACTTGATAATGTCCCCATAGACATCCAAGACTTGTTTCTCATGTGTGTGAGTGTGCATAAATGAATGACTAATTTTGATTGTTTGTGTAATTGTCCCTCCGCAGACAACATAGCCCTGCTTTTCCCCCGGTGCTGTAGTTTATTTAGCTGTGTGTGTGTGTGTGTGTGTGTCTGTGTGTGTGTGTGTGTGTGTGTGAGAGAGAGAGAGAAAACAACTTACAGTAAAAACAACCATGTTGAACCCATAACCCTCGTTTCATAAACTTGCAGAAAGATGCAGAAAGTTAGACACAAGGAAAAAAAGGCAGCGTTAGCACCGGCCCAGTGCCAAATGATAAGCCCACAATCTAAGAAAAGATCGGATCGGAAAACATGTCGGAGCTGGTGCGAGGGGCTTCTCACACATTTTCTTGTCAGTCACCATAAAATAGAAACATATTTGCATGGCAACAACGCCCCTTAACAACAAAGCCAGGCCCTGAGAGAGTCTGTCCTTGTGTGTGTGTATAAATGGGTCAGGTATTATATTACTATACACCTGCTTTATGTTCAGTATAGGCTGCTGCAGCCCAGTCCAGCCCGAAGTACGTTTACACAAAATCACAGGCAAGTTACATCTCAACATTTCTTTATGTTGCAACTTCACCTTTCTTCAAGTTGAGTGATCACTTTTTGTCATGTCACAGTGGTGTGCTTGTTCTCTGGTTGAAATACCTGTTTTGGTCACCACAGACACGGCTGGAAATTGTCCTGCTGTCTCCTTAAAAGTATCCGGTGGTGTCACTCTTACAAATGTTGAAACTCACACTTCAACAGGCGATCATTGGCTTGGCAACCTTGTCGCCTGTAACCCCACCACCATCATTTCTGCCTACAGACATGAAAGTCAGGTACTAAAACGTGTAATGTGAACGTGATATGGACCAGGACCACACCTTTTCTATGAAGACCCTCCTCACCCCCTCTTCCTCTTTCACTCTCATATTCTGCACTCCTCCCTCCACATGTTTAATATCCTGTGTTATGTGCATTAAACCGGAGAGCTCTCACCTGGTACTGCCCACCACACATGGAAACAGCGTCTTTAAATAACCTGACGAGACATAAGGTAAAAGGAGACACCGATCGGTCTTTGGAAGAAACCAGCATGCATTATTATAATGTTTCTTAAAGTGTAGACGTTATGTCACACAATGTTATTCTGAATATTTTGTATTTTTAGATGATTTGATTCTGGCTGCTAACACAGTGGATATGAATCATTCACTCCCTGCACAGATAATCGCTGCTGGTCAGGTGCAGCAAGCACTTTCAGCATTTTAACACACAACAACACACAGTACAATAGTTAAGCTTTTAGATATAATACAAATAAATTTGTTCTTTGAGTCAAAAAGAATGCAGTTCTGTAAACTGTGATTTCTTTTCTCATATTTTAAGCAATGTGGAGGAAAAATGAAACGTGTTGTTATTACGATGTTTTTCCTGTCTATGAAAATTGCAGAAAATGCACGGATCATCCAGTTTAATGGACTAATAGCGAGACTTAAGAGGAGAGAGCAAAGGAACCACAAGAGAGTCAATAAAAAAAGAAAGAAGTACAAGTCAGACAAAGATACAGACGAGATAAAAGCAGAGAATAACGAGACAATATCCGAGGAGCAAAAGCTGGATGGTGGGTTGTGTATGCCCACGGCCTTCAAGCACTGAATGCTGTCCTTTTTCTTTTCAAGACAACGGGAGGTTTTCTCCTGTATGGCATTCACTGTGGCAACAACACAGGCAGTTACCCAACAGATTTCAATCTCTCAGTGTGTGTGTGTGTGTGTGTGTGTGTGTGTGTGTGTGTGATGGTTGGATTCACGGTGATGACAGGTCTGTCACTTCAACCTTTACTTCTCTGCCCGTCCTGTCTGTGCAAATGTGCGTTAAATACATTTCCTCTCTATCAAGAGCTAAACCGTGACATCCTTCTTTTCATTCGGCGTATTTTCTCTTTCTGTCTCTATTTCACCTACATGCCTCCTAATCTCTTCTGCTGGAGCTCATTTCCCCTTAATTCCTTTCTTCTCCCAATGGTTTCCCGATGGTGACCTTTGCGTTTCATATCCTGCCTCATGAATTAAAGGCATTAACTCACACACACAAACAGGCGCACGCGCTCATAAATTACCGCCGCGACGACGTATACGACTGTGGTCCCATTTTCACCGAAAAATGTGATCCGATCACCAAAAGATCAACCGCACCAATCTCCTTAATGAATAAAACATAACAGGAATTCGGCGCCGGTGCGTGAACCCCTAAACATCTGGCTGACAACTGATTGAGTGACTCAAAGTTCAAAGAGCCACGCTGACCTGTTTGTCTGTAGTCTTTTCATGCCAGCCTAATATTAACTAGGGGTACAGAACAAGGCTTCATGATGTTCAAGAGGTGTAAGGGCGCAGCGAAAGCACTCTGCGCAGCTTTTCAAATTACCTTCCTAATGGCCAGCTTGTCAGGCTTTCTCGTCTCTGTGGAGAAAGAAAGGACAAGTGGGGGGGAGCGATCCATTCTCTCCCTTGTCACAGCAAAATCACTCACTCGTCTCTTTATAAGGTACCTTTGCTTTCCTTTCTTTTAAGGCCTGCTTCTCAAGTGCATCTTGCTCGTATTCAAATGGTAGTAATGACTTGGCAGTGTGAGAGCAGGATGTGGAGAAAGGCCAGGCGTATTGTGGGCCTGTCAATCGTTTGTCTGTACTCTTTCAGAGTTGCCTCACCGAGTTTTAATAGGCTTTCCCATTAAGTATAGTTAACGATCGCTGACCTGAGCCATCAGTAGGAGGTCGAAGACCGGCTTCATAGTTTCGCCTTAATTTATATCTTCAAAATCATTACGGCCTTCTCATATCTTACTGTACTTATATTTTGGCTATAGGGGCTTTAATTCTGAATTTCCAATCAAAGATGATGATGTTGTCGTACAATGGTCCGAAAGACACCCACTGTGAAAGTGTGCAGGATCTGTTTCACTGGCTCCATCTGACCAGCAGTTAAGTGGCAAAACTTTGCTGTTTCATCTATATTTTAAGGAGTAGATGAAGATTGTTCAAAGCAACGCTTGACGTTTTTTCAAGGCTCTTAAAGCAAAAAAATCGGATGCTGGTGAGTGAGCGAGTGAGTGAGTGGGAAGACCTCTATTCAAATCAGTTACACTCAAAGAGACTCACAAGGCCTGACATCTGCACTGGATTATTCACACAATATTAACATATGTGCATTATAAACATGACATCATGTCTTCTAAATAAGATATTTAATGCGTATAAAGAGTTTCTTACAGAAGTGGCTCGGCCAGGCGTTTATTTTCAGCAGCACAGACACTACTGACCGATCATAGAGATATTATAGGAAGATCATAGTAATGCTACGGGCAGCAGTGTGTCTCTATGATCCTCTCAATCTTGGGCAACTACAAGCTGCCACTTGTCATTTTGGCTGTGAAGGTGACACTTGAGTATATAGGCTGCAATATAGTATTGAACTGCGTATTTCTAGTATGTGGTTTGGAGAATATTATAGATCACAGATGAACCTGATAGAAGTGTGGGCTCTTTCTGCTCCTCCAGCTCCACGGACAGTGTCATGGATTTATCAACGAGTCAGGGAGACGAAGACTAACATCTTCAACTAAACAACCCCTCTGTCCCTGCACTCTTCCTGCTGTAGAGGGTGGAGAAGGGAGTAGGCATCTCCCTCATCTACCCTCAAATCACCTACTGCCCATGAGAACATTAAAACCAGTTGTATATTGCTGTAACTATTACTCCTGTACATACTGGCCATCAAAAGATCTCTTCTGTGCTTCTGATAAAGGTGATGAGGGGCGCAAACATCTATCATGTATGTTACATTTATCTGAAGTTACTTTTCCTCCACGGTTGCTCGACAGGGAAACACAGAAAGGGAAGTTCATCCTAAAAAGGCTTTTGATATCCACTTTATTTGTCTTCAACTGCTGATGAACAGGAAAGGATCTTTGAATGGAAGAGGAGGAATGGTTACAGCAAGCAAAACCTGTTTCAATGTTCATTGTTTTGAGACTTAAAACAGGAACCTGTTTTTCAGCAGGAGGATTTCTGACGTCCTGTTAAATGTTTTACAGCTGTTAAAGATGATGTAACGCGGTTGTACGCTTAAGACGAGCTACTAAATGTACATTGAGGTGTAATTTTGTCAAATGTTTTAGTTTTCATCATTCTTTCTCTTTAAGTACAATTTTGAGAATTATTAACTTTTTTTTAACTTCCACTCCACGATATTTAAGAGGGAAACTTTTCCTTTTATTGTATTTCTGCATTTACTTGACATCTTCATTTACTAATTAATTAATTTTACATTTAAAACATGTAATATGATGTATTTTTCGATAGCTAACCACCAACAGTGTATAAATTAGGTAAAAATAACCCCATCCCAAACATCAGTGACATTCAAATGCTGCTTAAATAAATATAATTAATAATAATATAAATATATATTGACATTTTGCGTAGTTTCATAGTTCTGTGGTTGATATTTTAGGTCTTTTTGCTAAAAACCTTGTACCAAACCTAACCTTTTAGTAACCTTAACCCTTAAGTATGACATTCAATGCAGGACTTTTACTGCGACAGAGCAATTTCATTTGAGGCTTTTAGTTCCAGACTATTAATTGATGGGACGGTGGATACAGTGCAACGGACACAAAACAAACATTTTAAACAAAGCTCTTGACCTTCATCATTTCCTCATAAATGTAATAGGTGTGCGCTGTGGGCCCGGGTTTCATTGAAATACTGGACTGAACAGTCTTGAAAGGAAATTACAATTCTTTGAGTCTTTAAAAGTTTGTCATGCAGCAGCACATGATAAATGACATATTTCAGTAGCAGCATGAGAAAGTGCTCGACCACCCTAATAGCTTTCCATTTGCAATATTATTTCCTCTGTACCAGCCTTCCACTTCTGTCACAGTCTGGAGCGGCAGCAGGAGAAAAAAAAATATGCTTTTTCATTCCCCCGTGAGTTTGGATGTACCTTTCCAAATTGCAGATAGCAGGCGAGTGGAGGAGACTGAGACGGGAGGGCCAGAGCGCACACACGGGAGAGAGAGCACTGTGCTAATTTCTCTAATGCTCATATACAGCTGCACTGTACCTCTTTGGTCATTACAAATATCAATGTAAAAAGTACGTGAGCAGTCCTAATACCCCTCCTGCTGCAGCAGCTGTAATTTTCTTTGCCCTATTACATTTAGTAATGAAAAATCCACTTAGACAGCTCAACCTCTCTTTTAGGCCTCCATCAAAATGAGCAAATGGTTTCTCTTCATGGCAAAAACATACCTCTTTATGTGCGTGTGTGTGTGTGTGTGTGTGTGTGCATGTGTGCTTGAGGATGTGAATCATTAAAGGAATAGAAAATTATGAGGAACTTGGACTAAGGAAACAACAAAGTACCTTCCTACTTTGTTTCGGCTCATCTGGCTGGCTGGATGGATGGATGGACAAACGGACGGATGGATTGTAGAGATGTTGTGTTCTAAAAGGGAAACGAAGAAAATACCTATTTTGTGGTCATATCAAAGTTTTTAGGTGGTTTTATGTCAACTATCAATGTGTCTGGGTACCATATGTATGTAATTTTAAGATAATAGAGCAGAAACATTAGACAGAGCTTCAGCGGTGGATGGAGTTCTCAGATCTACGACGCAAAGTTGCTTGTGTTGACGTCTTGACACACACGTCGATGTATTGTGTTGCAGAGATTTCAACTGAAGTTAGCATGCTAACCAGCTAGCCTCTGCCCGTCCTGTCTCGTTACACCACTTCGTACCTCAAAAGAGCCAATAGTGAGTTTCTGTGTCGTCTGGTGTTAACAGTTAGCCCGTTTCCACTGCTAGAGACAGCTGTTGGTGAGCAAACTTACATATAGCACCTTTAAAAGTATAAGTAACTAAACATATATATACAATATATCAGTGTCATGCATTCAATTTTTTAATTAAGCCAATGTACAGTATAAAAAGCATCAAAAGTAAAATTCCTGCAGGACTAGTTCAGAATAATAATAAATATTATATTGTTGGAATATAATTATTGATGCATTGATAGCTGAGCAGCATTTTCATGTTAACGACAACTTAAAATACTGCTGAGTCACTTGATCAGTAACAATTTAGATGATATTTTCTGGTAATAATCTCAATCTGTGATGAAACACTTAAGTAAAGCTGTTAAATACATGCACTGGAGTAGAAGTAGGCCAATAAAGTAGTAAAAAACAGAAATGAGTATGAGTAAAATACTTCAGTATATTTACTTGGCTGCTCTCCACCGCTTCAGATCTTATAAAAACCTTGTGGTTGAACCAAGAGTTTGAGCTGTGCCGTAACATCCTCGAGCCAGCCTTCATGAGATGGTGCTGCAGTCTTTCTCCGTTTGAAGAGAATCAGTCGTTGAGTAAGCAGTGTGAAGGCCGCTGTAGTTTCTTTTGTGTTGATCTTTAAGTCCTCTGGGACCACCACAGTTTTCTCTGTTATTTCTGGGCACTTTAAGGACTTCTGGGAGGAGAGTTCAGTTCATTCTTGACCGTGGAAAAAGCAGTAGAGAATACGGATTCATCTCAAGTCCTCACTCTTTCCTCCACATTTGTTTCTTTGTTTTACTTTTTCAATTTTTTTCCCCGTTTCAGTTATCAGTTATCATATTTTACATTAATTGACCTTGTTATAGCTTTTAACTGCCTACATCATGGGTAAGCAAACTGTCAAATTCACCTGTTTTTAGAATTAAACACGATTCTGGCTGAAGAAATTTAAACCAGCAAGACTTCTTTAAGTATAATGGTACTTTCATATAATATAAGTATACTTAAATCTGGACTTGGCTTTTCCTATTCCTAATCAAATCCGTTTTATTTATATGGCTCAAAATCACAATCACTGGGCCTCGACGGGCTCTGTGTAGTAGTTTCTGTCCCTTTTCCTACATCTCAACCTGACTACTTCCTGTATAAACCTGTTGAATTTGAAACGACAAATCAACACACATTTAGGGGAGTGTATTTTGTCGTCTAATATTATACACAGCTTCTCACCATACAGCCACCGCCTGCCTCCTAATTACCAGTGAAATATATACAGTGTGTACTGTATATAATGAGGTTTGACTGCAGCATCACTTCCATACCCACTGAGACAGCGCTCCCCTCGTTCCATTTACTCTATCACCCAATATTTATTCCACTTCTATCTCCCTATGGGTTGCTTCTCACCCCGTCCTCCCCCACCCCTCCATCGTATCCAGCCTCATTAGCACATAACAGGCTATCGACATGCATAGCAGGGTCCTGATTTAGACGTTCAACCTGATTAGCCCTTAATGATCTGAGACAAGCTACCTGAATGGAAGTGCACACATACTGCGGCATCAGACAATAACATATATGCATGTGCTCCAACTGCTTTAACACATAAATGTGAGCACACATACGTACTTAACATACATCCGCTGTGTGTTTTGCTCATTTTCACAATGATGATATTGAAGTATGAGGGGCTGCCACCTAATTACGCTGTATGACAGCAGACGAGAAACAAATTAATTTGTGTCGTGCAAATTGTTGAGATGTTTCAATTTAACTAACACCTCTGCCACAAGCTACGACACCGGATAACGCTGCAAGGCTACTTTTAATTACCATCACATGTGCTTAAACAGCACATATTCAATTTAATAAAGCTATTACAGAGCGAATGAAACAGAGTGCGCCAGTGCAGCCTCCTATTTTGTCCTGTTATTCATCTAATCTTGAGAAATAAGATACTCATTTGACGAGAAGAAATGGAAGGGTAAAATTAGCAGCGAGCTCTTACTGCTCTATTAATCAAAACGGGCGAAAGAAAATTATAAAAACCCTCAGAACAATTTTTATTTCAGTATACAGTAAATGCAGACAAAGCATCAAATGTTTGGTATGTCTATTCATCAAAGACAAAAACAGAGATGAGGCTCTGTAATGAAGAGAAATAATCGAAGCTCATGGCCTCTCCTTCATCTTCCTTTCCTCTCATTCTCCTCTGGGAGAGTTTATTAAAGACCCACGCAGCCCTCGGATATTCAATCATTTTTCAGTCAGAAGTAATGGATGTACTGAATGAATGCAAAGGCTGGCAATTCATTACAACAATCAGAATATGAACGTTTTTTTTTTTTGGCCCCCGTTTTCTTTCTCTCGCGCTTCGCTCTTCTCTTCAGATAGTTTTAAATGTTACGTACAATTACGGACAGATCGCAGTTGTCCTTCTTTAATCAGTTTACTTTGATTGGAGCTGATGCGGAATAGATGGATGAAATCCTGTGATGACAGCACGCCATGTTCACATATAGCAGATGGGGTGTGTTGCAACAAGCTGCTTGCAGATCATCAGACATCCAGCTCACACATTATGCTCTTCAGATCTGAAGCAAAGGTTGATCACCGATCCTAAAAAATACCTTTGTTTCATTACGCGAGGCAAAAGTCTAAGGCAATGCTGGTGCGCCATGTTATTTTTGCCTCACGTTTGTTGGCAATTTTCCATCTCTGCTTTAGTCATCTCCGCTGGCTGTAATTTTCTCATTATTGTCCACTTCCCCTTAACCTCTCCTTTGAGTCTATTTCCTCCCGTCGCTCGCCCTCCGCTCCAGCTCCTGGAACGTCTTCTCGTTGACAGGTTCTGCCTTGGTCACCGCGGCTTTTCTGCCCTCCGGTTTGACCGTGATGGTCATGACGCAGCACATGTCCACCAGCCCTTCCTGACATCTCCTCATCCCGGCGTCCAGCTCACCTCGCCGAGCTGGGTCGCGCTTCAGAGCCCCCTTCTCTCCCACAGAGAAGCCCAGCAGGCCCGTCAGAACCTCATCGGACAGCTCCACGTCCAGGTAACCGGTTCCGTCGGAAATCGTGGCGGAGACGTGCCAAAGACCGTTGCTGCTGCTCAGCTTCCCCAAGAGAGTCACAATGAAAGCTTTGACACGGATCTCTGTGGTGTGGTGGGGGTGTGGTCTGGACATCATCTCATCCAGCAGGCACAAATATGTAAAAGGTGGAGAGGTCAGAGTGAGAGCAGGGACCGAGCTGTGACTCTGTGGATCTTTTTTAGCAGAAAGTCTATCAAATTCTGCAGAGCTTGAGGTGTAACTTTGCCCCTGAGGTGTAACACTTTTTAATGAGTCATTTGAAAGTCTACAACTGGAGTCTGAAGGGTCTGTTTTCTTGGTAGTGCTCTCTCTGTCTCTACTTGGTCCTTGTTGAACAGGGAACTGATCCGGCACTCCAGTCCTCCCAGTTTGCACCTCTTCGATGAAGCAGTCCATGTCTTCATCCATGAAATCATCATTAGCAACAAATTCTGCTGTGGCTAACTGCCCTGTGGGTCCTCTACTACAAGCTCCATAGTCTCTTTTCTGTGCAGTGGATCTGGAGTTGCTAGAACCAAGCTGTGACCCAGAGGATCTCTGGGCAGTTTGGGGTTCTGTTGCTCCGTAAGAACTCCCCGTTATCCTGTTATTGTTCTGTGGTCTAGGACTGCTGTCAGTAACATTTGCACTTTCTTGAAAAATCACAGCGTCCAGCTCGTCCATGGGAAGATCGTCAAAGTCTTCGTCAGGAAAGTCTTCATCTGCCATGTTGTGATCTGACATCTCTCGATTAATCAAGTGATCCGAAGGTAGGAGGTCAGAATCCTGTAGTTCGTTACTGTGGCGATGGCCTTGGACTGAACCACCTCTGTTGCTTTGGGTTAAACCACTTCTGCAAGAGAATAATGTTGGACTAAGTTAATATAGCTTTGGACCAACAGTGTCAATGGGCTCACTGTGCAGGAGGCAATGTTGCCAATATTTTAAACATGGTTTTACAGCCTATGTGAGAACATTTTCTCGATGGTAGGGGTCATTACAAAAGAAAAAAAGACTGTTTTACGTCAGATATCACTCAGAACTGTTGACACCAGACAGATTGTTTTGGATTTAATATCATAACTAGTTAACTGTGTTTATCCATCAACTCATAGCAATGCAATTATGCAGTCATTTATTTGTTGGAAATTGTCAGCCATCACTTTAATTGAAAACAACTTGGTGTTGACATTTGGGTCTAGGCAGTTGTAACAGTTACTCCAGTCAGTATCTCACATTAAATTGTATTATAACCAGATAGGGAAACGCAGGAGGTTATGGGTAAAAGTGCATCTTTCATTGTTTAGTGATACGAGTCTAAATTGTCTTGTTATATGAGGATATAGCATGAGTGTTGTCTTTTCCTGGTTTTAAAAGCTGCACTGTAGTAAAGTGATGTCATTGACTGAACTTACCAGACCGTTCTACTTGTTCTCATACTTGCCTTTACCCACTTAGTCTTTACATCCACATTACTGATGATTACTTATCAGAAATCTCATTGTATCATTATTTTATGAAAGTACCATTAGTCGTCCCTACAATATTGTTGCACTATCAATATTGGGGTATTTGGTCAAAAATAACATTTTATTTTGTTTCCCAAGTGTTTGTGAGGAGATTTAGTAATTTTGAGATATATGTCCTGTACTGAGATGTAGCCATACAATACCACAATATAAAACTATGAAGCCTGAAACAAAAAAAAATACCGTAAAATCTGCTGAATTTGTACCGTCCCTCTCATTTAACAGACTAGTCGCTGAAAGAGCAAAAGACTTGCTAAACCTGGCTGTTCGTATTTTTCTCTACAGAATCCTTCCTTTGCATTGACGGCTCAGTGGGAATGTGTCGTGTAAAGGGTGACGAGGATCATTGAGGATGCACTCGGCCTTACTCAAAACGAGTATTTGGGTCACACCCAATGAACCAACTCGCCATCTTGATCATGTGCCAACAGACAGGATGTAGTTCAAGACACGCATTTGACTTTGAAACTGTACAATATTTGTAAGAAGACCATTCACTGTCATCGATTTCTATTCCCAGGCATCTGTAAGTATTAACTCTTTCGATGGATTCACTGTTGAATTTTGGGAGCGGGACTTCTTCACTTCATCTAAAATCTCTGAGCACTTTCTTTGTTTTTGTCATATTAACCTCAAGGAAATTGTTGAAAACAGTACATCTGTTATCTGTTTACTTTTTGTCACACGATTAACATCCCTCATCCGATGGTTGTCACTGGCTGCGAATAAACCCTCTCAAAGCAAGATAAAGACAGTAACACATCACAGAGACATTACAAAAAATATTGTAGAATAAAACTGCTAAATTCATCCTACAGTAGCTGAATGATAAAAGCTGAGATTTTTCTTTTGGAGACAAACATTATGTTGAAATTCAAAATGTCAAGGTATATTTGAGTTCCAGCATCAAAATGTCAAGGCGTCATATTGTTCACCACCCACCTGGATGAGGCTGTGGAGACAAAACTCCTGACAGAGGAGTTTCTCGAGGACTGAGTAGAGATCTCGCTCAGTGTCCTGTAACCGCTGTCTTGAACCTGAACCCTTTCCACCTCCTCCTGGGCCTCCAAACTGGCCAACAACTCTGCATCATCCAGGTCCAGGTCCTCTTCTTCCTGGAGAGCTAAAAAGAGAACAAAAAGCAAAAAAAAAATCATTAGTATGTTTTGTCCTAAAATGGGTAGTTTAAGCTAAGAAAGACACTCCAGAGCCTCCTGTCCGTTGCACACAATTTAATTCTTAAACAGCCTTTATTTGATATAAAATCAAATTTAGCCGAAACTGTGATCTTTGCACATGATCTTCTATTAAAGACACATATTTATACCTTGTTGTGGTGCTGGTGGGGCTTCCTCCACCTCCTGCTGCTGCTGCTGCTCCTCCTCAGGAAGTCCAAGCGTGCGACACAGCACCCTGCCCTGTCAGAGCAGTATAGAAATATACAACTGGATCTGTATAAACTCTTGCATGTCATGCAACCTTAACATGAATTGGTTCAAAACTGCTTTTGACAGAAAACAGAAACCGACAGCTAACCTGGTTATTTCTGTCCACCAGGTCCTCCACCTCACCGCCCAGGACCTTGATGTTGGACGGCCCCAACAGAAGCACTCCAAGTCTGCAAACCATCTGCCCTCGCAACTGCAGCTTCGCACCGGGCCTGAGGGTATAATTTCATTTTTAAAAACAAGGTACAAGGTTTCACATAATAACTGGTAGTAAATGGTAGTGACATAGCAGAAATGTGTTTATAAAATTTTATTTAATTTTTGACTTCTTGGAGAAAGTGGAGAAAAATAAAAAAGTAAAGGTTACTTTATTGTAAAAAGTAAGTTCACTTATTTTTACATCGGTAGCAGCAGTCAGACTACACAGTGCAGTTGAGTGTTTCACAGAATAATCCTTAACCTGAGAGCTGTGCTGAGTTCAGGGATAGACTGATACTCCATGGCCTCCAGGCTCTGGACTCCATCTGTCACCTGCACAACAGAGACAGTGTATTAGACTGAGTTATATGTGTATGTAGGCTTATGCATGTATATATGTTTAATTAATTAGTTAACAAGTTCATAAGTATGTACAGTATATTAGGTAAAGAAAAGTGGTTTGGATATACTGTATATGAACATAGTATGAAGATTATTTATGTGTGAATGAGTGAGTATATATGTATGATCGGAATAAAAGATAATTAATCAATAAGTTAATATATATATATAAGATATTGAGTACTTGGTGTATGCACATTATGTGTAGGTATATGTATATGTATATGTATATGTGTGTAATATAAGATTATGGGTTCATTGAGGAGATTATGACTTAATTAATTAGTGGAGAGGGTTTAGGATTAAATAAGTGTATAGTTCTTGCTGCTCTTTATTTTTTAAAGATTTTTTTTTTTTAATTTTTAAAAAAAAATTATTTTGTCATATTGTCTCATTGTTTTTTGAAAGCTCTTATTTTACTGCTTCGAAATAAAAATGATATCAATCAATCTTAAAGTAAACTGAACAGGGAAATTATTGTAAAATTATGATACATTTACATGCTCAAAATATTACAAAAAGAAGATTATCGCTGCTCCAATCTTTTGTCTGTAAAATGTTAGACGAAATATGTAAACTAATTAAAACTGGCCTGATAGCTGCATGTTCACCTGTGACATGCAGCTACTGTAATACTGGATATGTAAGTCACACTTCCCAAAACGTTACTGCTAGTAAAATTGGAAATAATGTTTGGTTTCTATTTTTTCAGTATATATGCTGGCTGGCCTGGACTTATCTGACCATATCTTCTGCCTCTTGGCAGTGATTCCAGTGCATGTGGGTCTTTGCATCACGTGACTTACTTAAATGGAGAAACAGTGAAAAAGAAAAAGGAAAAAAAAAACCATTGCATCGTTTCTAAGCAACACCGGCGCTATTCTTGAGAAACCATAGAGCAGTGACAAGTGTAATAGTTAAGGTGAAAATTACAGTCTTCGCCTTATATCCCAGCAATTTACTCTTTCATATGCTCTCAGTTATTGTACCTGTCCAGTCTGATTCGGTTAGGAAGAGAAGCAGAAGGCTTTGTTCTTGTGCCCAACTCAACACAAGAAGATAAAACTCGCTTGTAGATTAGGGTTGGACAGTTGATGGAGTCTAATGTTCACCCTGGTAAATAGTGCGACACTGAATTCAGATTTATGTATGATGCCAAAAATGTGCTGCAACATAATTTTCACAACCTTCTTTATAGTAAGAAAATAATAATACAGCTCCATCCTTTACAAGTAGAGTTTTCTACAATATCTCTGAAGGAAACCTTGCAGTAACATTAAGTCCAGCATCAAGGTGTTAAGTGGATCAAAATTATTCAACTGTTGTTTGTTGTACGAGAATGAATGGCAGGAAAAAATATCGGCAAGTGCTGAGACACCCTCACAATACTTAAGTGAGTATGGGTGTTGATGCAAAGGCCGCTAGTTAACAATGCACACACAGACACACGAATATAAAGGTAATTACTGATAATTTGTTCATTTCAGAAGCACAGAGTTTTTTTTTTATGTTTTCTTATATTCCACAAATATCTCTGACCTGCAGTAGCAGCATACGGGTTGGTCTGGCTTCCCAGGACCTCTGGGTGGCCTGTGTGACCGCAGACACTTCGTCGTTTGCACAGTCCGTGCCCTTCAACTTCTGCATCTGACCATACGCAGGCTGACTGATGTCCAGCAATGAGTCAACCTAAAACAGAGTGAGACCTTTGGATATGTTGCCTTTTTCTGAATATTAATTTCTTTAAGATCTGGTGTAGCTAGCTATAATGTTTGATGCTACAGTCATGTTACAGTGTGATGGACATACAGAGCTGAACTTGGCATTTTCTTGAATTGCTGGTTTTATTTGTGAACTGATCATGTATGTTGTTGTTACAAGTGATTTGGTCTTTTTTAGGTTATTGTCCTCATCATGGGTGCCTCTTAATATACGGCCAACATTATCCTTCTAGGCCGACTTTGGATAATTTAACATTTGTATTTACCAATGGGCATCATCCCTAACGTAAAATGTAATAATAAACAACAGATTAACGCAGGATTACTTGTAGTTCCTAAAGTCTCCAAAAGTAGAATGGGAGCCAGAGCCTTCAGTTATCAAGCTCCTCTTCTGTGGAACCATCTTCCTGTTTTGGTCCGGGAGGCGGACACCCTCTCTACCTTTAAGAGTAGACTTAAGACCTTCCTCTTCGATAGAGCTTATAGTTAGGGCTGGTCCAGGACAGGCCCAGGCCTGTCCTGGACCAGCTCTTAGTTATGCTGCTATAGGCCTAGTCCGGGGGACAATGACACACTGAGCTTCTCTCTCCTCCCCTCTCCTCTCCTCTCCATCTGTATACATTATGCCTGTATACATGCCCCATCTCTGCATGTCACTGACTTGCTTCTTCCCCGGAGTCCTTGTGCTTTCTAGTCCTACAGGCTCCCTTGGATCCTGGCCGCGCCCGGGTCGTGGATCGTGGATGCGCCCACTGCTATGGCCCTGCCTGATCGTGGATGCGCCCACTGCTATGGCCCTGCCTGATCGTGGATGCGCCTACTGCTATGGCCCTGCCTGATCGTGGATGCACCTACTGCCATGACCCTGCCTGACACCCACCACTACTGTCGCTAATATTAGTCACATCTCTGTTACATACGTTCCACTACTATTATCGTACTGCATTGCTACATACCATCCTTGCCATTGATCATTACTACTGTTATCACTAGTAATCACATTTCCATGTGCATTTCATCATTATTGCTGTAATACATCTTTGTGTACTTTCACTCCTGTCAACCATCGCTTATAATTGAATACATTGTGATCTCGTTGATCTGCTCTGTACATGCGACATCTATTGCACGTCTGTCCGTCCTGGGAGAGGGATCCCTCCTCTGTGGCTCTCCCTGAGGTTTCTTCCGCATTTTTTCCCTGTTAAAAGGGCCTTTTTTGGGGCAAGTTTTTCCTCACTCGAATCGAGGGTCGAAGGACAGAGGGTGTCGTCTCTGTACAAATTGTAAAGCCCTCTGAGGCAAACTGTGATTTGTGAATTTGGGCTATACAAATAAAATTTGATTTGATTTGATTTGATTTGATTAAATATATAAGATGACATATATGATCAACAAGCTACCTGGACACAGAAGGTCCCATTGAGTTCAGTCTTCTGGGTCTGACTGAGCCCCTCAGGGAGGACAGGGTGATCCAGGTCCCTCAGGTCCGTCAACAGCCACTGGTCCAGCGCCTACAAGTTCACATCATGCAAAGAGGCATTTCCTACTGTAAGACCTGACGTGACTCTGATATGACATTAGTTACATTCACTTCCAGGACATAAATGGCCATCATATCATGTGATCTTTCTGGAACTGGGACATGAGTAACCATCTTACCCCTCCATGTACGAGTCATGCCTACCTGTTGGTTGATTTGCTGCTGTGACAGACGACCTGCTCCTCCCGCCTCTTCCTGCAGCCACTCCACGCAGGCCTCCAGCCAGGCGAAGGGCACCTGGACGTGCCAGGAGGACTGAAGCCAGGCCTGGGTAGCACGAACCACCGCCTGGATCTGTGGGGCCATCCTCTTTCTTTGTGCGGGCACTTTCTGCTATCGTCTCCACTGTTACCTGCTACGAAAAAAGGCATGTGTTTAATCTAATTATAATGCACCAAAATTTCAGTTAAACTGCCTTTAAAAGGTTTTGAAAAAGGCAAGTTTTCAATCCATGGCACATCACTCCCCCCCTGCAGGCCCTGAGGGAATAAGGGGAGTTTTTCAAGGGGTCATCTTCTCTCTGCATCGCCTTGAACCACTTGACACCAAATCTTGTGGTAATTTTATCAACAAGAGAGATTAGATTATAATGATAAAGACCACAGGAGGATTGTTTTCTGTTATCTCTCTGTGATCATTTGAGGATGGATAAGCCCCGTGTCTCTGCAGATGGTCACGTCTGGGTTCAATGGAGGAGAGAAAGAGATTGAGTGAGTAATGCAGGCAGAGACAGCATGCGACGAACATAATGTTTGTGTTCAGGTAAGTGTCTTTATAATGACAAGCTACCTGAGAGAAGATGGGAGCAGCCTTTTCAACGAAGTCTACTGGAGAGCAGCCAAGGCGCCAAAAAAAGTTGACTACATATTTAGCTGTGTTGATGCTACTTTACCTCACTTCTGAGTCCGTACAACACGCTCACAGAGGCTCTTATACGCAGCAGCAGTGCTTAAAACTAACAACTAGGCGTATACACGTACATACAAATAGACAAATTAACATTAGCCCGGCGGTACACACCTTATAAACAAGAATAACTTGAACAGCGACAGTAAACCGGGATGTAACTGCATCCGGAAGAGAGGGCTTATCGAATCGCTTTGGAAACGCCCCAGCTATTGTGATTGACGTCTGTCCGAGCCAATCGTGACACTCGCCTGCTTGAGTTCCTTTCCGTTTAACCAATCAGCACACATCTGCTCAGCTTGTACATTTCCACGTTAGGTAGAGAAGCAAGGGGGACGAGCGAGGAGTTGCACCGCAGGTTTGTGTTTTGACGATATTTTCCCCTTTTTCTTTGCCACGCTGAGCACAATGCAATTAAAGTACACAAATACTATAGGATACATGTCCTTAGCACTCACTCTGTTGCCTTATTCGTGTTTATTGCAGCGCTGTTTAATTAGCTGGCCTGGCCAGCTCCCCTTGTGCTCAACTGAATATGGCAACATGGCGAAATTAGCTAACTGCTAGCCTGGATGACTCGAGCTCGTCTTTGTATTGAATAACTGGCAATGTTTTATCAACCAGTTTGCATTAAATCGGCCATACGTCGCAATGTCACACCGCGTATGCAATTATCAAAGTGTTTAAAAATAATACGATCGACATTTTGTGAGACGGATAATCGAAACCTACTCGACGAAGCTCGTAGCTAGCGCATTTCCCTCCAGGCTAGGTAGCTCGTCCGGTTGCTTACACCAACCACAGTTAACGAGCTAGCTTAGCTACTGGTCGATAAGTTAGCTTCAGCGGAGCCAAGTTTCGCTTTAGTCAATGTCAGCATTTAATTGCTCATTTTCAGCGGTCTGCTTTGTGAATAAACATTTCTTGAAATTGACGATTAGCCGAGTTGTTTTCCGGTCAAAACATCGATAAATACGCTAAACGTTATCGAGCTAACTAAACGTTAACGCCTGATACCAGTTGGTCATCTCTGGCTGGTGAAATCATCTCTCGGTCGCAGGACCGTGGCGATCGCCCATTTCTTTTGCTCGGACATATTGCAAAATGCCTGCACCTCTCTCCACCCAAACAAGAATATCAATTTTACGATGTGATGACAATTATAATAGTGTCATTTCAAATTAAAATCATCGTACATGCTCGCTGGATGAATGTTAACACACGTTGGCATGTGTCGGCACTGATCACAGAGGTTCAAACGCAAGAATGAAATATCAAATATGTGTGATCGTAATTGGTGTGTTTCAAACTTGGCTGTCATTTTCATGTTACATGCAAGTATTGTATTTCAACTAGCCTCTCCCTCCCCGACAGGTCGCAGCAGCTGTTTGGTTCTTGCTTATTAAGTTCCGCCTTTCAACACGCCCTTTGTCCCTGTAATAAAAATCGGTGAGTGGCGATTTTCTGCCAGTTTTTCTCTCGTTTGTCTCTGCATGTCAACCCTTTGCTACTTGAACAACCGGATCTCTGGCACGCAGCTTGAATTGTCTCATTTCTTTTCTCCCCCCCGGTTACAATGCTGTCAAACTACCACAGCTCACAGGGGGCAGTTTTGTGCTTCTCTTTCCCCGCCGCTGCCGCCTGTTCCCCGGACCGAGGTGCCCACCTCAGCTCCTCCGCATTCAGACGACCATGGAGACAGAAATTGAACAGCAAGACGACGCTTCATTCAGCAACACAGAGACTAACGGTATAAAACACAACTTCTTCATATTGTTATGATGTTAAAACGCGTAATCTATCTTCATCATCAAAGTTTGCTATGTGAGAAAAGAATAGCAGTGGTGGTGTTTTAGCAAATTACTTACAGCTCTGATTTTGGACATTTATGATTCAAATATTTCACTTTTTGTTCGTATTACAGGTTGATGCATGTGTGCAATTGACCTAAGCCATGTATATTCTCTGGTCTCCTATCCAAGATTTGTGTAAAACATTTTTGTAGAAGCATTACGAATATATATTTGTATTTCCTAGTTTTGCACGTAGTAATTCGCATAGATTTAGTTTAATATGAAAGGTGAGAGTTTGAAAATATGAGCCATGTCATTTTGTGTTTCACTGCTTTCTGTGCTCTTTGTGATTATTACATTTTATTCTTGTGGATGGTTGTGTATGCAGGGTTGTCAGTATGTTTTTTTATCTCCTAATGCCAGGTAAGCGCCCTGCTGAGGATGCAGATGAGCAGAAATCATTCAAGCGCTCCAGGAACTCGGACGAGATGGTTGAGCTCCGAATCCTCCTGCAGAGCAAAGTAAATCAGCTCTCCTTTCATTTCACATTTCATGTCAAACCCTTAAGCGATTGTTTGTGGATATTTTTCGTGCACACCCCGAGGAAGACTGCCGATTTTTGTATTCCCTTAAATTTCCTTCATGGTGATCACATCTGTGTCCGTTTGAAGAATTAATTTCCACCATTTATTCGTGACATGCATACAGACATTGTGTTTTTTTCCGTACATGAATTTGTTATAGTCTTTTGTACCCTGTCTGCTCATTGCAGTGCAGTAGTTGTCATTTTCTCATTTTTATTTATGTTTTCAGTTTCTGTAATTATTGTCTGTATTCTCAGAATGCAGGAGCTGTAATTGGGAAGGGTGGCAAAAACATCAAAGCCCTTCGTACAGACGTGAGTACATCTATTTTATACACACTGAATTTTTATTTTGTTTGGAATTTTTATTTTATTTAGAACTTTTATTTTGTATTCTTTATTTCTCCCTTCACTGGTGTTCAGCCTCTCAAAACTACCCAGCCTCCACAATAGGGCAGCAGTTCTTTTAAAATTGACCCTGGATAACTGATTAAAAACCTATTTTGGCATTTGGCCATGTTTTCTTCTGTGTAAACAAGGGGTGTGGGTAGCTGATGCCTGTGATAGTAGCCTTCTGTTCATGTGATGTTCCGACAACCCCTTTGGGGTTGGTGTTATCTTTTTTCTTCTCACATGAACATCATGTGATTGCCTCAGCTAAACTGGCCCTTGGCACAAAAGTCCAATTTCATGTCAATTTGTTTCTCCTTATTGATAATTTATTGTAACAGTGCTGTTGTGGCAACACTGATGCTCTTGTTAATCTAAATTTATAGGCACAGTGCGGTGTTCATGCGGTCACCTGCAGCGCCAGCTTACATTTTCTTTATAAGTGTTAAGGCAATCTGACCAGTTCCTAATTCATTCAATATCATTGCCTCTTTCTCTAGCCCTCCACAATTTGTTCTACCCCTCCTACTCACTGTCTCTGGTCTATTCCCCAACATTGAACTCTTCATGTTCTTAATATGCCATTACCCATTTTCCAATGTTACATTTTCTCCTTTTCTCTCTTTGACAAACCAATCTCTGAGAGAATCAAATTAAAGTCACGTTTGAAGTAGAGCCTGTATATTAAAAATGTATTCCTCTTCCCTCTTCCCTCTCCCTTGTTTATTATTTTACTGTTGACTTTTTTGCCCACTTCCTCCTCTGTTGCCCATGTTCTGGATGGCCCCTCCTGCGCCCGCCCACCTGACACCCTGGTTGGCCCTGTCCATAATCGTGCCCTGTCCCTAAATGGGCGCCTTACTTGATTGACATCTGTGCTCGAATGGCCCTGGCCCCTGCCCATGCCACGCCCAGTACAATGCCAGTGTGTCAGTCCCAGACAGCAGTGGGCCTGAGCGGTATGTCCCTAAGCTCCTCCCTCTCACTGCCTGACTACAGGTCAAACAAACAAGAAGAGATGAATAATAGTCATCCTGCCTCTGTCAAGTCACTGTATATTAACCTACCTGTTCTCACAGTATTTTAGCCTGAGTCAAAATGCCTAAATGCGTTCATGTCCAAATCTGCCTGTTGATCCTGTAAAAGCCATATCAACATCCTTTATATGCCATTTTTAAAATCACGTCAACATTGAAACTTAGGCTGGTGTTGTCAGAATTTTTCCACAATCTGCCACTGTCTTTTTAAACCTTTGCTATAATCTGTGCAATATGTCCGTGTTTTTTGTATTTCTTTAATTTTCATTGATGATTATCTATCCTCTTTATCTTTCGCGTTTTCACCCCCTCCCCCTCAGAGTGGATATACTGGTGTTCTTGTTTTTCCGTTAGTTTCATAAGCTCACCTGCTTCTCGCATCATCCCATTCTTTCCCTTTGATTCCCCCATTATACTGATAGATTCCTAATTTTTTACCCATTCTACGCAAAAGGCAAGCTAGGACTCAAGTGTCTTGTATGTGTTTTTCCTTTCCTGTCTTCTGCTTCACCTGAATTTGATTAATGACGCCTGGAGCTATGGAAAGTACAGATAATCTCTCTCTGGCCCACTCATCTCTGCATTCTTTGGTTTAATGTTTACTGCTTATCCCATCCCCTTTAAAAAGCATCCACTCCAGTGGTGGCAAACTTCATTTACCATGGTATTATCTGCTCTGTTACTCTTCCTCAGCTCTCTTACCATTCTACTTCCATGTGTGCTTCAGTTCTTTTTGATCCGTAAACTCATTGTTTATTTTTTTATGTCACTAGGTGGGTGCAGACAACAAAATTTTCTTTACAATTTATTGTATAAATGAAGCATCAAAATGGCTGTCCAAGTCAAATTTTTAAGATGGGACACTTGGAGAGAGCATTCATCTGTTCTCTCAGTCTTCCCACATCTATTATTTGGGGATTTTGTAGTTAAAGTCTTTGTGGTGTGCATCCACCAAAATATGCTTTCGGACTTTAGAGTTCTCTTTAGCACCATTGGTGCTTATTCCTGCCAGATCCTCCTCAGGCTTCACCCTCCCCGTCTTGCCCCTTCAATGGTCACCAAATGCAGTCACTTTTCTTTGGGTCTCTTTATTTTGTCTCTTTTCTTACTTTCTCTGGATAAAAGATTGTTTCCTTTTCATTGCATTGTTTGGGTACCAGCTATTTTACCAATAACCAGTTGAATAATCAATGACATGGCGAGTTTAGAGAACAGTGGACCTCAACAGTTCCTTCTAGATGTGTTAGTCTCAGTTTATCTATGGCAAAAAAGGGGGATGTCATGAATTTTTTGATCTGACATGTTGTTCCTTCCCCCCCTGGGATGCCTTGCTGGCTCTCCCAACCCTACCCTCTCTGCGTGGCTGTGCTCGGTATGAAGCATCCTGAGCATCAGTGCCGACATCGAGACTATTGGAGAAATCCTGCTAAAGATTATCCCAACACTGGAAGAGGTGAGGACTCTTAGAACTTGTTTTCTTTCTCTTCCTGTTAGGTCCAGTTGAACCCAGTGACCTAAAGTATTTATTTGGAAGTGAAAACAATGGTGAACGCAAACACTATAACTTATATATGTCAATTTATTTGCAGTAAAGTCAAATTAAATTCAGTGTCATAGTTTTCTGTGATTGCTTTTTGCAGTTAGCATATTTTTCCCCTCTGTTCTCACTTTCAGGTAAGTGGTTTAGGTTGGTTAAACTGGACTGGTTCTGAACCTGTCTGCACTCTATTATGAGGCTGTCTAAAATACTGTTGCTATGTGTCTGTATCTGCAATTATTTTGTCAAAAGAAATTACCATAAGAACATAGTGTCTGCCACTCATTATCTAAAGCTGTCTAAATACCCTCTACATTAACTGTGCCTTCTTGGTGGATGAGTTTGCCAGAATTAGAAGAAACATGCTGTAAGTTTCGGCCAGGTTCGAGTCTGTCAGAAAGCTAAACAGATTGTGTCATGGTATTACCACGCTAAATGTCTCCCCTAGTACCAGCAGTACAATGGCATGGATTTTGACTGTGAGCTGCGCCTGCTGATCCACCAGAGCCTGGCTGGCTCGATCATCGGAGTGAAAGGAGCCAAGATTAAGGAGCTCCGCGAGGTATGTTGATACAAGGGCTGGGGATCAGCTTTTTGTAGTTAAATCAGTTGCAAAGCAGTTTACACACTGAAATGTGAGTAATGTACAACATGCACCCTTCTCAGCCTTCTGTCGCTGCCAGTTTGTCAGTTGTAACAAGAATACACTTCATGAAATGACTGGATTAAACCCAGCTGGATGTACCCGGGCAGGATACAATACTTCTCTTGTTAGTCGTTTGTTTTATATTATTTGTGTTTATTGAATTGAGTTCTTAACGGTTATATTCTTCTGGCTCCATCGCCTGTGTCGTGGGATACTCTGTGTACCTCAACGATGTGGAAATACCCATAAACTGACATAGGTGTGATTTGAAGTGTGAAATTCTTAGTTTGTTTTTTTTACAGTAGAATCAACTGATCTATTATGTAGCTGCTTTCTGTTTTCCTGTGTCCATTATGTCTGCCTGTGTGTGTGTCTCCAGAACACAAAGACCAGCATCAAGCTTTTCCAGGAGTGTTGTCCTCAGTCAACAGACCGAGTGGTGCTGGTTGGCGGTAAAACGGAGAGGGTGGTGGAGTGCATCAAGACTATGCTGGAGCTCATCGCTGAAGTAAGCATCTTTAACAGGAGGCCTGTATTGTCATTTGAATTGCAACTTACTGAAACCATTAATTGAATCCCAAGAAAACTTGATGGTTGGAAATTTAAAATGTATCTTAGTCATGTCATGCTGCAGCTGATTTAGCATGTTGTTGGAGATGCATCAGCGAGTATAATACCCTTTCACACAATTTGTTCTACGTAATGAATGTTGATAGTAGATAGTAGTAGAGTATTCTTCATCTCCGTCTGTCTCCCTTTTAGGCTCCCATTAAGGGCCGTGCACAGCCATATGACCCTAACTTCTACGACGAAACGTATGAATACGGTGGCTTCACAGTGATGTTTGAAGAGAGGGGAGGCGGCCGCAGGCTCATCGGAGGGTTCCCCATCCGTGGGGGCAGGTCCAGCGGTGGAGACCGCGGTTTTGACCGAATGCCCTCTAGCAGAGGGGGACGGGGACCCATGCCTCCCTCCCGCAGGGATTACGATGAGATGAGTCCCCGCCGAGGTCCACCTCCACCCCACCCAAGTCGGGTTTCCAGGGGGAGTGGCCGTGGACGAAACATGCCCATGGGACACCCACACAGAGGAGGGTAAGATATGGACATAATTGATACACTTTCTATTTTCTCTGTCGCTCTGCTACTTTGCTTTTTCTTTTACTCATGCACAAGAGTCAGTCCTGTCACAAGTCGTGGCCACGTAGTTGAGATTGTTGATGTTTGTGTTTAACTTTATTCCTTAAACATCAGTTTTGCATTATAAGAGGCACTCTGGTTATGCCTAAAACAGACTTCTACTGAACACTGAATAGTGCCAAATGATTGCATGATCCCACTCATCAGTTTGAAGATGAGTCCTTTTTATTCCTGTTAACCTCTTGAGTTTTAAGTGTTTGGTATTTTAGACCTACTAGGCTTTGTAGATCCAATTCTAGAGCTTTTCTCTTCCTGTATAAAAACTTAATTCTCCCGTAGGTGCTTATTTTCCATTCAAAGGAATTCTGTTCACAGATTCGCCATTCTTTCTTTACATCGTCTAACTCATAGGATAAACTGAGTCCAGTTATCTACGTGTAATCCAGTGTTGCACTGTGCACCCCTCTGGAAACATTTGTATTCATGGTTATCATTCCATTAATTTTATGTGCTCATCAATGTATGTCTGGGTGTGTTTGTGTGTCTTTTTCCCATCTCCATCTTGCCCACAGAGATGATCGTTACTATGACTCGTACCGCGGCTCAGATGAGAGGTCAAAGTAAGTTTCTGTCCCCAAACCTTTGCCTAAACCTCCTAACTTATCTTAACAGGGATACTTCGACATTCTGTAATTGTAATTTTACATTACTTGCACCTGCCGCATCAATTAATGTAATGGTAATTCACTGAATAGACGATTCCTTATTAATACCACTTGGTAGTGCTTCCTCAAGAGAAGCATTTTACTCTTTGGTCTTTGTGAGGAATCAGTCATTTCCTAGCGCTGACATGTATTCAGCATATTTCCTTTGACAATGATTGGCCATGATGGATCAAAACTGACTTGTAAGTGTTGAGGTATTCCTACACGTCCCTTATTTCCCTGCCTTACTACTTTATTGTTGGAGTTTTTTAAATGACATAGCTTGTGAACCAATAAAACACTTTTGCCCTCCTGTCATATCCTTAACTCTCCATTGTAACTACCGCCATTGCTCTACAGTCTGTTGCTAGTATTGCCCGACCCTGCACAATTCCCTTATCTTGATCTCTACTCACCCATTGCACTCCACTTATTTGGAGTGCTTTGTATGGAAGTGCAGTGATGTTGTATAACCTCCTCTTCCCTGTTAATAACCCATCCAATATGCTATTCACTCCCAGTATTATCCAAAGTGAGAGAATGTATTTGTGGTGTTGTGTAAGAGGGTCATGTGCTGATGAGTCCCCTACAAAAAACAGCATGCTTTCACAAACTGGTTTGTAATCAGAGAGGTCATTTTTCTAATGTGTACACTTACATATGAATGCAACGTTCTGGCAGAGGAAATAACAGATGCATCAAATATATCTGGGAGGCTGTTAAAATAAATTCTAAAATGAGACGCTCTGCATTGTCCAAAACCAGAATAATGCTATCATGACCTGGCCTTGGTTAGTATTGGCTGTCCACACCCAGATATTATGAATGGAAAGTAAATATATAAATATGACTGATACTGTTTGTAGAAAAACTGTGTCAGACACTTGATAATAATTAGTTCATTTCTGATATTTTTCTCAATTTGTCATGTAACCTAAATGTAATACACCATGGTTACATAGAGACACTGTCAAACAAAAGCAACAAGTGATATGCAGTTATGTTGATGCCTTAGTTTGACTTGACTGTAACAACCGTGCATGCATGTTTGACAAAAACCAAATAAATCCAAACACATTTCTTCTAATTCCTTAATTTAAGCCCAGTTTTTTTAGGGAAAAGCAGCAGCAGCCCTTGGCTCTGATCATCACCACCACCACCTGTCACTTCTCTCACTATAACACTGTCAGAGCTGTTCCTGTTACTGTGTGGGAAGATGGCTGAGAGGAAATGTGTTTATACTGTAATCTTGCTCAGCGTGTGTGTGCAGTTTGACCTAGACCAGAAATTTCCTTTGGAATGTTGTCAAGCTTTTTTTTTTTGTAAGCATTTTCTTTTTCTTTCCACCCCCACCCACATCTCTCTCTCTCTCTCACTCCCTCTCTCTCTCCCCCTCCCCCCATCACCATCAATCTCCCACCCTCTATGACACTTTTCGTCACCAGTGACAGAAGAGGCAGACCGGATCGCTATAGCGATAACATGGTTAGTGACCCTTTGCTAAATGCATGCAGCTCTCGTTCTAGCATCTCATTGGGCGCCAGCCTCCTCAGGCTAGCATACTGGTTGGTCTCGGCGGCAGACAATATGCTTTGATTGCCTATTGTGTTGTAATGATAATATACGTTTATTGACAATACAACCATAGCTGGTCACTCATGTGCGTTCAAACGCTCGTCTGTGCCCTGCCCTTGCCTCCAAGCTAGTTTTGGAATGGTGTAAACCTTCCCACCAAATGACAATAATCACCACAGCCGGAGACACCCCATAATAATCAGCTGTAATTGCCCTCTTACTGTGTACTTTTCACGGCCATCCTGTTTTTCCTGCAAAGAGAGGGAGGATGTTGGGGGTGGGGAGGGGTGGGGGTGGCCATGGTTGGTTGCTAGGCAATAATAATGCTTTGTTGACAGACTGGAAGCTCTCTCTCCCTCGCTCTCTCTCTTCGTCTCTCTCGCTCTCTCTCTATCTCTTCCCGAGAGCTGGCAGGATACTGCCTGCCGTTGCCCAGCAACAGCTTTTTGAATTGCCTGTTGCCCTGGTGACAGCAGCAGGTGAAAATGGGGGCTGATGGAGATGCAAGGAGAGACAGGAAGGGGGGATGGAGGGAGGGAAGGAGGAGGAGTCTGGCTTATGGATGAAAACTGGGTGGCTTTTAGTTGAGACTACTCCATGGACGAGGCTGCTGCATCACCCATACATTTTTCGCTTACAATTCTCCGTCCATTCATCTGGAATCTGTAGAAAGATGAGCGGGATCAGCTATACAGTATGTAACTCGTTTGTGTTTCTGTTTGCTTTTTACAGAGCGGAGGAGGATATGGTAAGTACTGAGCTTCATGTTTTTTCTGTGTCATTATATGGATGTGGTTTGAAGACTGCTAATGTATCTCAATGTGCTGGTCTCGCTGTTCTTCTCGGCATATCGTAGCATCAAGCATTTTGTCTGAATGTAATGTTCTTGGACAAAATGACAATCTGTTCAGTGACAACGTGGCTGGAAGGACACTGCAGCTCACATTAATGTGTCTTGGCCATTGGTTTGCAACAATATTGTTTCTCTGTTTTCCCTTGTGGAATTATATTTAAATTGTCTCTGTTTACAGTAAATGGTTAAGATGGCACGCAGACATAATTATCTATCGTTCAGTGTTTTTCCTAAGCCTGTTGAATTTCTATGACCAGTCACATCCATATGTTAAGTTAAGCATATATAGGTAATTGTCATTTTTATTTTTTTGTTTTTTTACAATTGTCACTTATTATTAATGTTTATCACTGACTCTGTTTTCTTTCTTGCCTTATCTTCTGCTCAGACAACAGTTCCTCCTGGGATAACTACCAGTCAGGTGAGTCTCTACACTATTTCAACAAACAGTGCGATTAGAGAAATTTGCTGAGCTATGTGTAATATTGCTGGCAGCCAAGTATTGATTTTTAGTGCTCTACTTACTTTCTGCACTCCTCTTTTTCCCTGCTTGTCTCCTTTGGTCCTCGCCTCCCTCCCGCCATCAGGTGGACGTGGCTCCTACAATGACATGGGCGGCCCTGTCATCACCACACAAGTGACGATCCCTAAAGATGTGAGCAAATGACAGAAGTCACACCAAAGAAATTTCATTCTGCCTCCCTCACTGTGCAGCCACGTCATAATATTCTGTCAGAGTTAAAGACAACATCTCCATGTGTGATCATGTCATTTGCACTTACTATCTTTACACAGATGACATTTTGTCATATGTGCTTATATATTCCATTATTGTTGAAGTAACTAAATGACAGTACAGTAATCCAGTTGAAGGGACCAACAAGTCATGCTGTCTCCCACACATTGACTTTTTCATATACACCCACACTAGACAAGGTCATAGTACTCTTCCTAGTCATCTTTTACCCTGACGCCTAAAATATTTGAAACTGTATGTTCTTGAACACATCTTTCAGTCACGATTTCTTGTCGCAATTTCCTCTTTTAATTAATTTTTTTTAAGCTCCACACACACAGTGGCTAAAATGCTTCTCTGCATGCTTGTTTTTCCTTTCGTCCCCACTCCTCTCCTCCCTCTTCTTGCTACTCTGACAGCTGGCTGGCTCTATCATTGGTAAGGGAGGCCAGCGGATCAAACAGATTCGCCACGAATCTGGAGCCTCCATCAAAATCGATGAGCCCCTGGAAGGTTCTGAGGACCGAATCATCACCATTACCGGCACCCAGGATCAGATCCAGAACGCACAGTTCCTTCTACAGAACAGGCAAGTTCTGAAAACCTCATTGCACTGACGTCCTTCATATTATAGAAATTCTTTAATCATCACCCGAGTTGTAGTTGAGGCATCAACCTCATCAACCCTACACTACTAGCTCACATCTGTTGAATTATGTTAGACAAAGGTTGCTGATGCAACCCATCCAAGGTGCAATTTTATAAACTCACGCAAGCTAAAAAGAGCTACAAATACTTTAAAGATGCTTTCTTTCTGTACCTCTCTTTCAACCCTCTGAATGACGCATATATAGCCTGTAAAACTACAAATGTGTTTTTTCTGATATTGCATTCTAATACTTGTTAACCCACTTTCTGTTGGGTTATGCATTCCTGTTGCCTGCTGTCTCTTCTTCACTAACCCCCCTTCCTTTCTTCCCCAACCTGCAACTAGTTCAAACCTTCCTCTTGCATGAAATGGCTGTGAAGGAGTAGACAAACCTGATATTTGTGCAGATCAGGGTCAATGTGATTGACATGTTTATCTGACTGTCACATTTATCTATGGGATATGATTTTGTAGAAAAAAAAATACAAAACAGAATGTCTATCTGCCATCTAAGCCGTTTCACTGTGAAGCAGGGAGTGGATTGATTCTTCCCTGGCTGCTGCTGTGTGGAAGACTAGTGATTTTGTTGTTTTTAGTTAGATCAACCGACAACAAATCACAGTCTGCCAAATAGCACGGGCTCCTCCTCTTCTCTCTCCCTTGGCAACCAGTAGGCACGTATAATACACACTACTTCCTTGTTGATGCTATCTGAGCTTAGCCTGAATGCTAATACAGCTGTAGAGCTGCCGCCGCTGTCTCATGAGTAGTGTAGTGTTGCCTGGTAACTAACCCTGCCTCCCTCTTCCTTCCTCTCCTCCTCCTCCTTCAGTGTGCTGCACCTGCTTGGACACAAGGACTAACCACACCCCTCTTTTTTTCCTCCTCCTCCTCCTCACTCCAACTCTTTACCCCCCCTCTTCCTCTTTGCCTGTCTTTCTTACTCGTTGTCGGTCTCTCTTCCCCATCCTCTTCTTCCCAAGACTTCATCCTCCCACAGTTGCATAGCTGTATTTATACACTGTGATGGACTTGTGAATTGCATTTTTCTTCTTGTGTATTTTATTTATTTTTCCACTCTTTTTATTTCAGTGTGAAGCAGTACTCTGGTCATTTGCTGTAGACCCAGGAGACTCAGATTGAAGCAGACTCAGATTGCCCCCCACCCCCATCCCCTCACCCTCACCCCAACCCCTCAACCTTTCTGCCCCTCTCCAACATATCCCCGTCAGACTATTATTCTGGATTGTGGGTGTCTTTTTTTGAATTTTATTTTTGTATTTTTTAATGAAATAAATGTCCAACATTCCTGTGCATAAAAAGAAAATGTAGATGTTCTGCATTTTTAAGAGTTTAGTCCATTAGTTTATCAGATACACTTACTGCTCTTTTTTTTTCTAACACTCACATCTATCAAAAATATTCTTCAGTCTCCTGACAGACAGAAATAAACATAACCTTTATTTTATGATGGTTTTGTTTTTTTATGACTTGTATGCGTATGTTTGTGTCTCTGGTTTAAATCTGTCCTGTGTGTAAGCGTGTGTGAGCGTATCAGCGGGTTGGTGTGCTTTCTGTTGTCTATATCGGTCCCTTCACACAGTTGTACCATGTTAACATTAGCAACATGCAGAATGTAAGCTATGTTTCTTTTCATATTGAACCATTCATGTTTTGTTTTTAGAGATGTGGGAAATTTTACTCTTCAGAATGGATTTGGGGATGTTTACGTTGGGACTATACGGGATATACAGGACAGTGTGACTAATTTGTAAAAATATCACGGTAGTTGTGTGATGACATAAATCTGAATAATTTGAGTAACTCCTCACAAATGGGAAAATGTAGCTAGAGATTTTGTTTGACATTTTACTGGAGATTTGACAAATGATATTGAACTTGTCTATTTTGTCCCTACAATTTCCTGTGCTCTACACTTGTTTGCTCTCCATGCTGTAGACTTCACATTGTCAAATTGTAAAATGAATAAAGATGGTGCCACTTTTTACTGAACCATTTTGCATTATTTATTTTTTCCATTTGATGCATGTTGTTTAAAGCTATCGCCTATTGAGAATTCATTATCAGCCATAGATCATTTTCTGGACCAAGCGATTTATAGTTTAGTCGACAAGGTCAGAAATACGTTACGCAAAATTAATCAGGGATGCGGGTTCATAGATATGCAATGAAAATTAAATGAAATGTGTATTTTGGGGACCAAAAATTTTCCCAAAAGGCAAAATAAAATTTCAGGTATGTCACAGAAAAAAACAATCAAGTGAAAAACTAATATCCCTAACTAATTTTAAGTGGTCTAGTGGGGAGAAATATAAAATATGAATATATTTATCAGCCAATATTCACATTAAGGAAGCTGGAATTTGCTCACATTAGGCATGAGTAAATTTGTCCTTAAAATTATTGCTGATTTGTTTATATTTTAATATATTGTCTTGCTGACAATCGTGTTAACTTACCTGAAAGGTGTTGAAGTTAACTGTACTTCATGTCCACTGGGTGTTAACTGGATGAAGTCGATGACCCACATCTTAAAAATCACGCCACTGATGGCTTCATCTGCCTTCTGTTCAGGGTTCATTATTCATTTTCGTGTTTACAACCGAATTTATATTGTTTTCCGGTTCCCGCTCTTGGCCTCTTATGATTGGTTTATGAGCCTGTGACGAAGCCACTGCGGAGTCTCTGATTGGTCGAGATCTGGAAACCAGGTAGTGGAAGCTAACGCAACCTGAACGCAACACGCGCTTTCCTGCAGCTTTCCCTGCACTCACCGGTAAGTCAAGAAGCTGTTAAAAACATCTATACGGAAGAATAAAGCAATTAAATGTTGCTGAATGGGAACTTTATATGTATGTGTCGGTGTGGAGGTCATGTCCGTGCTAGTGGTGACAAAGTCCGGCTAACGTTGACTCCACAGTCAAGTGACTACCTGCACTTTGCTCGTCTGAATTGTCAGTGAAACGTAATGACAGCATACAGCAGCTGAACGTCTCACTGACTGTTCTGCTCTTTTCAGGACAAAAAAATAACTTTAGTGTTTTTATTTCCGAGGGGACAGTGAATCACGTGACTCACTTACAGAAAGCAGTGGAAATGAATCCCCTTCTGTAGGATGTTTGATAGCCTGAATATCCTGGTATCAGTCGGACAGTGAACACATCATTAACACAGCCTGTGGACACCTGATAGAAAAGACATGAGGCAGCTTCTGACAGAAGATATAATTTAGTTGTTTTGGTTTTAATAATGAGGTACAAGTCAGTGATGTTCCTAATGTGTGATGAGAGTGAAGTTAGTTGATGAAGGATTATGTCTTTTTATTGTGATTTATCTAATAAAGCAGGAATATAATCCCTAAAATGTCACTTCCCCAGAGATGTATGTAAGATATCTGTGTGTTAGTGAGAAAAGGCTGCTGACATTTTGACTGCTCCCCCAGCAACCCACAGAGGCATGATATTAGAAGTTGCCCCTGAGGTCTGTAATATGTCTAATGAAGAACTTCTAAATGATTATTTACAACTTGTAAACATACATGTGCTTTCTAAGTAGAGCCTCGACTGAAATAGCAGCTGACCACGTATCACAGATGTACCTAGAGATCTATATCTAGAGACTGCTGGGGAATGTATTTATGTTTTTCTACCTACCTGTGATCCGACAGGTGTGTTGCTTTTCACCATGGAGTCGCCTCTGTTTCCCCGTGAGTCTGGGCAGTTCATAGCAGAGCGGAGCCGGGATGTGTTTGTGGAGGAGGAGGGAGTGCAGAAGGTGGCGGAGATGCTCTACAACCTCCGACACGATGAGGTCCTGACCGCCAGCTGCTGGAAGATGGCAAATCCTCTGGCTCCAGCGCCCACCTCTGACCAGGGGAGTCTGTCGACAGCCAGAAATAAAGAAATACATGTTTTTTTTTTATAAATATACATGAGCACGTGGTACATAGAGAATTTGTTCAGTGGCAACAGCAATGCTGCGTTAATGAGATGACAGGTGGTGAGGACTCTCTGGATGAAATCATCGAGAAACACCTCATAAATTCCATCAAGATGTTCTGCATGAATGATTTACATCTTCAGCCCTGCTAATAATATAAACAAGAGGGAATGCTTCAGATAATTTGTAGATTATCACAGAATCGATCATTACATATTAACAAAAAATGTATCAAATAGTCAACTAATTTATACATTTTGAGACGCTGATGACTGCACTCAATTACCACCATGTAATGAACTTAAGTACACATTTGAGGTACTTTACATTTTATGCTACTTAATGCCTCTCCACTAGATTCCAGAGGGAAATATGCTTTTTAAATTTCCCGTACTTGAGTATTTCCATTTTATTCTTTATAACCTTACAGCTATACTGTGGGTGCAGTACTTGTCACTCTGCTGGTAAAGCTTTTAATATTCAACCCAGTTGTATATAAAGTATCTTAAATTGGCTCCACATTGATGAACTACATCATAAAAATGCTCTAAATGTATTCTTTAAGTGTAAAAAAAAATGAATATTAGAAAATAATATAATAATATAACACTGAAAGGAGCCATTTTGCATAATGAGTACATTTACTTTTGATACCTGAAGCACATTGTGCCGCTATTACTTGCACTATATTAAGACTTCGGTATTTCTACTTTTCCTTAAAGGTGCAATATGTAAGTATTTAAATTATCAGTCAAATTAATTTATAAAATGATCAACAGTATGTGAAGAAATAACAGTTTTGATGTTCTGTCAAGGTGTTTAACCAGCTAGCCACGGGCCGGAAAACTTCTTTCCCCTGGCAGTCCAAAGCTTTTGAAAAATAATTATTCGATCCAGCAACTGGTGAATTAAGCATTTTTACTTTAAGCATCCTCTTTGTCCACACTTTTGCATCCCAGGGTGGAAGTCTGAGAAATACATCTCCACATAGGCTTCAAAGTGAAGATGTTTGGGGTTTTTTTTTTTTTCATTTCGGCAGGACTCTCAGGATTCAGGCCTTTTTTTTCTGCTCTTTTGATCATTTTAGTTTTTCAACATTGCAGGCCTTGAACTGGGTGTTTGTGGTCGACACCATGAACTTCTCCTTTTGGCCAGAGAAAGAAACTCAACAGTGTGAGGTGACCTTCAAAGGGACCACGTACACGGGCTACATGACCCTGTGTGCTGCCATCACCAGGGCTATGGAGGAAGGTGAGTGCACGCGCGTCACACCACATAAATGCAGGATTTATCAAACTAAAAATAAACCAGATTTTTCAAAAGAAATTGCACTCAGTTTGATGGAAATGTCAGATTTATAAAGAAAAGGTAAGACCATGCTCGAACAGTGTTACACGACATCTTGTCTAGTTTTATCCTTTACATTAGCAGCTTCATCTCTGGAGAAAAAGATGTATATTCAGGCTCTTTTTGATGTCTTCTCTTGTTCGTCTATTCTGTGTGCTTTTGTCTTGCACTGCTATTACCAATTATTGTGTATGTGCCCTTTACTTGAACTTGGACTGCTGGGAAATTGCTTGTAGCTCTGCATGCGCCTGTGAATCACTCATAATTTGCGTGAATGACTCCGGATATGAATCAATTATGTCTCATATGGAATAGTGCTCTCAATATGTGGTCACTGTGGCCTTTATAATTGCAAGAGGTTCTCTCAGAAAAGCACAGGTAGCTTTTTCTCCAGAATCTGAAGGGCTGACAGCGTGAGATCAGAACTGAATCATGTCTTTTGAGTCTGAGAGAAATGGCTACTGTGGAGTTCTTTTATCGTTATTACAGCACTCTATAACTTCATCATTTAGTAGCCTTGAGTGTCCTCTTCCTCTGTCAAGGTTCATGTCTAAAGATAAATCCCTCTAGCTACTCTTCTCCTCACTCCACAGATAGTAGTGGAAGTTATTTTTTTAAAGTAATGTATCAACAATCAGATTAGGAAAACATAAATTCTGATAATCAGAAAAACATCCAAAGCATCTAGTAGTACATTTGAAAGTACACAAGTTATATTAGCGAAATGAACTAAGAACGAGATACATAAATGAAATTTTGAATTTAAAGCCACAATATGTGAAAAAAATCATTGTGTGTGATTTGGCGCCCCCCACAGTTTCTGAGTGCAACATCACTTATTTTTTAAATACAAATCCCAGGTCTGTGACAATTTGTCCCACGTAATGTAGGGGCTAACTAAAAAGTTACATAATGCTACTTTAAGGACTTGTGAGGACGCATCTTTAGACTGTGGTATTTCTGCCTTTACTAAAGTAAACGATGTCGATGCTTCTTCACCGCTGTCCACAGGTATACCCATCACTGATCCCAAGTACTTTTCTCAGATGAGCGTGGAGCAGCTGGCGCATGTCCTCCGATCAGACAACGAAACACCCATGCCCATGCTTCAGGAGCGCCACCAGGTCCTGACGTTCTCATATAAATGACCCATATCCATGCTACTAGTGACTGTGGCAAAACCCACAAGTCAATTCAGTAATTTTAGATTTGTATCAGGATTTATTCACCTTGTGTCTTCGCCTTCTGTTTAAACTTTACTAAAGTGTACTATTTGGCACTCCTGAATGAAAAGCTGACTTCTGTGTGAATCCGTCTGCACGGCCTTCACAGCAAACACAAAACAAAAGCAGTGCTTTTCAATTTGAAGACAAACAGATGTGGTGAGACATCTCATCTCTGTAATATATAGACATAAAAAGGTACAAAAACAGCATACTATTACACTCCCACATAGTACATGAAGTGCCTGAGATTATACTGATGTATGTCCTGTCATGTTTTCATATGACAGCTGTGTACACGTATGTTTTTGTCTCTCTGAATAATACATGAAACCACCAAGAAAAACTGATTTTAAAGCTCATATAATAAGCTAAGTCTGTCAGTGTTACATCATCATCTGAACCATGTTTCCTTTATGATAAGTGGAAATTGAAATGTTGCAGCTCTTATCCGCCTACTCATCAGTCAAGTTAAATATAAACACACCACAATCTGAATCGTTCTAACAAGGTGCTGACTGAAGGCGGCCGCGTGCTGCTGGAACACGGCGGAAGCTTCCGCAGTTTTATCGGCCAGGCCGGGAGCGACGCCAGGAAGATGGTGGAACTCGTCGTGGAGAAGATCCCCTCCTACAGGGACGAAGCTACATATGAGGTTGGAGAGACGACTGTGGAAGATTTCATGTTTGGAAATTTGTGGATAAAAGTTCATGTTTGCCAGAGAATTTTAGGGTTTTTAACGCTCACCGAGCTCCAGGTGTAATGACTTTTAAATTATATTGCAGGAAAAACAAGATTTGTTTGGGTGTTATTTTGTCACAGACAAATGCAGAATGATTCAAATGTTTACTACATCTCAGATACTCAAATAATCCTGGATAGATATCGATTTACAAACATGAAATTTCTCCAAAAAAAATGGGTTTTGATGCTTACTTGCTTCAGTTTTCATCCAGAATTCATAGTAATGAATGAATCAGTGTACTGTAAAGTAGTCTTATAACATGATACAAATGATATACATGATATAAATGTATAAAACATTTTGTAAGCATATAGGAAATGTATGTGATCCGAGGTAAATGTATGTATTTGAAGTACTGAAGATAAACTGTGATGTGAGAGTTCCATCTTCTGGCCAGAGACAGTGTGGCAAGATTTCTAATGCTTCCTTCATATTATACAGTGAGCGAAGGAGCAAATTACACTGCACACATGCAGTGCTGCCATTTTATTATCTATTGTGCAAGAACATCTGTCTAGAAATAACCAGCATTTTCTTAAGAAGAATACTCATGAACATTGAGAGCTGCTCCCCTTGTTCGTTTCAGGGGAAGAAAATTTCGTTCTACAAGCGAGCTCAGATCCTGGTGGCAGATTTCTGGGGCGTCATGGAGGCCAGAGGAGAGGGAGACATCATCGACATGGACTGGCTCACCATGTTTGCAGACTACAGGGTCCCTCAAGCTCTCGTCTACCTCGGAGCGCTGCGGTACTCTGACACACTGATGCAGGCGCTGAAGAACGGTGAGACCGGAGCGTGTGTGCATGTGTTCCTCCGGTCGTTAAGAAACTAACATTTTAAAATAATTGGCTCTAATCTCTGTGTGTTATGTCTCCAATTTCTCTCAGGCGAGCTGCTGAGTTCAGGGGACAGGAGAGAGGTCGAGATCCGAGGTTGTTCGATTTGGTCTGTCGAGCTCATCAAAGACCGTCTTTGCAAGCTGTTGCAGGAGAGAGACGGGGAAACCTGCAGCATCACCTCGGCCATCATCGACTTCTACCTGTGGCCTTATGCCAAGCAGCACCACAAAGAGATGGCCCACATACCCATACACCACACACGCTGTGTTTACTACTGACATACCAGCTGGCAGCATTTCATACAGTAGGCTGCACTTCTCAGTGTGCAGCCTTGGACCGGTGCCTTTCCCTGGGATTAAGCCAATCATGTCTCCATGCCAGATATATGTACAAATTGGCTTCCGACTCGCTGTAATGGAAACAGGTGTCAGGCTCTGCTCTAGCTTGTTGGTGAATGTGGGTAGCAGGACTGTTGGCCATTCCCAGTCTATTAAAATGTTTACCGTTTATGTGGCACATTTTCTGACAGTTTTTTATGGTAATGGAGAACAAGTGGTCATATTCTGTATGTGAATAAACAGCGATGGACACATCTGCACCGAGTTTGACATGTAAAGTGACTGATCAAATTGTGAAAATAAACATTTTCATTACATGTTATTTTTTGTTTTTAAGGAATGTTGCTGTAGATGCAATTATGGGGATTATATAAATAATCCTAAAATGCTCTAAATGCTCCACTACAGCCTATAATCACATGCCATTGTTCCATTTTAGCAACAGTTTAAATCTTTTAAGTTTGAGCACAAAATTAAGTTATTTGCCAAAAGACATTCGGTGAATTGTATGTCAATTTAACATTGTCAGGAAATTACTCTAAAAATCTATGAATTACAGGAGTTGGGCTTTCAGACAGGATGTCTGCACTTCCTGAAGAAGTCTACATTTTTGAATATATTCATAATAATGGCAAATAATCTAGGCTAAATCACATTCGAATAAAGTGAATACAAGTATTTTGAGTGATCACAAATGGATGTGCTCAATGATAAACGGGAAACATTTGTGCAAACTAAAAGCAGCTGAAATGCGTTGCTCCCTTATCTTAAAAATCAGTTTTTATCAAATTGTATAAAGTGTAATTACCGTTTTCAAATATGCAAATATGTGTAGATATCTAGTGTTTGGCTGTAGCAAAAGGGGAAGAGGAAGAAATTATCTTCAGAGGAGAAATGAGATTTAATTAACTTGTGATATAACAAAGTAAGTGGGGTATCTGTTAGGAGGTGTGCAAGAGGTTTAAACTGGATGTTGAATATTTTGTGTATACATAATATATTTTTGTAAATCTCATGAAATAATCATATATCATATACGGATTAAAATCAGTAAAATGTATAAAAAGCAATACATTTTGAAAAAAGAAATACTGCTGATACTTGCCGAGTAGGTTTTTAAATCGCATAACACAACATTGGTGCATAACATTTAGCATAACAAGAAGGAAATTAAATAGAATAAAATAAAGAACTCATCACTGGAAGATCGATAATAAAATGTGAGAAAGAATCAATGATTTTATTATTTATAGTTTTAACTACTATACCTATAAGTAAAGACAATATTTACAATATGACTTACTTAAATAGACATTTTTGTGCAGGAATGTGCAAATAATTCACCAGCAGTAAAAGTTTAGAGTTAGGTTTTACTTCATTAGCCTACAACAAACTTTTAAAGGGCATTGTTATTTTGTTGTTGTTGTTTGTTAGTTTGTTTATTATTTTTAACTCTCCAGTTACATCCCTTGTATGATCACATTTGTTTGTACATATGAAATAATAATAAGAAGAAGCTCATTCACAAGATGGCGCTGTTGCGTTCACGTACCACTCGGTCCGACCTCCGTGAAGACTCTTGAACGCCTCGTGCTCTCCTCGACTGTTGCTGCTCCGCGGCGGCGGTTTCCCGGGCAACCGAGAAGCGACAACAAACGGGAGCAAGTTTCACAACAAGACACCTGAGGAGGGCGAGCGACGCAGGGCCGACATTAAAGGGTTTGTTTCGGTGAAATGTAGATAAAAAGACTGAATTAAAAGAGTTCCTGGAAGTGAAACTACTTTTAAGTTTACGCTCGTAATTCTGGGTGCGTTTCTCCATCATGGGCGAGGTGTGTGTCCGGGTGGCGGTCCGTGTCCGTCCCCTGCTCCCTAAAGAAGTCCTCCGCAACCACCAGGTGTGTCTTCGGGTGGTGCCGGGCTCAGCACAGGTGATGCTCGGGTCAGACCGACTCTTCTCCTTCGACCACGCGTTTGGACCGACTGCCAGCCAGGACGAGGTGTACGAGTCCTGCGTCCAGCCCCTGGTGGAGTCGCTGCTCGGCGGTTACAACGCCACCGTGTTTTGTTACGGACAGACGGGCTCAGGGAAGACGTACACACTCGGAGGAGGCAACCTGGGTGAGCTGTTCAGAGCACCGGTGGCAGTTCTTGTCCCAGAAATAACTTTATAAAGAGTTATTAATGAGAACAGCTAGCTACAGTATTGTATTTAGTATTATTTTATTTAATAGGGACGATGCAGTCAGTTTTAGGTTGGATATTTTTGATTGCTAATGTGTTGTGTATTTATTTAGCAAAAATATTGGAGACAATGGCTTTTTTTTTTCAATAGCTGCCATGTCATGTGACCCAGTGACTCCAAACCAATGCCGAATTGTATCACTACACAGACCACATAGGACACACCTGTTTTTAATGGATTTTACTGCTTCTTCTATTTTATATCAATATTTTAATCAAAATTCAGCAGTTAATTTTCAATAGCTTCCATGTCATGTGACCCAGTAACTCCAAACCAATGCCAAATTGTATTACTAAATGGGACAAACAAGACACACTTTTTAATGGATTTTACTGCTTCTTCTATTTTATATGAATATTAATTATGAAAATTCAGCATTTGCAAATATTTCTTTGTCCCATCACCTGTCTCAGATGAAGAAGGAGGAATAATTGACCGTGTGGCCCAGGATGTGTTCCTGTTGCTGGAGGAGAAGAGGACCAACAGTGATGGTGTGAACGCCACAGTGCGAGTCTCGTACCTGGAGCTCTACAGGGAGGAACTGCGAGACCTGCTGGAGCTGCACACCGTTCACAAAGAGCTCCATATCAGAGAGGATGAGAGGGGAAACACAGGTCATACAGTGTGACAAAAATATGCTTTCTTTTTCACAGTTTTTACATAGGGACTGAGTTCGTAGGATCCCTTAAGTTTAACCTTTTAAGATTACATTACCGTCAGTGTGTTACCTGTCTAGATTTGTCCTTATACTCACCAGCTATTTGTTTACACCAGGCCTACTTAAGGACAAGCTAACATTCATTGCATCACAAAGCTGTCAATTCATGCCACAGATACTCCTTTCTTTATTAGTGATGTAATGACAGTTATAAAGGTGTACTTCTGCAGTTTGGTACTGCACTCCAGTAGAGATGGATTACTTGCAAGATGCAGTTTTGAAAATTAATTGTTAACACAGAGGCAAACACTGTATAGTACGGATGTTGCACATTGTTTTACTGCCCACAGGGGAAAGTAATATACCGACTTAAAGTGTTCCATTAAAAAATCTCATTGTTTGGTTTTGTTTCAGTGGTGGTGGGAGCCAAAGAGATGGTTGTCACCTCAGCAGAGGAGCTTCTGAGTGTGCTAGAGACGGGGAATGCCCTACGCCACACTGCCACCACAGGGATGAATGAGCACTCCAGTCGCTCTCACACCATCCTCACCCTTCAACTCACCCAGCGTTGCCACAACAACTCCTTAAAATCTGTCCGCTCCTCCAAACTCTGTCTGGTTGACCTAGCAGGCTCGGAGCGGGCTGGAAAAACTGGAAACACTGGGACACGGCTCAAGGAGTCTGTTCAGATCAACACAGGCCTGCTTGCACTGGGCAACGTCATCCGTGCCCTCTCTGACCCAGCTCGTAATCGGCGCGGTAACAACTGCAACAATGCACACATACCGTACCGTGATGCCAAGATCACCCGTCTCCTCCGTGACTCACTGGGAGGCACCGCCCACACGCTGATGGTGGCATGTGTGAGCCCCTCTCACCACAGTGTAGCTGAGACTCTGAGTGTCCTGCAGTTTGCATCCAAAGCTCGTTACATTCGTAACAGTCTTGCATCATCCACTCACACAGACGTTAAATCCAGTCCTACAACCTGGGGCCCTGGTGAGGCTCGACTGGGTGAGCTTGAGTTTGAAGTGCAGACTCTGAGAGAGCTCCTGAAAGAGAAGGAGAGAGAGATGGCGATGGAAAAGGAGAGGACGGGTGGAGAGGGGGACAGCATTAAGCAGCCCAGTCAGACAGTTATATCTGATCCAGATGATAAGGTCAACCAAGTGGAACCATCACAGTACCGCCTTCTAGCACAGGAAGCCGCAGCCCTGCTTGCAGATATCACTGGCCCCACTCCAAGTCATTCCTTCAGGCAGCGACTGCAGGACTGGCAGGAGAGACTGACAGCTGTTAATCACTTGCATCAAGCTGATGATAAGGACTGTTCAGAGGGGGATGGAGACCATAGCCACCATGTTACCATATTAAAGCTCAGAGAAGAACTCAACAAATCCAAGGTAATGACGACACGTGAAAAAAAAAAAGGAAATGAAAAGTAATCTGAATTGATTAAAACAGCAGGGATGAACTACAAAGCCTTTAAGTTACAGTGGTGCAGTACAAAAATAATTTTCATCTGGAGAGCAGAGTCTAGACTGTCTTCTTCAAGTAGGAAGATGACATTGTTGTAGCACAGGTGTAACTATTAACATTAACAAAGGTTGCATTCTATTAAAGCCGGCCCGTGTTATCAAGCCACTGTGAATTTGATCAATTACACCTGTGTTTTCCTCTTTTATTACCTGCAAAATGTCCACTGTGATGTCCTTGATCACCTGAAGTTAGTTTCATGGACAATAAAATTAAAAGATGATGAAAAATAATAAAAAGTGCTCCTGATTTTGTCTATCTTCACAAGTCAAGCTAAAGAAAAAGCACAGAAAGCCCTCTCTTTCTTTCTCTCTCTCAGGAAGCTCTTACCATAGAGGAACAGCTTCTGGAGGAGAAGGATGCAGAGCTGAGACAGGTCCGAAAAGAAGTAGAGACACTTCTTCAAGAGAGCAAAACACAGCTCCAGGCCTTAGAGGAAGAAAAGGAACGTAATCGTATACAGGTGAGGAGCAGTAGAGTCCTGAGCTCAGCTCTGTAACACAGTACTGAAGGTCACTTGACACCTTTGGCATTGTAGGTCGTCAGCAAATAAACTTTCAAAACTGTCTTTGAATTTAATGACACTGTTTTTCATTTGTGTGTGAATGTTTTCAGACTGAACAACTTGTGGACCAGCAGATCCTCATCAGTCGTCTTCGCAGCGACCTCATGACCTTCAGGGGTACTACCTCCCAGGCACCAGTGGAAGCAGGGGCTTCTGGGTACTCAGGCAAGAGACCCCACAGTGTCCCTCTGATCAGAGACAGCTCTGCACACGGGCCTCCCAGGAGGGTTGGTAGCTCCACTGTTTTGTTCTGTGTGTGTGTGTGTATAATTGATTGTGTGTTAATCTGTTGTACCAGTTGCACATTTATCATTGACTTTTGCTTGTCTGGACTTTTTGCTTGCCTTTGACTTTGTACTCACTCATTCATGACTGTGCATATTTCTGTGTGAACGCATGTGTGTTTGTAGATTCACTCCAGTCCCCCAGCTTATTCACTAGAGAGGGTGATAGCAGCCTTTAAGATGCGCGGCCATCTCCTGCTGGCTGAGATTGAAGAAAAGGATGACGTGTACTGTCCATTCGTAAAGCAACAGGCAGAGAGAGAAGACAAGGATCAAGAGAGGGAGGACGAAGAGGAGGATGTCTTTGTGGGCAGAACGGGATTTAGGTGAGAGCCTTTATATATAAAACAAGCCTACTGGTTCTTTCTTTGTCGAGCCACCAGTGATTCACTACATCAAATATAATTATAATTTATCAAGATGCAGAGTCCAAGAATTGCCTTTGTGCCAGTAAAGAAGCATTGATAACACTTTATACCCCAAAGGTACCCAGTACTTACAACAATACAGTGTAATCTATTTCTTCATTCCTTCAAAATTCCCAATTGTTACTCCCTTGTCCTGTGTGGAGGACAGAAACCACCAAAATTATAAATGAATAAATGGCTCGATATATGAATTAATATGCCATGAATCATATTCATACATTTCTTTATGCATTTGTGCTTCATTATGATATTGAGGGGGTACATTTAGTCTATAAAGCGGCAAATTAAAGTAGAAATATAAATTTATGTCCCATTTTATCAATAAATACCTACATTTATTTTCAATATTATTTTTGGTGCATTTAACGGCTTACTGATTTATTTATCGAGCCGTGTCTTTATTTATTTATGATTCTAACCATGACCCTCCATGCACTGACATGGAAAGAAAGGCACAGGGGGGTTGTTTGTCACTGGGATGACTGCAAATTGACCCTGAAAACATTGCTTTTCACTTTCACCTTTTTTTTTCAGACATGTTTTAACTAGTTGAAAGCACAAATACTGTTTTAATTGCAGTAATTTTGATAATGATCATAATGGTTCCATCTGCCGTCCCTAATTTTAGCCTCGTATTTAATTGCAATGCATTACACATGGCATATACTGTACAGAGTGGTTAATTACTTTCATTTTGTGCAACCAGAACCAAGCTGTTGCAGAGTACTGTTTCAAAATAAGCACTGCGATATCTGTGCAACTTGTGCAGCTCAAACTGGTCAAAAATATCGTCCTACAGTACAAATTGTTGAGCGTATATGGGGGTACATTGTGTACAACTGACTATTAATGATACCATGTTCAAACCGAGGTTGCACATGTGGTGAAAAAAAAAAGATATTACAACCCTGTATGTTGAAGGAGTTTCACACACATCAATAATCTTACAGCAGCGAATTAAAATGATTTCTCATACTGTGATATTTCTCCAGGCGAACTTTAAACCGAACATGGACCAGCGGGCGAAAGAAATCAGCTCTGAAAGAGAAAACCTCTGGATCAGACCAAACATCTAGCGGAAATCCATCAGCACAGCAGACTCTGCATGCCACAGGTATATGTTTGACCTTTTGTATTGATAGAGGCTTGTTTACCTGGTTCCAAGGAGTTAATGTATATCAAGAAGTTATTTCCTTTTCATGTTGTCAGCTGTTCTTTCTTCTCAGGGATCAAGGAAAACAACCCCAATCAAAGCCACACGAGGAAGGACAGACTAAGAGCCAGTGTCACTCAGAGAAGGATCCGAGATCTGTCAGTCAACATGCACATGAAAGAGGAGCTCATCAAAGAGCTTGACAAAACTGGTGCGTTTGAAGAACTACACATTGTCCTGATATATTTATGTGTTATCTCTCATTTTGAGTGATGTTTTCTTTAAATGTGTGTGTTTGTCTGACAGACAAGAAGACCCAAGCAGTGGACAGGCATGGCAGGCACAGTGTTGATGGCAGAGAAGCCGGCGTGTTGGCAAGACTCTTCATGCAGAGCCAGCAGGTCAAAGCAGAGTTGTACCGCAGCCTGCAGCACATGAGACTGCAGAGATCACAGCTTAAGGCCAGCCTCAAGCAACAGAGAGAGACCAGTGACAACAACAAAGAGCTTGAACAAAATGAGGTTGGTTGTTGGTTGTAAGCCATTTCAATAAGAATATAATCAGCACATTTTCTAAAATAATAAAAATTTAAAAGTTGTATTTAGATATTTGCTTCTTTCTGTATCCAGCAGCCGTTTAAGCTGGTAGAGTGGAGAAGGAATAGTGTACCCACACTGTATAATAGAAATGTTTAAAAATAACTTGACTATACTAATACTAACCCTGATCTAGGTCCAAACTAACCCTCATTGACAACATCTCAGTCCAATTGAGTAAGACTCATTGGGAAATACAAAACTATGTGAATAGTTAACCCTGCCCAGGTAAATCATCAACTACTCTGAGTTAACATGATTTGTGTTTTTTTTTTATAGGAGCAAAGGCCAGGAGATGTGACTGTGTGGAACCACAACCACCAGAAAGGGTCAAAAGAAACGGTAAAATGCTTTTGTTTAGTGTAGAAGCAGTATAAATGGTTAAATAAAGGTTTGTTTCGATTTTATTCACCTTTAAATAGCCATTCTCCTCCTTTTACTCCTCATCCTCCTTGTCGCCCTTGCAGCTGCGTGACAGTAGTTTGTTGGAGGAGGAAGAAGAGTGGGTGCTCCAGAGGAGAGCAGAGCTGCAGGAGCTGGAGGACGAGCTGAGGAGGCGAGAGGAGGTGCTCCTGCGCAGGGAGGCCTGTCTGCAACAGAAAAACAAACTGGAGGACAAGATGCTACGTTCCAGTCAGGTTAGCATGTGTAGATGCCCATGTGTGAAGGTTTTATTCAGATTTTGCTAATATTGACATTTATGGATTAGAGCAACACTTATCATTGAAGCGGGAATCTAAATGTTTTTTAACAATGACCTTTCAGGCTCTGGGTCAAGACCTGCTGCGTGTGTCGGTGCAGATAGAGTCTCTGGAGGAGCAGCTGCAGAACAGCAGTAGAGTGAGTCAGACTGGAGGAGTCACTGTAGAGGAGCTAGAGGAGGAGAGAAACAAGCTTAAAAAGAGGAGAGACACTCTGGATGCCCAGCTGAGGGACAACAGAGTGCTCACTGTTGAGGTCAGAAATGTTTCTTGATGCATTTTACTCATAATTGTGCAACTTTTTTTTTTTTTTTTTACTTTTTAACTTACTTTTTTTACGTGTGTGTCGCGATCCAGGAGGAGCATTCCCTGCTCCAGCTGGAGGAAGCTATCGAAGCTCTGGATGCAGCTCTGGAGTTTAAAAACCGCTCCATCCAGGACAAACAGAAGAAGCTGTTAATCACTGACTTTTCTATAAGTCGTTCACAAGGCACTGAACCCGCCACGCTATGTGATGTCAACAGGAAGCTGAAGGAGCTCTCGACACCTGAGGCTTCTGAGCTGCTCATCAAATATTTCAACAAGGTAAGATGCTGAAGATGAAGATTCATGCAACATTTTGCTCTACATACAAAGCCTGCATGTTCATTGAATATTGTATGTTCATCTTTACTTCCTTTCCCATTATTTCCTCTTAATAAGCACATTCCGTGTCTGAATGAATCTTTCCATTCTAGCAGGAGATTCATGTTTGTCCTGTTCTCGTTCTTGCTTCTCTCTTTGGGAGCTTCTGTGAGTCACAAGTGCAGCGGCAGCATTTCTGTAATGTAAATTAAATTGTATCTCTTCACTCTCTCTGCTCCACTAATGCACCCTGCTGTGCCCTCTATCTTTCCAGCTGATTCGTCTTAATACCATTATAAACTATATCAACTTCTCTCCAGGAGTTTTTGATATGCTATTTACACCATGAGTAACTCCCTTCCACCTGTTTTGCTCTGTCCTTGATTTGTCGCTGCAGGGGTGAGAGTAAACAAAGCTTCAGCCAATATCTTTGTAATTATAATAATAATAATAATATGTGTTTCTCTGCACTGTTCTTCGGCAGGTTGTTTGTCTCCGTGAGACAGAACACCACTTACGTTTGCGTTGTGAAGAGCTTGAGCTTCATGCTGGAGAGCAAGAGGCGGTGCTCGGGGAGCTGGAGGTCGCCATGCAGCGCCTGGCCCTGGATGCAGACCGCAGGCTCACCCAGCAGCACCGAGATCACCAGAACAACATCCAGCTACTGCTGCAGAAACTTAAAGGTGAGGAAATTAGACAATTCATTAAAACATGAATAATATCTGTACAGAAATGTTCATGAATGTGGCTGTTTCATTTACTTTTGTCTCCCTGTTTGCTTGTGTGTGTGCATGTGTTTAGAGGGTGGTTCAGAAGATGCACAGCAGGCTCTCCAAGACAGACTGCAGCAGCTAGAGAAAGAGCTGTTTTTCTACAAAAGCTCCAGCCGACAGCTTAAAAAGAAACTCAGGCAGTGTCTCAGTGAAGCCCTCCATCCTGTCGATCAGCCCTCACACGTACAGAGGCACAAACACACACAAAATATGCAGTTACAAGCAAGTGCAAATGAACCTGAGACGCACACTGAAGAGGTTCAGAAGAGCACACCTATTGTAACAACATACACGAAGATACACGCTGAGCAAACAGACAAAAAGACACACAGCGATTCTCACCCTAACCTCCAAACACACAAGAAGAAAGAAATGCCTGAATTTAACCAGATACACACACAGTCCCAGGAGGGAAGTGAAAGAGGAGCTGGTCACTCTTGGGAGAGTTTAGAGGTGACATCAGTCCGTTTGTGTCGCAGAGAGCTGAGACAGATCTGTCCAGCGGACCTGCAGGTCTGTGGTTCTGCCACAAGGAGGCGCCAGACAGTTGTGGATACCAGCACAGAATCAATACTAGAGGACTCTATAGAAGTTACCAGGAACACTGACAGATGATGTTTCATTATTTGTAATCTGTCTGGTGGTTTTACGCTGATTACAGCACATATGAGACACTGAACAGCAAGTGAGAACAGAAGAGATTATGACCCGAGAAGAAGAAAGTTTCTTTGAGAGATACTGGAACGTGGTTAATGTTGAAATGTCTGTACAGTGAATCAGTTCAGCCTCTTGTCATCGCACTGTTTTTCTATTCATCCAGTGTCCTTCATGGTCAAAGATTTCCCAGCTCTTCTGCTTTGCTGAATGCTGTGAAGTTTAAACCATTCAATAAGAGAAGAAAGACTGCCGTTGTCATGACAACTGATAAATGACATGGAGAGAGAGAGAAATTTCCAATAACTTAGCTCTTGAATGTTTTTACACTAGAAAATTGAGTGAAACTAAAGATTGTCTCAGCTATTGCCTCAACACTGCACACTCCATGTTTTCTTCCACTAAGTTATTTGCAGACTGTAAGTTTCAAGCTCTTGAGAAGAGAATGAGGATATTTAATGCAAACAGCACTTGTCTGATATTATCTTCTGTAGTCATAAGTAGATCAACCTTACAGTGATCACCAACACTTCATCAGTCCTCCTTTAGAAACACTATGAGTTTTAAAGATACGATTAGTTAGGGATAATATATTCATCCATCTGTTGTCAAACGTCATCAAATAGTCTTCCACCTTTAAGTTTCAGCACTGAAAATAGCCAGTAGATGACGTGTTTTCTGCACTACAACAGTAATATAAAGCTTTGGTAATGTTTTTAATACATTTGATTTTTTTATATGATTTTTTATATCTGTGTGCACTTTACTATTTAATGTAGATTGCTGCGTAAATTATATTTTATATGGGCGACTATTAATACAGTCAAATGTATTAAACGTATAACAATAAATGCATAATCTGTTTACTGTTTTGTCTTTATGGTGTCGCTCTCTCCATCCCCTCAGACCATGGAAGCATGTTTTGTGGGTTCTGCTGCTGGGATACTTTGATAATATCCAATGTTAAATATATAAATGATGAAACTGAAGGGCCACCAACTACCTATTCCTGACCGCTCAAGTGCATCACACAGTCTTCCTCAGAAGAGGGAGCTGTCATTGAGATGACATGAAGAAACAGTAATTTATATAATAGATATATATTTATCTATTAGAGTTTATTTCCCTTCCTGGAAAATTAGCTTCCTTTATTTAAGATCCCCTCTACATATGTCTTAAGGCAAACATAAAAATCTTTAATGTGTGTCTGATATGTAATTTGGAACAAAAAGCATTAAAAACCCTGGTGGGAGCATAGGATTAGATCTAACTTAACCTTTTTTTTTTTTTTTTTACTTGAACCTTCTTGACCCCTCCTCCAAAGTAGACATGACATGCTGAGATATCACCATGACAACTAATAATGTGCCTAAAAATAATTTATAAACACATGAACACACACTACTGACACAATCAGATGGGATAACCACTGATCAGAGAGGCACAGTCTGACATGTCTGTGAGAGAGCGTGATCGCCGAGCGTTTATCCTTTTTGGCCCCACCGAGCTGCCGTACTCAGGCATTCGCTGGTAGCAAACGCACAGTAAGCCACAATACCTTCACGAACAGGTGAAAGTATTCTTTAGCTACTTTTCGTGCGAGTACTACCTCTTCAAAACAAGTCAGCGCGAGCATTGAGGAGAAAACATCGACGTGAGTCCGTTAATGTGTTTTTGACTGTCACGCATCACTACTTTTGCACTTGTTTAGAAGCTAACAAACCCGGCTACACGCACAGTTAGCTAACAACTTGCTGCTGCATAATGCTAGCTGTTAGCAACAGTGCAGTCTAAATGACATTACGTTCATCTTTGTGTGTGACTGTGTGGTTTGATAAAACACACGGACTGCACGATTTGTTGCTGTAAATAAAGCTGTTGGCTGAAATGTTGTCGTGTTTTACGTGAAAACAGGTTGTGACAGGATGCTAACTCGCTGTTTTTTGTTTTATGACCGGTTTCAAGTTATCCTTTCAGTATGGCATCGTCCGCAATGATCACCGTCCCCACCACCGCGTCCCGCTTCGCCCTGCTCCAGATAGACTCGGACTCGGACTCTGACGCCTCTGATGCGGGGAAGACCCCCACTAAAGGCGGACGGGAGTCCTCCGGGAAGCCCCGACAGGGGAAGGCAGGAGGAGCCGGGGGGAAAGCGGGTCAGTGCAACGAGAAGAAGAAAGACAAGAAGAAGAAGAGGAAGGAGCAGCAGCAGACTGAGGCAAACGAGGTGAGAGTCAGGGGCATGTCCCGACCCCCTGCTTCACATCTGTGTTATTGTGCTGCAGACGCGACTTCCGTCTTGTGGCTGTGCGCCTCTGTTGTTTCATTTCACCTGAACTGAAACTGCAGATGGTGTTGTCAGGTGCACTCCTCTGTTATGGTTTGTTTACTCCATTGGGGATTTCCATCGCTGGGTATGCTGAGACACATCACACACAAAAAAGTTGTCGTGAAATTGCTTAACTAGCTGCAGCAACACCTTGAGTGTGTACTTATTATATTAAACAGAGGAAATAAAGCAAAAATCAAATCAGATTCATCTTATGTATAAAGCCCACAATCAACTGCCTCAGTGGGCTTTTCAATCTGTACAGTGAACGACATCCTCAGTCCTTAGACCCTCGATTTGAGTGAGGAATATAGAGAAAAAACTTTTAACAAGGGGGAAGAAAGATGGAAGAAACCTCAGGAAGGAACCTCAGGGAGGGATCCCTCTCCCGGGACAGACACACGTCAACAACAAGATCACAGTTAACAAATTTCATTGATGGCGTACTTGCAGTTGTGCAAATATGTGGAGATGTTACCATCTTTTGTCAGCCACATAATCAAATGGGCCCTCAGCAAGGCAAGGATTGACTTTACTCATTTCATAACAAGCGAAGTCAATGTGCTTCATATTAAAGTATCTGATAAGTTTATCAGTCTGTTGATAGAAGAGATGGCTGCAACTGTCAATGTTGTCAAGCAGAAATCTCAACTATTCTGGTTTTAGCTTCTCTATTCTGAATATCTGCTGATTTTCTTTGTTGTATTTAATAATTCACCAATTATATTTGAGTAACCCTCACCCTTTTTATTGACACTTTACAGCCTTATCATCAATGATTGATTGATTGAGATAATACTCGCCAGGTTAGTCAACAATGAAGTCAATTGTAAGTTGCAGCCCTGTTAAAATGCATGTGCAAGGACCCACAAAAGACTGTATCCTTAGCCCAGAGAAACCCACATCCACCCCGCAGGCAGACGTCACAGACACAGTAACTAATCGTAAGTGTTCAGTTTTTCTGTGGGTTTTGTTGTTGACGCAGTTATTACAGATTTCATGTCATCAGGTAGTTTGTCGCAAAGAACAGGACCCAAGTAACAAGAAGGACCCGATCAAAAGATACAGATCTTATTCTGGGTACAGACAGTGATGCACTGCCTGATGACCTGGGAGCACTGGAGCAAAAGTCCATAAACAGGCTGTATTCACTCCTAATAGTAGCAATGATGGTCATATCAAGTGTCTGCATTAACCTGCATCTCTCTTTCTTCCAGTTGCGTAATCTGGCCTTCAAGAAGATTCCTCAGAAGTCTTGTGCCCCGCCTCCCTGTGTGACCCTGTCAGGAATAGCCAATGAACTCCTCAGTCCTGCACCAGGGGACCACAGTCTACCTTCAGAGGGCTGGCAGCAGTGGAAGCAGAGGGATGAGCAGGTAAGAGAGGACAACCACATTTAACAAACGTGTGATCTGGTGAGCCGTTCTGTGGATAATGTTCTCTTGAATCATAGTTGTCATGCGCATAACCTCCAGCTGGTTTAATAGTACTGTTCAGAGAGTAGCAGTAGTATACTGTCTTTGCTTGATTTAACTGCATTTTTAACTATGGCAGACTTAAAGTACAAATCATGTGGGTGTTCTGCTTCATCTCATCTCGTCCTCCCTCTGTAGATAACCACTGAGCTGTATGAGGCTGACTTGGAAAAGGCTTTGATCCTTAGTAAACTGGAGTACGAACAAAACAAACAGGTACGCTTACCTACACCTCTTTTAGAGAGGGGTAATTTGCGAGGGTTTACCATTGTCAGACAAGTTATCTGCGGATCATTAAACAGTCTTTAAATGCCTTTAATTTGATTTTTATGATTCAAGAAAACATAAAAGTCAGAATTTTGATTATGAAAGGTCTTGAGACTGCAATTTTAAGTATAAAATCAAGTGATTTTGGGTCTCAGCTGAGTTTCTTTATGAGTTTTATTGTAGCTTACTCTACGTTTGGCCTGGTTCTCCACAGACCATCATCCGTTCTTGTAATCTCCCTGCAGGTTACAGGATTCAGGAAGTAAACAAATAATTGACTGATGATGAGAAGGAAAAGGCAAAGTCTACCCTTTTTGGTATCAGCTAGAATCTGAACACTGCCTCCCTGCAATGGCCAATATGTGACATTTATGGACTGAGAGGAGGAGAGGCCTGAAGCATTACATTAATTTGAAAGTGTGCAGATACCCTGGTTGGAAATTTGTAGAAATGTATCAGTTCTAATCTTAATGTGATGTACCGCTGTTTCCAGCGCTCACATTATGAATAAGATAAATCCGTATACGATACTGAAGTCTCATTTGTGCAGAGATTTTTGAAAAAGTAATGAGAAAAGACGCAGCTTTGTTCCATCTTGTGTCTTCTTTCATGGTTGCACTTTGAGCAGTTGGGCAGCTGCCACTGATCTTTCAATTAAGACGCTGGACGCCAACAACACTTTCCAGTTCCTTCTCTCCCTGGAGCTGCTGTTTCAGTTACTGTGGAATAAAATAAACAAACAGACCTTTTATTGTTTACAAAATAAAACCCTACATATCTGTCTTTGCACAGCAAGCAGTGAACACACTCCCCTTGAAGCTGAAAGTCAACACTTTACCCTCAAAGTTACTGTTTGATTAGAAATCCAGTGACGGAGGGTTGAGCCAAAACATGGAAAAAAACATCACCGTCATAATAATTTCAAACTTCACTGTATCCTTGAAATAATTAGTAGCATGAAATGGAAACAAATTCATCTGCATTTAAAGTCATATTCCATGTAGTTTTTTGTATATAGTAATTATAATTCAGATGTTCTGCTTTCACTCAGACCAACAACACAAACACGTCCTCGCCAAAGTCTCGAGGAGGAAAAGAGGGCGGAGGGAAGAAGGACAAAAAGAAGAATCAGCAGGCAAAAGACAAAAAGACAGTTTCACTGCAGGACTTCCAGGCTGAAGGCAGTGCAGGTGAGAGAAACGTATTGATCCGTTTAGCGATTAAATTAAGGTCTTGTGTGCTACAGTCTGCAGGTCAACGGGCTCCCAGAATAATATTTATGTCGATGTGCTTTGTGTCTTTGCAGAACATTTAAGTAAGAAACCAGAGAAAGAGGTGAGCGAAGTCCCTGAACATCTTGTTCCTGTCTTAACCCCACATGTAAATCTGTGCTGATGTCAAATCAATGGGACTCATTAGGCAGAACAAGTTTTACTTCTTGTGTAATAGAACAAATATACCTGTAGATAATATTTGCAGGGTATGATTTGAGGTCAAATGTCATGTATTGTGTGGTATTTCCCTGTTGTAACACTGACCTCATTCCTCTCCAGGATGCCAGATCGGCTAACCTAGCACTGGGACTCGGGCAGGACGAGCGTTTTTTTAACAAGCTCGAGGATGATGTCACTCGGATTATCCAGCAGGAGAAGAGACGTGAGCAGTACGCGAACAGCCAGGGACAAGAAGTCAACACCTCCACTGAACACGAACCAGTGAGTAGACCGAAAGAAATCCACGTACGTATCTGCAGTACATGAACAAACCTTGCACGAATTATATATTTCTGTTATAGTGTTTGTATGCAACAGTAAGAATTTATCTTTATTATCAGAAAGATACCAGATCAGCAATACATGTTGAAAGAATACAGTCAAAGGAATAGTTCCTTTTTTGTGTTTCAGTTTCAGGGACGATTTCCCTTTAAATTCTTATTATGTCAAAGTTCACCTCGCAGATGTTATCTGTAGTCATCAGTCTACAATGCACCACACTTACTGAGAAAAAACAGCATGTCTTTGAATATTTGGGAGGAGATTAAACATTTTATTGTGCCTTGAATTGTTGGTCTTTTTGCTGTATTTTCTTGAAATTATCCCTAAAAAAAACGGCCCAGTTTCATCCTTGCCATTTCAGACTTCACATCATCAAAGTGAACTTAGTGTTTCCTTACTCAGCTATTTTAGGAGGAAAGTATATTTTTGTCCTCACACGCTCTTTTCTTCTCGTCTTCCTCCCTGTTAGGACCCTCGAGCAGAGCAGCTGAAGTACGAGCTGGAGAAGAAAGACCAGGAAATCGAAAAGCTAAAGAAGACGATTTCACAGTGGGAGGTCAGCAGGCATAAGCAGTTTTCCCATCGGTCTATAATTACACTGGAAATGTATAACGACACCCTGATCTGCCTGAAATGTCTTTTTCATCATATATATAAAAAATTCTATATAATCATAGATTATTTTAACAAGAAGCTAAAGAATACAGACTATGCTGCGCTCACTGCTATTATCAACATGTTTTTAAGTAAAAGGTGTCTGTTGTCAGAGGATCGGGGCAGTTCAGTTGCTACTGTAGGCTACACCCCTTTTACAGCCCTAAGATAAAGTAATGGCCTGAGCTTTGTTTTAAAGTAACAAAAACTGAGCGTATGAGAATATGGGAGTGCGTAAGGAAAGCTACAGACAGCCTTTAATGGACATGTCTTCTTAAATTTGTTGATACAAACAGTTTCTCTGTGGAGATGTAGCTTAAAATTGTTTTTTGTTTCATCTCTCTTAAATCGTGGACGCTGTGGGCAGCTCGGATTCCTGTTGGGTATAGTAGCCTCAGATAGTGGCCGGTATCAACAGCGAAAAAACACATCGACATGTCGAAACACTTCCTGAATAGTTCTTGAATAATTGGTTCCAACTCCCAACTCTCAACTTGTATATTTCAAACGCTATAAACAAGGCTCTGTGCCGAAACACTCAAGCGTTTACCTATTGTGATGTGAGCCAAATAAACATGTAAAACGTGGCTATTTTGTCATCGTTGACTTGTTCACTGGATTTTCGGGTCTCCACAGAGTGCAAAACTTCTTTCCAAATTCAACCTCTAAAGAAAAGTCTTAAACCACAACTGCAGCACAATCAACTTTCCCTCGTCTGTCTGTCTGTCTGTTGTGGAAAATGTTATAATTCCTTTAAAACAAAAACAATCAGCAAATGTTTTTTTGTTTCTCGACTCTGCAGGTGAAGTACAAAGAGGTGAAAGCAAGAAATTCCCAGCTGCTAAAGATGCTCCAACAGGGAGAGAGTGAGTTGAACATCTCCAGAATGACATTAGATTGCAGATTTTTTTTCCCATAATGAAGATTTAAGCTGATGTTTCTGATGTTTTATGTCGTCTCTCTCCTTCAGTGAAAGATAAAGCAGAAATCCTTCTTCAGGTTGAAGAGCTCCTACATATAAAAGAAGAGCTGTCATCACAGGTGAGTTATAGTGAGATAAAGATTGTGACAGGAACATGGCTGTGTGGGATACTTGTTACAGTGATATGCTTTTTTTATACAGGTAACATTACTACACGGTGCCCTTGAACAAGAAAGGTCTAAAGTCAAAGGTCTGCAGACAGAACAACCAAAACATCAGGTGAGCGTTCAAATCATCAAGTCACTGCTAACGAGGAAGATCTGGACTCAGATTCAAGTGTTTGTGTTATTCAGAGTTGAGGTTTCAGACGAAGACGAGATGATGTCATATCCATTTTCTACGTGTGTGATTGCTCGTGTGTGAGCTGAGGTTGATGTGTTTGAGTAGACGTGGGTGTTTGCACTTGCATGCATGATCTTTCTTTCCCTCTGTAGAGCAGAGCAGCAGCAGCCAGTAGGTCAGGTGACCAGGTGAAAGGTTGCAGAGTAAGTAACAGGCCCAGTGCAGAGGTACAGTCATAAAAGAGGGGAGCTCAGTTTATTACTCTACACAGCCGAGGTCAGAGAAGAAGTTCAGTTCAGAGAATATCAACATTTTAAAATGTCTGTTGCATCTACTTCCATGTTGTTTTTGATTTTCATATTGTGTATCTGTTGAACTTCATTGTAAATCATTTTGGACTTTTTCTGGTCGGCAGGGAAACAAGAAAGGGAAGAAAGGCTCTGAAACGGATCTATGAAGATTTCCAACGGGAAAAAATGTTAAAATTAAGTAAATGACTGAAGAACAAATGAAGAAAATCAGAAATACTGATCACAATCAGGGTTCTCTTTCCTTATTTTTTTTTAATTTTTTTTTTTAGCTCTGACTCTGTGTTAGCATATACTGCATGCCCCTGTAATTACACGCACACAGCAAAACACTCGAGACATAGCAGGATGTATTTCACAGCTGAACAAGAAGCTTTTAAGTTCAAAGTTTGTGTTGAATTGGTGGCTTGGTACACGGTGCTGCCCTCTGCAGGCACAAGCTCGCCACTGCATCTCTAGCACTGTTAGAGGCTGCGTGTCTGATCTGTCTGTGTGTTTTCATGCCAAAATGACAGATGTGAGATGTATGGTTGTGTTCGTTTTTTCTTTTTTTTTCTTTTTCACTGTTAAGTAAGCAAACAAATAAATAAAATACTTTTTCAGTGAAAGAAATCTTGTTTGTTTTTTTTTGTTTTTTTTGTGGATGTTTGTCTTGAATGTGAAGATTTTAGGGGAGCGTTGTGCTCTGAATCTGAAATACAAAGTGTAACCGTACAAGCTCAAGCTGTTTTCCTCTTTGGGTATAGTGCACCATCCACAACCTGCTGGCACCAAAAGCTTTAATAATAACTGATCAAGTGGGATAAAACCAATTATAATAAAGAAGCAAACTCTGATAAAAATGTATTTTAAGGCCAAATCACAATGTTTTCCTAACCCTAACCAGGTGGTTTTTGTGCCTAAACCTAACCCGACCATAAGCAGAATGTTGTCTTAACATAAAATTAAAAAAATTAACATAAAGCAACATTAAGTTTGAACTCCTTTGTGGTTTTGCAGGATGGTATGGCATTTTTCCAGGGTTGTTTGGACAGAAGTTGCAGCCATGTTGGATGCATTTGCTTAAAATGCTTTTTATTGGGTGTAAAAGATCTTGTAATTTTTTTTTTTTGGGTGTACTATATCTTTAAGTTGACTCAGGTTACATAACAGAAATAATTTCATCAGACTTCTCACAGTGGCACCCATGTGGAGAGCTGCAGATCGTAGAAGGTACACAGGATAATAAGGAGGTGCAGGTTGTGGATGTACGCCACGCTGCGCAGTTGCTCCACAGCTTGCGCGCATCCACACAACTTTCTGCCGAGTCATCATCGGGACGGACGCACGCACCTCCGGCCCGGGACTGCGCGCTCCTCTCAGGCCCGCTCATCTCCATCATCAGCAGCCTGGACACGACCGGCATGTCGAGCTCGGTGGAAGCTGAACCGAGGGCTCGTCAGAGGTCCGAAACGATCCACGTTGTCGTGAAAAGTCTGACGGACAGCAAAGACTTCATCGTCAGAGGAGGCAGCAGCGTCAGACAGGTCAGGAGCACAAACACCGGCAACCATGCGCTTTCTTCACATGTGCGTAAAACTGCTGGTGTTGCGCTTAATCTTGAGAAACAGTGATGTGTGTGTGTGTGTGTGTGTGTGTGTGCAGCTGAAATGGGGTCTCGCAGAGCGCATGGGAGTCCCGGCGGAGCTGCTGGTGCTGATCCACTCCGGCCGGGTCCTTAGAGAGTCAGAACTCCTGAGTCACCTCAAAGCACAAGATGGCTCAGTCAGCCTCTGCATGATCCAAAGGTACACGGAGATGGTTATGTGCTGCGAGGAGAAAACTTTTTTGTGATGTTGATGCACTATGTCCGTTTTGCAAAGCAGGCAGAAATGAGGAGAAAAAGCCTAAACATATTGCAGAGTAACACATTTTGAAAAAAGCAAAGGTTCGGGGCTTCTTGAGCTCAACTTCATGTATCTCTATGTCCAAGACCTCCTCAAAGCATCCTCTGCAGGCTCCAGATAGATACTTCAAGGGCATGTAGGCACCATTTCACTGAGGATGGAATCATCATTACGGAGCACCACTAGTCAATAAAACAGATTCTCAGAGAGTTCAGTGTTTCTTGTGTCGATTACTTAAAATGCTGAGTAAGTCTGCTGTATTTCTGTCCTTAGGTGAACCCCTGCAGTCTCGTGCACCGCCCATGTGTCTGCTCCCTCTAGTGTAGGAGCTACATCTTATGATGATTACAGATTTGTGCTTACGACAGTGTGGGCAAATGCAATTATATAATAGGTGCACAGTAATCTGCATCTGTGTCAGATTCCCTCTACTTGAACCCAAAACCACCACCTTCACATGTGTACACAGTTATAACCGCAGTACAGGAACTAGATTCAGATTCAGTTCCTCCTTTTCAGGCCTCAGCATTCGTCTGCGGCGCCCACCGGTGATCCAGCTCCAGAAGTGCTCACAGTCCTTCCCAATCCTGACCCGGATAACTGCACACCATCTCCCACCTCTCCGCTCTGCCTGGGTAAGAACTGCACCACACAGAAACTCACCTCACCTCCTATTATTCCTTTTATCTAGGTATTTGCTGCTACTGTGGAGTAGTCAGATCCTACTCTTCTAGCTCTCCAGTGCATTTATATGTCCTTTTGATCTGCTCCTGTTTGCATAGTGGAAGGTCTGGACGGTCTTGGCCTAACAAACAGCGGTCCTGGCTTCTTCACTGCAATCCAGCGCCAGATGGAGAGCCAGCTGCTGGCTGACCCGGAGACGATGCGTTGTATCCTGGGCAGCCGCTTTGTGCAGAGCACCCTCTCCTCCTCCAGCCCCCAACTGACCAGACAGCTCATTCTGTCCAACCCCCAAATTCAGCAGCTCCTGCCGACAAACCCGGAGGTGGGAGACATGCTCGACAACGCAGACGTCATCTCACAGGTGGGGGATGAAAAGGGATGTGTGAGTTTGTGTTTGAGGTGCTGCAAATGTGTTAGCAGTGTGTGCCAAAGCACTGTGTGCATGTACAAATGAACCCAAATCACTCGTTATATCACTGGGTACATGGTGAAAAGAAGATTTTTCTTTTAGAATATGTCTAAAGATCAAGATATGCCTTTGATATGAGTTAACTAAAGATATAATATATAAGAATTCTGCCTTAACACGCCCCAAAACAACTAGATCTGCAAATGCTATCTGTTCTTGATCCTGCTTCCTTCTCCAGGTGATGGAGCTGATCAGGAACCCTGACATGATAGAGGAGGTGATGCATAATGAAGACAGAGCTTTAAACAATATGCAGCCAGAGCAGGACAACCCTGAAACCATCACTGCTGATTCTGATGGCGTTCAGAAGTCTGAGACAAAACATCTCAAATTCTCACAGGTACAAGTTTGGAAATGTTTCCGTGAAGGACCTGTCCAGAAAGAGTCAAACTAATCTTTTCAATAATCTAATCTAATTTCGTGCCAGACTGGAGTGCCTCCGATGGTGACTACATCATCTGGGAATCAACATCCAGCTGAAGGAGAAAGCCACCAGAGTGCCCCCCTCTCCACTGACTCCACAGATCCACTAAGAGGACTGACCTCCACACCGAGAGCTGATCCCAACCCTCAGAGCACTGCAGGCAAATATAAATACACACTGTTTAACGACAAGAAACCAAGATCATAGGCCATCAGTTTTAACTTGTGGCCTCCTCCCTCTTTCCTCAGGAATGCAGTCACTGCTGGAGGAGATCTCAGCCAGTCCAGGGCTGATGGAGAGCCTGATGTCTGGGCCGTATGTCAGCAGTCTCTTGCAGTGCCTCAGCCAGAACCCTGACCTGGCTGCACAGGTGACATATACACAGTGGTGGAGCAAGTATTCAGATCCTTTACTATGTAAAAGTCCTAACACCATGTTGAACAACACACTGCACCTTTTAAGCTCAATCTTAACATACCGTTTGGTATTTTTACTGTTAAAAGTTCTTCGTACGTTTTGAAAAATCACACAGTCTGTGATTCACAGGTGAGGCACCGGGCTATAATCCACCCCAACCCCGTTTCTTGTTAACATATCCCCATAATCTCTCACACAAAATCCTACACATCTCTTAAAACCCAAACAGCTCTCGTTTTGATTCTGTTTCAGATGCTGCTGAGCCACCCTTTGTTCTCAGGAAATCCTCAGCTTCAGCAGCAGATGAGACAGCAGATCCCTCTCTTCCTGCAACAGGTTAGTTTGCTCGCTCTCACTCTTGCAGCTGCTATAGAGAACAGCTTTTTAAAATTGTCATTTCAGTGCCTTTTGTTTGTGATTAAAATCTTGATTCCTAACATGTAGATGCAAAGTCCGGAGCTGCTGTCAGCCATGTTGAACCCCAGAGCCATGGAGGCTCTGCTACAGATCCAGCAGGCCCTGCAGACTCTGGCTGCAGAGGCTCCTGCACTGATACCCATGTGAGTATGAACACACACGCAGTGCACCTCACCCCGGAGATGAAGCGGTACTTCTCCGGACAGAGCATTAAAGAAATTGTTAACATTTCCACACGTTACCACCGCGTCTGTTTTGCAGGGCTGGACTGGGTGACATCGGACTTGGTGTCGGTGCCGCCCCTGAGCGAGGATCTGACTCTGTTCTCAACAGCCAATCGGGAGGCGGTCCTGGGGTTGCCACGGTGACAGAGCAGCAGCAGCAGCAGTTTGTGCAGCAGATGCTACAGGCACTGGCTAACAGCAATTATGGGGTATCTCAGTGTTTTTTTTTAACAACCATGCTGTCTGCCTCTGTAACTGATCTGTACTGCTCCTTTAAGAAAAAATCACCAGTAAATTACATTTGTAGGCCAAAAGCAGACTGGAAACTTGTCTTTACAACCCTGGCTGCTTCTTATTACTATTATTACTCGTGGTGACAAAATGCTTTTTCCACAACCTATGCAGCAATGATGTTCACATGACACTAAAGTACCACGCTACATCCCATCTGGCTTCATCCAGCTGTGATGTTTGGTGTGGTCAGAAGTTCACCTTTCAACCCCATAAAGGAGAGTGTCGCTGTGTCTTCCTCCCTCTAGTCTTGTAGTCTTTGTGAACACGACTAGAACAGAAGTCAGAGCTGCTTCCTTTGGTTCCAACACTGAGTATGCTGTGGATGCATTTTACCAAATAGACACAAGAAAGGTACGAAAGCCCTGAGGGGCAAATGAGATTTTTTTTTTTTTTTTCTTTCTGGTGCTCCATTTTCTAAGTTCTAAAATATATTTTTTCGTGTGTGAATTTTTTTTTCATGTGTCGATCCGAGTGAAAAAAAAAAATTTCACAAGAAAATGTTTTTTTTCTGTGTGTGTGCAAGTTACATGAATTTTTTTCCTCGACTTGAAACATGAAAAATTGTTCTTGTGCACCCTTCTGTGGTCAAAATGAGTATTACAGAGAAAGAAACACTGAATTTCCTCTTGAAATTTTTCCTTTTTTCACCGGGTTTCACACAGAAAAAAAAATTCTTGTGAAAAAAAAAAAAGTTTACTTGGTCACTACATGCAAAAAAAAAAATTCTTGTGAAAAACATTTTTTCACTTGACGCTTTACATGAAAAAATGTTTTTCTTTTTTCATTCAGCTCAACACATGAAAAAGAAAATTTTGTCTCACAAGATAAAATGTTTTTTTTCTTGTAAAAATTCTTTTTTTTCACTGTTACACATGAAAAAAAAATTTAGTTTCCACAATGTTCTTGTGCAGCCTCCTGTGGTCAAAATGAGTATTACAGAAAGAAACACTTGAGCCTTATTTTCTTCTTGACAATTTATTTTTTTCACTGATATTCACACACAGAGACAAAAAAATGTAGTTGTGAAAAAAAACTTTTTTCCTCCTCGTGAAAAAACCTTTTTGTTCTCGTGAAAAAAAACGTTTTCTTGTGAAAAAATGTAAAGCTTTCAAAGCTACACAGTGCCCCTTTAACTTTCAGTCTTGCTTATTTAAAGTCCCAGTATGTTTTTAATTTTTTTTATCCAGCTCAACACATGGAAAAAAATAATTCGGTCTTGTCAAAAAATGTTTTTTCTTTTGGTCAAAGTTTTTTTTCATTCGACTCAATACATAAAAAAAAAGGTTTTTCTCTTGACAATTTATTTTTTTCACTGATTTTCACACAGACAAAAAAATGTAGTCGTGAAAAAAAAAAATATTTTCCTTGTAAAATCTTTTTTTTTCCTTGTGAAAAACATTTTTGTTCTTGTGAAAAAAACTTTTTTTCTCATGAAAAAAATGAGAAAAAAATAAATTGTCAAGAGAACATTTTTTTTTTCGTGTATGATTTTTTTTTTCACTCGACTCAACACATGAAAAAAGGAAATTAAATGTTCTTCTCCAAAGCTACACAGTGCCCCTTTAACTTTCAGTCTGGCTTATTTAAAGTCCCAATATGATTTTTATTTTTTCATTCAACTCAAAACATGGAAAAAAATATTTCTGTCTCGTAAAAAAGTTGTTTTTCTAATGGAAAAAAATTTTCTCTCAAGAAAAAAATGTTTTGCGAGAGAATTTTTTTTTCACTCTGTTACACACATGAAAAAAATATATTTTAATTTCCACAATGTTCTTGTGCAGCCTCCTGTGGTCAAAATGAGTTTTACAGAAAGAAACACTTGAGCCTTCTTTTCCTCTTGACAATTTATTTTTTTCACTGATTTTCACACACAGAGACAAAAAATGTAGTCGTGAAAAAAAAAAAATTCTCGTGAAAAAAACGTTTTCTTGTGAAGTTTTTTTTTTCGTTCGACTCAATATATGAAAAAAAAAATTTTCTCGTGAGATTTTTTTTTCACTTTTTACACACATGAAAAAAAAATATATTTTAGTTTCCACACATGAAAAAAATATATTTTAGTTTCCACAATGTTCTTGTGCAGCCTCCTGTGGTCCAAATGAGTTTTACAGAAAGAAACACTTGAGCCTTCATTTCCTCTCGACAATTTATTTTTTTCACTGATATTCACACACAGAGACAAAAAATGTAGTCGTGAAAAAAAAGGGGGAGATCAGGAGAGAAACACATGACACACTTTTGTCAAATTGTATGGAGTGTTTTCACTCCCCCGAGACCTGTTGACTAGTTCTGGATCATGTTCTTGCAGTAAGTAGGATTTTAATGAACTCGGCTGTCATGTCCTCTCAGGTCCACGGTGAGGAGTTCCAGGAGGAGCTGGAGCAGCTGAGCTCGATGGGCTTCAGAGACAGACAGGCGAACCTTCAGGCTCTCATCAGCACCGGGGGAGACGTCACCACTGCTGTACAACATCTGCTCCGTCTCTGACACACACACACACAGATGCTGATGTGTGCACATGCACTTAAAACAAATAATAAAGAAATTATAAATGATTACAAAGTGCTTTAAGAAACACAAGAGACATGTAAGCCTTATTGATATTGCTGCACTTTCAAAGACACACTTAAATTCATTCCTTAGCCATCTGCCTGCTGTAGTTACAGGTCACGTTGACAGTAGGAGGATGTTTCCTTCCCTGATGTTAGAAACAAAAGAATAAAATCACTTTCACAGGTCTGTACAGGTACTTAAATCCACCTCACATGTGTAGACGTGTAGCAGTTGTAAACATATTCAGAGGCAGGTCCATGTATTATTAATCTCTGTGCAATGCTAAGCAGCTCAGGCCTCTTTTCATCTTTCAACCTGGACAATAATGAAAGCTTATAACACCCAGAGACAGTAAAATGTCCTGGAAGCACACAGAGGATTTACACCCTCGGTCCACAGCGACTCCGTCCTGTACTGCCCTTGTGCTTCGTGTCCACCACAGGCCGTATCGATCAGACACACCAGATAATTAAAAAAAGTCTGTCTCCAAAAGATGTATTTCAAAAATGGAGAGGTTGACTTTCTGCAAAACCCCCAAAAAGTGCTTGAATGTCAACATTTATCTGGAGGCCACACACAGGCACAGAAACTGATTTACACAGTTAATCTCCTCAACACACTCTCCCAGGAGAAACATTATATCAGGCGTGAAAAAATGGATTGGAGTCCAAAACCGAGAGAAAAAAAAAAAAGGATTGTAGCCATTTTGGAAGTTTCTTTACATGTGAGGCTGTTGTTAGAAACCCTTTGTGCCTAACTATCTTTCACTGCACTGACGAGTAAAAACCTGGGATTTGTTGTTCTTTCCGTCTTGAAGCTTATTTTCAATGAAGCTCCAGTAAATTCACCATGCTACAGTGTGTTTGTGACAGAGGGAGTGGGTGCATTTTGTGTCTCTAGAGAACAACTGGCTGAGCAACACTGTCACAGTAAAAACAGATTTTCGTTTTAAAGTTTTTGTCCAGTTTTTGTCGTTTCACATGAATGTATGATGACGTCCGGCTGTATAAAGCATGTCATGTTCCCTCAACGCCTCAGTGGTCATTGTAATGTTCAGTTACCTTAAGCAGGAATGTTAAGTTTTTTAATCAGATGTAAATGTCCCGTCTGATTATATTACGTAAATTGAATGTAAAGGGTCAAGTTTTTCCATCATGTTGAGGAAATGTGTATACATTAAATAACTAGATGTTTGATTTAGTACAGGAGACAGACTTACCAATCTGAAATGCATGTAAAAACACATTGTGATGTAGACGTTACCCTTTTTATGTGCAAGTCTGCAATAATTCATTGTAATCAGACTTAGTTATTTAACTCATTCACATTGACTCAACATAATAGAAACAAATATGACACTTTCTTTCTTTTGTTATATGAATTAGATTGAAAATGTACATGTAATTAAAATACTTAAAGTCACTGTCTTGGGCAAATTCATATTTTTGAGTGTTGTCTATTGTTGTTTTCTGTTTCAGTTAATCTGTTGTTGTTCTTTCGTGATGAATGTGTTAATCATTTAGTTTATTATATGTCAGAAAATAGAGAAATACTTCCAGGAGGCCGAGGTGACGTCTTCAAGATGCTTGTCTTCCTTACGAGTCCAAAAGAATTAAATTTAACAGCGAGAAGCAGTAAATCCTCACATGTTGTACGTCACCTGTCCGTCTCAATAAACGCAATGAAACCACAAACTGGTCCTTAGTCTTTGTTTGATATAAATGCAGATTACACAATCACAAGTGTAACTATGATGACTAATCCACCAGCCCCTTCTCTAAAGATATATAACATGACATGTCTTTAGGTAGATGTTTCACCACACTGATGTCTGTTCTACTTACATCTACTCAACTATGAACACCAGAGGGCAGCTACACTGAACCTCCTCACAAATATCAGCTGCTTTGGTTTCTATAGTTGGAATTAATCACACGCACATGATTTGATTTTTCAGTCTGTGACACAGATCTCGTTTGGGACAGTTTATACAGTGGAAGCTATAATTTGATTTGTTTATTATGTTCATATTATTTACCTTTAGTGTCCCTCTGAAACCTGTGTGTGCGCGTTCAGCTCAGCAGAAACACGACATACCAACCACAAACAAGCACAAAGTCAAACTGAAAGGTGATTTTCAGCCGTCTGTTAAGCATAACAGGGTGTGTGTGTGTGTGTGTGTGTGTGTGTGTGTGTGTGTGTGTGTGTGTGTGTGTGTGTGAGCTGCCCTCTATTTTCCATCCCTGCTCTGCCGTCCTCGCTCTCAGACCTCGTGGATTAACTGACACACAGGACACGTACTTCAACATCAGATATGTGTGTATGTGATCCACTTGACAACCTGTGTGTGTTTTTCTGTTGCTGCCAGACTGAAGGGGTTTAAATCTCCAGTGTGTGTGTGTGTGTGTGTGCGCCGCAGTGTGTGTATGTGCGTGCACCCATTCGTCTGGATGTGTGAGATACGAGAGTAGCCAAGGGGTTTTTTTCTGGATTAGAAGCTCCTAAAATATTCGGGCTGAGGTTCGGAGATGAGTCACACCACAAAAACAGCTCGACGGCGCTGACTGGAGGTGCGTGTTGTGCTGAGGGCCTGCGGGCGTTGTGGTCGTGGTCACCTGTGTCTTCTGAAGACACTTAAAAGCCATGACCTGACCTGACCTTTATTGTCTGAGGAGCTAAACCTGCCTCGCAGCAGTGTGCAGCATTAAAGGTGTTAAATCTAAATCCCCTCAGTGTGAAGATTACACTTTAAGATTGCGTGGCGCGTTTGGCAGCGATGTCAGCGCATGAAAGGTGGTTTGACAGATGAGATGTTACAAAAACATGATTTGCAGGAGCTCGCAACTAAACTAATCCAGTTACTGATGCTAAGTTGTCAGGAACTCCAGCAAAGCAGCTTAGATTTTTTTTAAAGATCTTTTCAAGAGCAGATTAAATGAGCCTGTAATGCTGAAGGCAAAACAGGAGCGGAGTCGTCTGAAACAAAGAAATGTTTTCAATGAAGCAGATTTCGCCAAGAAAGCAGTAAATATTATGGTGCAGGAACCTTTTATTAACCTGTGGGGTTAAACAGAGTCTTAACTCAGGCATCTATTTTTAAAATCTATCAAGAAACCAAGAAAACAGTTGTATTATTAATCTGTTTTTATTTAGTTGTGACCTTAATTCTGCCGGTTTTGGGGAAATGTCAGCAGACAGTTACATATAATGTCAAAGGAAAATAAAATATTCAACTTGAGGTATAAAATATTTAACTAAAACCGTCATCCGTTTATTTTTATTTCATATTCCTGTGCCGATGGTACTGGGAATCATCCCGATACAGTGACTGCAAACCCAAAAAGACAAACTTCCACATCTGTTATAAACATGTCACAATGAAAACTGATCTACGAAGTCAGTCAAGTCGTTTATACTTTTTTTTTTTTGCTTGATCAGGTTCATGTTGTGTTTAAAACTTTTATAAAAGCTTTTGCCTGTTTTTCTTTTGTAAGGAAAATGAACTCAAGGCATCTGTTCATCATATTTTTCCTCAACAAAAATATTGTGAAACACTGAAACTATGACTTTTACAACGCAACCACAATCATCTTCACAAGTTCAAAAAGAGCAACAGCCACACTATCTTTCACTGTTTGTGAGTATTTAGCCTTTTTCTTTGTTTTCAATCACAAAAAAACACTTTTTGGTCCCAATTCAAATCTTTTCAATATCAAACTCTCCGCAGCAGATACTTGGACTGTGTTTTGAAATATTTTCTGATGACTAGCTGCAGTTTTCAACATCACAAATGCGCCACAGGATCATAAAGATTCTGCACTGATGTGCTAATTAGTAGATCAAACTAAATCTCCCACTACAGCTCAAACTTCTCTGTGGCTCTGCAACTTCTCATGTTCACTGAGATATGAACGAGATAAATCATGAAATGATTCAAAGTCTAAAGTGGTGGTAGCAGCTCTGTGAAGCTAATTACTGAAGGCACAGTTGCGTTGAGCTAAATTAACATGGTAACAGTTGCATGCTAACATGCTAACAATGGCAAGGCTATAGTGCTGGTGTTGACCATGTCTTTAAGCTTTTAGTTTAGCGTGTTAACATGCTACTATCAGTGAGGAATATCAGTGATTGCAGGTATTTGGTCCTGAAAAAAGTGTTGGACAGATCAGACTTTTGACACGATGATGGTGCTAGAAGAAAGTTACTAAATGTATTCTGTAGGGTCCCTGAACGTGTGAACCACATTTAATAGCTAAAACCAACAAACGTCAACCTCGTGTTGGCGGAAAAGTCAGAAAATTACCAAAAGAGGATATAGTTATGGATATAGGATATTAGTTTCTGGACCGAACAACCAAACATCCGACTAGCACGGCCTCTCTACCGATCTGCTGCAGGGGTCAAGTCCTCGGAGACGTCTTGAGGCTCATGACGTGCCTCTCGACCTCCATGGCCATGTCGAGGATGCTCCTCCTGATGTCCATCGGCAACACGTTCTCGTCATCCGACGGAGGCTCTAAGACATCAAACTGGGAACGCAGCAGATCCGCTTTCATGTAATGTCCACTGCGCGCCACCATCCTCTGGTGAAGGAGATCGTAGTCACCGTGTAGGAAGATGAAAAAGACATCAGGGAAGGTGGGAGGCAGGATATCTCGAGCTGAGCTGGAAGAGGACGCGAGGGCTCGGGAACCGTGGAGGAGGATCTGTCTGTAGAGGCGCTTCAGGGCGGAGCACGCCACGAGAGCGTCAGTGCCTGAACACCTTTCTCTGGGATCAGAAGACACAGAGTTAAAAGAAAATTAGTGATAACTGCTGAGCTGTAACAAAAAAAAATGCTAAAACTTTGTGGAAACAATCTCGGCAAACTTAAAGTGAACTCTGGTGAAGAAGAGCTGAAAACGACGAGGGAGGTGAAGAGAAAAAGAAGGGATAAAAGAAAGAATAGGACCGAGTGTGGAAGAGTTAAGGAGAGGAAGTCTTTGATGCCGCCGCAGACGTTTTAAAAAAGAGATGGCATACTTTCCAGCTCTCCCTCACCTCCTCGCTACACTCTCACTCACTTAATCTGTCTTCACTCTCCCAAACTCCCCCTCCTCGCTCTCTGGTTTTCATCTCAATTTTCAAAACCATCTTTGATATTTTTGATCTTTTTCGACAATTTCACGCTGCGTGTCGTTACCTCGCTGCTCTGTTCCCGGCTCCCCCCCTCTCTCTAAACCATCTTCTCCTCCATTTCTTTACAAAAGTGCGTTGTGTTTTTATGTCTTATATATATATATATATATATATATTATAGTCTGCGTGTATATAAGGTTAGTTTTTTTCTTACCTCTCAATAACTTCATGTACTCGGAGAAGCCAAGGTAGTCTGTCCTGAAGAGACAAACACAATAAAAGGTTATATTTTTTGTTATAAACAACATGATGTTTTTTTTTTTACAGAAATTAAGAAATGTTAAGAAATGTTTATAATCATTGTAATTGATTTATGTTTTGTTTCCCCAAAAAAAGCAACCTGTGTATGAAGGACTAAAGCTGCAAAAATCAGAAATAAAGAAATTAATAAATAATTGGCTAAGTTTTTTTTGATATTTAAAAATCAATTCAAAATTAAATGCAGCAAAAATAATATTAAAAATAAATATAGGCATTAATTAATTTACAAAATGTGACATAATTTGATATTTCTGTTTGGATTTTCCTTTGTGTTTTATTAACCTATGTATTAATTTAACTATTCATTTACTTTTCCCTTTAAGTTTTCATTAGTTTATTTTAAATGTGTTTACATATTTATTTCTGAATTCTTTACCTTTGCATTTTGCAAAATAATACGTAAATAAATATGTAAAGAAATTAATCAATTAGAACATGGATTACAATATATATTTGAAATATAATTAATTTATACAATTATAAATAGGGTAATTAATACTAAAGTAAATATATACAGGAGTAAATTAAAACACATATCAATTTATATCACATTTTTTAAATTACATGATACCCACATATGTTTTTAGCATTGTTTGTGGTGCATTTTATGGCATCTTTACTTATTTAACGAGACATTTATGTATTTATTATTTTATCTATTTTTGATGTTGGCAGTTTCAGTCCTCCATACCTGTCAAGGTAACTTGATCTTGCAATAACAGGTGAGCAGCATTCTGATGATGACATGTTGCCATCCTTCTTCAAGTGACCCCTTTCACATTGTCTTGATTAAAGCCACTTTATAAAAGGAAAATAAATATCACAATGTACTTTGTTTCAGGGGTTTACAGCTTTGAGCAGTTTGGCTGCGCAGGAAGGGAGGAGAAGGCTCTGCCTCACTTTTTTTCGGGGTCAGTTGCATTAACAGAGATTCTGGCTTTTCCCTTTGATGAATGCAATCATGTACAGACCTAGTTCGTTCGTTCATTCCATCATTTCAGAATAAATGTTGGAAGACAATTTAACGACCATTTCTTGATGTAACACAATCTTCAGTGCACATGTGATTAAAACAATGCAACACAAGTGTGATGTTTGGATGATGCACTGGATTTTGGACCCCAGGAAGACTCGACGTGCGCTCTGCTATTTATTTAAAATAAATAAATAACTAAGACGGGGAAAGATGCTCGTCGCAGCGCATCAGAGGACAGATGTAGTGTGTGTGCTGAGGCTGCAGTGGATGAAGCCAGACTGTGTCATCAAAGTGAAGGCTGTCTCATAAATTCACCAGAAATATTCTCCTCTCCTCTAAAAGTACGACAGTCGGAAATAAAAATCAGAACTCAAAACATGTTAAAAACTAACGAGGCAAGAGAAGCTGAGGAGACGTGTCTGTAGTGGATCGGATACGTCAAAGTCAGGACGCGCGCTGCCAATAGTTCATCAATCATTTGGTTACAACTGAACCGAGTCTAGTTTGTTTCTCGCTGCAGTGCCTTTAATATGAAGAGCTGAACTCAAATGAGAGGAATCACATTCCCTCATGTCCTGTTTGGTTATGCAGCCTAAACCTGCCAGCTCCGAGGCATCAAACACACATTTGTGCCAAATCCTGACAGTAATCCCAAATTTACATTTATGCTTCACCTCATCATTCATTCACAAACTGCCAACCGCTTAGTAGTTTAAAAAAATATGCCAACGCGTTGGACAGAGCAGGTCCCTGGGTAATTCTCCCTGCTGCTCAAAGTGGTTTTTCCGAGTGGGTGGTTATCATCAGCCACCAAACACCGCCACCAGCACACTGCAGCCAAACGTTCGGCGGGGGCTGCTCCGCCTGCGAGCGTGTAAACTCAGCTTTGGCAGGTGGCCAGTCAATTGTTTTGGAGGTCTCCCTTTATTTTGAAAGTCAGCACGGACAGGGGGGAAGATAAATGTCGAACAAACAGAAAATAAATCCCTCAACTGCACTTTAGGACCGTGGGCTGTGATGAAAGAGCTCAGTCTCTCTCCCTGCTGCCTTCACTGTCTGTCTGCTACACTGAAGCCTCCTCCTGGCACTTGTTGAGTTTTCTGTGGCTGCGAGTCAGAGACAATGATTTTCACTGACAGAAGAGAAATGGATCAGTCCGTAAATGACTGACATTCGACTTGAGCCGACAAGACACCTCCACAAACGCACACACACACACACACCTGGTCTGTCAATGGTTCACCACGAGCCATCTTCTCAATGTTCTCCGGCGGGTGGAAGTTGTCCCCTTCATGCAGCGGCCAGCCCAGCTGGTGAGTGAATACAAGTGAGTGTTTAACTTATACTGTGTAAAAAACACATGATGGAGGTGTGTGTGTGTGTGTGTGTGTGTGTGTGTGTGTGTGTGTGTGTGTGTGTGTGTAGAGAGAGGGGGATGGATCCACTTACCCTTTCTGATAAGAAGGCTCCCAAAGTGCTTCTGTACAACAGATGAAATAACAGAGAATTAATACAGAGTAATAATGTTTGTGTTAATGTTTTTCTTCTGTGTTTGTTTTATCTTTCTCTTTCTGACTTATTGCATATGTATTGTTTAGTTGTATGTATTTTAAAGGCCAATCAGGACTTTAAGGCTTTCAGAATCCCCTCTGTAGCTGTTTTGAGGCAGTGGTGGCAACAGGTCATCTTTGGTATTTTGCCTACGTACATCCTTTTGGGCCTTAGTTTTGTGTAAGTCATGATTAAAGGGCCACTTACCGGCACAAGGCCTTATGTCAGCTTGTCTGGAGTTTTCTTTGTTATATATATTATTATAGTTCCCATTTTATCCAGCTGAGGTGGTAATGCTCTTAATGTGAACCTGACTGAATGTAGAGGAAACGCTGGCTATAAATGCTGTGGTGTGACATCGGTTTATGCTACATATATGTCCCTATACAAGCAAACATTAAACAAACAAACAATAAAAGGTATTGTGAGCCTTTGTGAAGACTATTTGTTGCTATTTTCTGATGTTTTATAGACAAAATTATCGATTAATCAAGAAAGAAATCAGCTGATTATCATAATCATCACTACGGCACACAAATATCTTTCTTATTTTCTCCTTTTCAAAGCATCTTTTTCCTCGTGCGTATCAACAAACTTAAATATTTTGTTCATACTCCTAAATGTGTTTCTTATATAGAGTCTACTCATTTTGGGAACGATGCTGAGATGTAAAGAAGAGTGTAAAAGTTTATCGGCTGACAAACATATTTTTTGCAGCGATCACTTATTATGGTGGTTATTAAACACTTGGCTTGACAAAAGCTATGTAATGTAATGGATTTTACAGTTTAACAATAATTGTTATTGTCTCCAATGACATCTGCACTGAAACAGTAAATTTAATAATTATAAACTATCCGAAACAACATTTTCTGTCTTTCTTTATTGTAATACCTCAAAATAAAGGTTTAATATCAGACAACACGTATCGATATGTCTGTGACAGGCCAGTATCTGTGTTCTCAGGCTGTTGTTAATAAACATAAACAGACAGTAAACGTACTTTCCACAGCCTGAGACTCCCATTATGATGTAGATCATCCTGTCTGTGGACACCTGGAGGCAGCTGCTGTCCTGAAAGGGAAGAAAAATGACTTTACATAAAACTTCACACACAAAACAGGAACATTTAGGAATAATATCACATAACCCACCGTTACAATGAGCTGGTAGTGTTCATTAATCTGAGATGAACCTTGGACAGGTGTGTCCCAACAGCAAACATGCTTTATCAGCTCTGACAGGTAAACATTTTATTACTTCTTCAGCCGCGGACGAGAATAAACGAGTGAAACGCTGCTGTCAATAATCTGAACTCTAACAAACACTCACTGAGCCTCTCATGTTTAAAAGAGGCGATAAACCTCCATGAAGCCTCTAACCTACTTCACTGAGCTGTGCCCATGCTTGTGCCATGGCCGCGAGTTGTTTTTCCTGGGGTGCGTGATGACGCACGAAGCGCGTCAGGACTAACGTAACGCTTAAAGGGGCCAGCGCGCTGCTCTGGCTCGGATTACGTAGCAGCTAAATTGTCTTTGACGTCACTGCTGCTGGAAATAAAACAGACATCTCACAGTTTGGATGAGTTTTACGTGGATGTAGTGATGTGATCTGTTTGCAGGAGTGAAAGCAGACATGAACACACATGTTGGTGCGCAAGGCGAAGACTTTCTTCCACTTAGATGGCTGATATTGGACTATATGTATGTTGTAGCGGCTGTAAAATATTCAGAGAGTCATTAAATCGTGGATAAACATAGAGGATACAATTAGTGAGTTATTATTTTCCCCTGAATTATGAAAATATGACACATTTCTCAAAGGATATAAGCCATATTTCAAACTCCACAGGGCGGATGATTCACAACCACACACGCACGGATCAATAAGTGCAATTTGAGGGTTCATGCTGAAATTTGGGAAGAGAGAGGGGGGTGAGAGAGAGAGAGAGAGAGAGAGAGAGAGAGAGAGAGGAGGGGGAAAAGCCTTCCTCCCTCCTGTAGATCCATCAGTGGGCAGGCTGGAGACGGATGCAAGCTCTCCTCCCTCCCGCTCTGTCGCATCCATCCATTCTCTTATCCATCCATCCTCCCATCCACCCATCCCTCCATCCTCCCATTCATTCCCAAGGGCGTCACGCGGGGTGACAAGACCCGGACCAAAAAAAAAAAAAAAAGAAGAAGAAGAAGAAAAAAAAGGCGCATACATGTATGCGTGCGTATGCGCGAGTTCTCCTCCTGCGTGTCTGTGCGCCCGTGCTTCTGGATTCCGCTGCTGACATGAGGAGCTGAGACAGAACCGAACAGGAGGATGAAAATGCTCCGGTTTCGCAGCCCCAGCATCCGCTCCTTGGACCAGGAGGTCCTCTGCACGATCCGGTTACTGGACGACTCCGAGATCTCCTGCAGCATCCAGGTAGAGGAGAGCCTCATCATGCTTCAGCTCAGGCATTGTCCTCTGTGTTTATTGCAAATATCACGTGGATGCAGCAGATTTTTTTTACATTTCCTTTAATTATCTACACGGGTTTATTTTTCATTCTGGTCATATCGTCATTTCTTGTGCAGCAGAGACCTTTTTCTCCTTTTCCCCCTCAACGCATTGTTCCTGTAGTTTCCACGCTGCTGTGATTTACTGGAGAGGTTGCACGCTTTGCTCCACATACATGAGAGATGTAGTGATGAGATTTTCTTTTTAAAGAAGAAGAAGAAGAAAAAGAAATAAAGCAGAGCGATCTAAACAAGATGTGACCCACATGGAGAGAAGTTAGGATGAAGTTTGGGTCATGGCAGAGAGGAAATGCTGGAGCTCCATGGGTGTGGTGGTGGTGGTGGTGGTGGTGGTGATAGTGATGAAGATTGATGATGATGAGGACAGAGAGGACAGCTGTTTGGGTTATTGATTTCAGTCAATCACATGAAGCTGGCTGCTGTGTGACTCCTAACTTCTCAGGAAAAAAATCCATCAGTTTGTGAAATCTGAGCCGGTAACTGGAATGAAAAGGGTTAAATCTGTCACAGCCTTTAAAGTCTGAGACAATATGAGGAAGAGCACAACCGGTGAATAAAACAAGCAGGAACGTCTGAGATGTTTGCATGCATGTCTTCATGATACCGTACTGGGTGATATAATCTGTGGAGATGGGGCTTCGCAAGATGATGTTATCTACTAAAAATTCAAAGTCAGCAGGATTAAAAAAAAAGAGTTTATCTGTGAGCTGAAGCCTTCATCATTTATCAGTCTGGAGTGATTTTTGTGTGGATACATTCTCAGAACTGAAGCTCTGAACTGTAGCCGGCAGCCCTCGTGGTTTTCTGATCACAAAGCCTAGTTTGTAGCAGGTAACATTAACCGTAGGTCAGTGTTTTTGACGAGATATGAAGCGAAGCAAGAAGGTTGTGGGTTCAAACCTGCTGACCGACTGGCTCCTCTCTGTAGGGAGTTCATGGGTTTTCCTCAGGTGCTCCAGCTTCCTCCCGCAGGCCAAACAGATGCAGGTTAGCTAATGACTCTAAATTGCCCGGAGGTGTGAGGGTGAATGTGGATGGTTGTCAATCTGTGTCAGCCCTGTGAGTTCAGCCTAGTCATCAGCAGGCAGAACACATGTAATGAGATTATGTAATCAGGATACAAAAAAAAGTAACTGTATTCCGGTTTAGTTACCGGAAAAAAAGATGTAATCAGGTCAAAGATACATTCATTAAAAACAGGGGATTACTAACAGGATTACAATTTAAAAGAAAGAATGATGTCTGTAACCTAAACAGACATTAAGTACAGCAAATGTAAAGTTTCAACATATCCGTGGTTTGCAGAAACATACATTGCCAACATTTATTCTGACGACTGGGTTTATCAACTTAAACCAAGGAACTGAAACACAAACCACCAGTTTAAACCTGAAGTGCAGCCAACTTGAAAAACCGACATAAAAGGAGTAAAACCAGAACACTGGATCCAGGAAATGGATGGCAGGTGTTAGATATTCTCGTTTGAATATTGAAACCCTTTTTTAGCTGCCTGAACAAAGGAAAACAGAAGTTTTCCCTGTTTACACAAACAAATCAGATCCTGTGTGGCTCCTGGGCCCCTCCAGCTCTGAGCTGCAGCTGCTGCCAGAGAAGTTAAACTAAAATCCTGCAAATCCGCCAATTTATGACTCATTATTATGGAGCACACAAGTTCATTAGAGGACAGTGCTTAAAGACATGTGCAATGCTTCAGCATATACACATTATTTTATTTAAATTCTGTACAGCATTGCACCAAAACCTTCAAAGCAGCAGCAGCTTGTTGACAGCCCAGTCAGTTGAACGGAGTCGAGAGGAGCCGTGAGTGAACGCTGCTCCGAGCAGAGCCTCATCGCCTCCCGAGCCGTCTTCACAAGATGCTGTCAGCTGCCTCTGCCCCGCTGTCTGACCCCGAAAGGCCGAAAACACTCGCTGCATGTCAAACTAACTGTCTCGCTGCTGTCCTACATGTACCCAATCAATGATTTACAAAACAGCATGAAGTGCACGGAGAGAGGATGAGGCAGAGAGGCAGAGGGAGGTCGGTGTCTGTTGCTTTGTGTTGCACATGCATGTACACCTGCGTGTACCTTGTGTCTCTGAGAGCACAGAAGTGTGTTAAACTTTGCGTACACATCTGAGAACAAGTGTGGCTCCTCAGGTTCAAGATGTCCAAAGTGTGCCTGTGCTTTTAGCTGTGTGTCTGTCTATCTGTACACGATAAGGAAATGGACATTTATATTTCTAGCTGACTGCATTTTCCAGGGCTTTCTTTAATGGCTTTGTGTTCCGGTGCTGAGCAGCTCCTTCCTACATATTTCATGACATCCTGTACTCCTCATGCTAACAACTGCACTTCTCCTCTTTCACTGTTCGGAGACTTCCACCTCTTACTTTATCTGCCCAGTCTTACTCTCTGCATCGTCGCCGTCTGTCTCTCTTAATTTGACCGTTCTGCTTCTCTAAATCAAGATCAGATGTCAAAGATTGCGCTGAATCGAACGCCATCACGAGACTGATGTAGTAAATTGTACTCAAAGTGTGCTCGTGAGCAAATTTGTCACGACTGAATGGTTTAACGTGAGTCTGCGATGACCTTATTTCATTTAATTTTCCTCCAAGGCGTCAGTTCTTGACTTTGCATAAAACATGGGTGCATTAGCCAGGTCCCTGTGAGGCACAATATTTGGCACCATGTGGATTATCCTGATTGAATGAAGACTTGAAATATCTTATTTAAGCCCTTTATCCTAAAAGTGGATGAATATTTAAGACTGGAACGTTTATTATGTAACAATGTCTCATGACTGCAAGTACGATGATGTAAAAATACACATGAATAGGATTTATTAAGAGTTAAATAAAATAAGATAATTGAAGATAATTGGGTTTATACAAAACACGTTTTCTTTTCAGTTCTTTATTGTTGTTCTAAGTCATTGTTGTTGTTTGTAGTGGCTGCTTATCTACATATGTTTTATTGTTAGGTTGCCTGACAAGTGACAAAGACTACAAACTACCCACAGCTAGAACTCCCACATTCACACCGTATCAGTTGCTTTTAATTTAGATGTAATATTGCTGACATGTGTTGTCCCTGTCAATAAATAAACCTCCTCCAAGGCCCAACAGTCCCCTTTTGTACTCACTCATTGAGCCACCTAATGACCATCAATGCATTATTCCCAGAGAAATTAACGAAAATGGCAAAAATGGCATGTTAAAGAAAATTCAAAAAAATTTCCTGGACTCGTCCCTTTATCCCTGGATCTGCACCAAAACTTTATGGGGTCTATTCTGGGCTGAGACCCATCTTTTATCAAAGTTTTGTGGAAATCTGTTCAGTAGTTTTTGTGTAATTCTGTTTACAAACCAACCAACGTACACCGGTTAAAAAACATAACCTCCTTTTTTCTTCGTTTTTTTTCGTGGTCGACAACAAGGTGAAAATCTTCATCAGCGCTGGTAAAGTGATGTCATAGCTGTTACTGGATGTGGAAAGATTTAAAGAAGTCCATCAAAATGAAAACACATTGCACACCATACTTCATCCTCCACCTGAGGATGATTCCTTACAATACAATTAACTGATCATGTGACTGATGAATTGCCATAAATACCTGCTATACAAAACATTATCAAGATAGTTTTTACCTCCACCATTATGTTATCTCCCGTGTTGGTTTATTTGTTGGTTGGTTTGTGAGCAGGATTACACAAAAACTACTGAATAGATTTCCTTCAAACTTGGATGGAGGATGGGTCTCAGCCCAGAATAGAGCCCATTAACTTTTGATGCAGTTCCGGATTAAGTGACGGATCCGGTTGCCTTGGCGGAGGTATACGCTCTACTGGGTGCCATTTTCTTCAAATAGATAAATAGAAGAAAATTGGGAAACATAAATTACCATAAATACACAACATACGTTATTACAATCATCGTTTAAGAACATTTTTCAGCAAATGATGAATATGTGATCTACTCATGGTTATACACACAGACATTACAGTAATGTCAACAAACAATGAAATGCTTTATAAACCATTTGTTATCAGTTGTAAAGGGTCAAAGCTTTATAAACCCCATCCAAATAATGTTTATAGATGAACTACACAGTATTTCTTAACCATTTACAAAGTATTATAAACATCATTTGCAACTTTACCGTAAACAATTGTTTAATAAATGGTTTATAAAGCATTTCATTGTTTGTTAACAGTAAAATAAGTATGAACTAAAGTATAACTATTTATGTAAATAAGTATTATATATGCATATAGTTTGTTTGTGTATTAGAGATGTGATTTCTCTATCTATAATTAAAAGAATACTGTTTTTTCAGGCTCTGGGTCACGAGTCCAGCTGAGCATCATCATTTTTAAGTTGTTTACTGTGACTGCGAGAATAGCTCGACATCAGACTATAAGGCAGGTAGAGTTGGTGTGTGTGTGTGTGTGTGTGTTTTGTGTGTGTCTACAGCCCGGGGGGTTGAACGTGTGCAGCCTGCTGCTCTCATGTTCGGCGGTAATGTTAAGTCAGACCTGCTGCAGGAGAGACAAGTCAAGATCAAAACACAGTGACCTCCTCTGCTGTGCACCTCCTCTCCCCTCCATCCTCCTCTTCTTCTTCTTCATCCTCCCACCCGTCCTTCTCCCCTTTCCCTCCCTGCTCTCTCCTTCCCCCCGCTCATTCTGTGCTCCACTTTCAGCTCCTCCGACCACCTTTTATCACTTTCTATTTTTACACCTCTCATCTATATCTTCTCCCTCCTCCTTCTCGGTAACACATCATGTATAATTAAGGGAGATCACTGTTCTTCATGTGGCCAACATCAGTCAGCTGTCAGTGATGCGCCACACCACGAGTGTGTGTGCGCATATATATATGTGTGTGTGTTTGGGGGGGGCGAGGGGGTAGCCGTGGCTCACTTGCATGAAAGATTTAAAAGTCGCCACTGAGCCAAAGTTCTGCAATTACGGACATTAATTCAGCGTACTTAGCAAGAAAATGACTTCATGGCACAGAAATAGCTTTAACTTCTGGAAGCTTGAAATATATCCTGCTGATGGCTCTGTGTCTATTCTTGCGGGAGTCACCTTATCAATACACGACTCGTACAATCTATTTAAAGCTGCATACAGATGCTGGTATTGTTTTACACTGCGTCCGCCTTTTACTCGGTCAAAGAGAGGTGTGTGAGTGTGGAGCTGAGGTGGTGCTGGCCTTTTATTTACTAGCGTTTTCGTGGCTGCAATGCTGAGGCAGAGCAATTGTTTCGGCTGGTAGGCATTCTTTGGAACAAGTATATAAATAGCAGCAGTTTTCTATTCTTATCCGCGCGCCTCTTTGATGCTCTGCCGAAGATGACTAAAGAGAAATAATCCTTTCTCTGACTTGTGCTCGCAACTGAGAGGAAGCAGAGAGGGATGAGACGGCGGGACTGAAGGGAGGGGAGGGATGGAGGGACCGAGACATCAAAGGAAAGAGAGAGATGGCTGATAAGACAAAATATAGGATGACATGGTCGGCCACTTAACACGAGCACAAACTCAACAGGGTGGAGGAAGGAGCGAGGAGAGGAGACGAGGTGGAGCGGCAGCGGGAAAAACAGATTAAGCAGATTAAAACATGAAACAGATTTGAAATGAAACTGGCAGACACAGGCGGATTTTTCAAAAGGGAAGTGAAGGTGGAGAGAAAGAGGAGAAGGATGAAAACTGGCCAATTGTTGATCGGACAGAATCTCTGAGGAGGTGTAAAAGCTGAAAAGAGAAGAATGAACAACAGAGGAGAAAAAGTAAGAGGGAGACAGAGGTCAGAGGTCAGACAGCGAGCTGATTGGTATTCATTGCTTTGTTCAAGGACGGGTCAGCATCAGGTTGTCCCTTTAGTGGACGGACTCCTGACTCACTGAACCATGCTGGGTGAAAACCACCGCAAACAAACATTTAAGTAAACAAAACAAAACAAAACAGTGACAACGACTTTGTCATGGTTTTGTTTGTCAGTTTAGATGTTTCCTGTTTTATTGTGTAGAATTCATCCTCATGTGCCTTGTTGTGACTTTCCACTTCCTGTGTTTGTCTCTTTCCCAGCCTTTTTCTAGGTACACATGTGCTTTGTTAATTAGTCCCTGTGTATTTAAGACTGTGTTTTTCTGTTAGTCTTGGTGAGTTCCCCCTCGTCAGTTCTGCGTCCTCTCTTCTCCGATCCGGTTTTGCTCCTGGTGTCGCTGCGTTTGCTCCTTGTGTTTTCTGCCCTCGTGTCTTTTGCTATCTCGCCTGTGTTCCTGGAGCTTCCTGGTTTGTTTTTCATTTAGTATTTGGATTTCCCCCCACCTGTATTTGTCAGTGTTGTTACCTGCCCTTTTAGTTGCTTGCATTTTTTGATTTTGGGACTTCAGCTGACATTATTAAAGCTCGTTTTTTGTTTGTGCTGAGAATTTGGGTTAAACGTTATTGTCCGGGAGGGAGATTTCCTTTCACAGCCAGTTCAACACAGAAATACACAGATATAAACACAGCAGCATACAGATAAAGACAATACATAGAGTCTCCATAAATACATTCATACATCCCAGCAGAGTCAGCGAGGCGGTTTGTCCAATGCTGCTGAAGCGAACACTCCTCTGTTTGAAGCTCTTGTATCTCCACCCAGATGGCAGTAATGTCAAGTTGATGAGTGTGATTTGTAATTGGACGTGTAAGGGCGTGTAATCATCTTGTTGGATTGCTTTTAGTCCGGTTTCTGATATCAGCAAAGTCCGCTCAAAATGTCCTGGAAGTCACAGGTTCAACATATTTACATTTAATTCAGATTACTTTATTTCATCAGGATACAGTGAAACACTCGCCTGCGATTAATATGAAACAACTGACAATAATAACTGAAACACAACATCAGTTCAAACACATCTGCATTTATATATTTAGCTACATAACATTATAGAGAAAACTGTGATCTGTGAGTACAGGATGTGTCAGTGTGAGTATGCATACTGTATGTGGTGCACTAACCCCTTTTCCTGTGTACACACATTGCTCATTGCGGTTTTTTTTTTAGACATCAGAAAAATGAGAGTGGCGAGCGCACACAAAGACGACTAATTTGCACTAGAAACATTCAAATGAAAGCAGATTGTTCACATGAACTCACAGGTTCAAACTCTCTGCCTCCGTTTGTTTTTCTGCCACAAAATTTGGAACATCCTGCAGCGCAAAGATAAGACAGCTGCTCCACTGCACCCACCACGAGCACACACTCATAACATCAGTGTCGCAGCCACACATGCCTTCATCATCGTCATCATCACCACGCATTCTCTCTCCTGCCATCCCGTGAGTTAGTGGCCAGCTGAGTGACGACGCTCCATTATAATGAAAACTGGTCCTGCGCCGTACGTCGACGATTTATGGCTCTATACCTTGAATCTCATTAGGCTGTGTGGCCGGCCATGAATGCGGGTGCACGCGACATGTTTTATAGCACGCGTGTTAATCCGTGCATGTCTCTGTGCTCATACATGTGTGCATGTGAGCTTCTCTGCACCATTGCAGGTGATGATAAGGTAATGGGTTTGTCTCCTTCCACACTGGGACAAGGTCACAGTCACAGTTGAGAGTGAGAGCTGCCCGGGGATTTAGCTTTGATATATAAATAATATAAATGGTTTGATTACATGTGGAGTGTATTTATATATAAAAGGATTTAAAATGTCACAATAGATTCGAGTTTTTCACCCCATGTACAGAGTTGCGATTTTATTAATTAGCACCTTTTAAAACAAAAGTAACAAAATGCTCCATAATTTAAAGGGGCAATTCGTAGGATATGACCAGACTTTTAGTTAAAAACTTTCAGAAAATGAACATTATCAACTGAGTCTGAAGAAACAACAGTGTTGATGCTATCTATGTATTGTAGATATCTACTTCGATGCTAATTTAGCTTTTAATGTAATTAATGAACAAAATAAACTCACAAAATGTCAAGAAATGAAATACTCTTACATCTCTTTTCCTTAGCAAACAGAAATAAACAACCGCACACCTTCTGATTTCGAGTCTCCCTCTTTTACCAAACTAAGACGACCTTAATTGCCTCATTAATTCAAGAAAACACCTCTGTACAGCGTCCCCCGTGTGTCCAGCGTGTTCACTGCAGCTGAGCTGAGCCCTGTGGCCTGCTGATACTCCCTTGTGATCCAAGGTCATGGTCGAGGCAAACGCCAGTTAGCTAATAGGGCCACTAATTAAGCAATGAGCTAATCAGCTAAAGGTAGCTTGTGACAGCCAAGGATAGCTAGCAAATAGAAGAAGTTGTCTGTCTAATTTGCAGACAATATCAAATAGGCAGGATAGTGACAGGAACAAGAATAACAACACAGTAAAATGGCAAAATCAAAGTCACAAATATGAACCTTATGGTGGCACAGAAGTAAAAGTGAAGTGATCTTTAAAGTCAGATGGATTCACCCTCTGGGGAACATGAATGTCTGTAAAACATTTCATATCAATCCGTCACATAATTCTTGTTATATATCAGTCGGCACACTTTTTTTGGGCTTTTTGTGATGATGCCAAGTCTGTAGCTCCAGGCAATGGTCCATTACTGTTGTGGGTCAGTGGTTGACGAGGTTAAAGCCTACACACTCAGTTTTGCAGCTCACGAGATCAATACAACAATGGAGCGCTGTGTGAGCTTAATTCTGATATATGATGTTGTGCCTCGTCTGTTCTTCACTCGGCTTCTCTCAATTTTCCCCTTCAGGTGCAAAACAAAGGCAGTCTGGATTTAATAATCAAACATTTAGTGATAAATGGTGTGATGGTGGGAAGCTATTACAGAGAGAGGTTGTTGCTGGTGAGGTCAAGCATCTCTTCATAAGCTGGATGTTTTCCATAATTGAGCTCTCCGACTGAAAGTGTTTGATCCTCTGCCTCTCTCTTCAAATCTTGTAATCAGCGTAGCGTCAGAGGATGATTTGTATTTGCGTTTTGCCTCTGTAGCTTTTTTAAAATCTGTTTGAAGATACTACTATCCAAGTTCTCCCTACTCTTCTTCTAGTCTAGCCTAATCATTAAAATGGTCAAAACAACCTTTCAAAACCAACTGACCCACTTATGAGTCAGTACAGACTCAGGCTGCGCAGCCGAACATTGTTCAAGCCCTCAGAAGTTCCCAGATTTTCCACGGATACCAAATATTTCAGGTTGAATTTTTGCCAAATGTGTATAAAATGATTTGCCGTAATGGTGCATTAGATTCATGATAATACATGTGGTGAATGTGCAGAAAAATGTGTTTCTGTGTCCTGAGAAAAAGCCAGCAGAGAGGGTCTTATCCTGTACTTTGATCCTCTGCATTACTCTTCCCACACTCCACGTCCAGCTCATTGATTTGTCTCTGTTGTGTCCTGGTCAAGCCTCCAGATCGATCCATTCATTGGCTCGCGGGTTGAGTTTGGGTGGTGAACACAAACCGGCTTTAGAAATATTGGCACTCTTAATAATGGGAACACAATGTTGTCGCACGAGCACAAAGGCCTGCTTACACACTCATTCTACTTGGCAAGTAAATCGGCAAATTGGGCCACTAGTGCCTTAAATCTCCATTTCCCTGAAGACTAGCTGCAGTGATGGCAGAGAAAAGCCATGCATTAGTGTAGCATTTGTCTTAAAGGCAAGTCACTAGGCTTTTAAATTGGGTTGTGTGAAGGTAAAGAGGGGCATATCATTATCCCTAAAGTCCTGCTACTCTCCGTCTCCTCCACACCCTCCCTGTGTGTGCAGATACACAGTGCGTGGTGGTTTTCTTCACACAGTGTTCGCAGGAATTTAACGCTCCTTCTCCTCACAGCGTTTCAACTCGGCCAATTAGGTATGCCGTGTCATGAAATGAATTGCGCTAAAGTCGATAAGGACCAGTCATAATTGAGCTGACATGCATATTAATTAAACAACAAGCGGTGTTTAACTGGGCCAGTGCACCCAGGGTCCTAGTGCTTGACATGTAGTGGTCACAGAGTCATGATCAGAAAGGTGATGTGTTTTTTATTGGGTAGCTTCTTCTGTTTTAAATATCACTGGACAGCTGTTTTGGTTTGATCTCGCCCACTTTGTTCCTCTCATTTGTTCTCATTAAATTCAAGTTACAGAGATAAGTGTCTGTTTTTTCTCAAAGATGAATCCCTGGTCGATTAAAACATTCTTTAATCAGCTGCATGATAAAATGAATATAACCAGTTACAACTTTCTTTCTTTATCCAAAAGTCTATGTTTTCCATCAGTTTATATTTTCATGCACAAAGAAACATCTGTGTGTCTTGAGCGGTTCGATGTCTCTGCAAACAACAAATTACTACATTTTCAGACAAAACACGATGAACGGAGGTGTGTAACAAATACGTTTGGAAGGAAAACAAATTGCTGACCAGATTTAGTTTTCAGATTTTAGTGTCACATTTTGAGGAAATGTTATTACTTAATGAAACCTGGCAAGTAGCAAAATATTGAAACTGTGTCGTAAAATGTTGACTCACAATGCATTTCAGTTGTTTTCTGCCAAAATATTTAATCTTCCTGTACATTAAACAAATAAAAAATACAAAAAAGGTCAAAAAGGTTTGACTTTTTTAAAATTGCAATTATCTTGCGACTTTATCGATCTACTTCATAACCGTACAGAGATGAGAGGAATAAGGGGAAAGACTGGAGGGAAATAACAGGATGAACCTCAGTTTCTGGTGAGTCCTGAGTTGAGTCAGAGGCTGACCTACACAAGCACAGTGCATCAGTTTCTAGTTATCTTAAAGCTTAAAGACATTTAACATATTGGTTGTTTGGGCTGAATAAACACGGAGTCTTGAAGCTGCTATATTTTATAGTTATCATCATCATAACATTGTTTGACAATGTGAAAACAATGTGTAAGCGGTGGTTTGCTGTGGTGAACCTACACAGAGCTATCAGATGAATCTGCGGTGGCCCTCCTCAGCTGTATGGAGCTTTATATCAAGTTTTTGTAGCTGTGTGGCCACAACTACTGTTTTGATTCACGCTTGCTGCTCTTATGGTCTTATTTCATCTGCAGGCAGCTGTTTTCTGCAAAAGAGCTTTAAAAACCCCACTGAGGTTGAGAGAAACACCAACAAGCTAGGAAAAATATCTCCCTCAGGAGTGGGTAGAGACCAAAAACAGAGCTAAAAGAGGGTAAATATCAGTGTGATCGTTATTATAGCATCTGCACTATCGAGGTCAGAACTTAAGTCGATGAAGTTTCACAGATGTTTTTTGTGAATGTACAAAAGATGGAGGACTAAATAATTGATTTTCTTTACTCGGCTGATGGTTTTCTATTTTTTCCTCCCAAGTTTTTTTGTTTTCTCGGTCTGCGTCTGGACTCGGCGGGGCTCTAAGGAGGTCACTTTATCAAGAGAAAAAATGTCAGAGGATAGAAAGACATACTTGAACATACACGTCAAAGTGCACTTTGCTTCTGCTAAACTGAATGCGCTCTACGCTACGGCTCTATTTAAAGTGTGTGTATGTGTCTGTGTGTTGAAGCGAGGCGGAGAGAGGAGCACTTTGCCGTCATTAGGTGAGATCATGTAGAGACAGGATGACCGGGTTAATTATTAATGCCCAGCCTTTGGATATATGAAATATGTATTCAGCCCTTGTTGGACATGACATAGAGTCTTTTTTATCTCTCTGCCTCACTCGTCTTAGTCAACGTCTCTCTTATCCACTCTTTTTTTTTAGCTCTGTCTTTGCCCACTCTCTCTTTCAGCCTCTCGGCGTGTTTGGCCCGGCTTCACTCTGTCTGGTCTGTTTCTCTCTCTTCTTTCCTGGCGCCGGTCCGCCTCTCCTCTCCCCATGAGTGTCTGCCCAGAGAACCAGACAGACGAAAGGTGTTGTTTGATGATCCTGCTAGAAATGGCTCGCAGTGTGGCTGTTTTCATTCTGTTTCTACTATTTTTCTCCTCCCCTGGTGGATGTCTCTGTCTGTTTGCTCTTCAGATTTAACAGCTTAGTAACACTGTTGTCACGGATCAGCCGAAAATCCTAAAGAGATGTAGACAGACAAACACACAAACACACACACACAAATGCTGACTTTACCTAGCTCACACTCTCACACACACCAACATCACAGGCAGGCCAGCATGGAGACGATCACAGTTACACCCACAGGGACACACACTTGATTTACAGCTTACTCTTGTGTCACAGTGATATAACCGTAAACCTGAACCAGCCAATAGGGACGTGCCGTCTCAGAGATCAGAGACAGCTGATTGATGCCGTGCTGATGTAACAAAGGTCACAGGGGACATCCACCTAAAGCCTGGTTTAGACTACAGAGGTTTGGGCTGATTTGTCCCTGACTCACCCCTCCTGATAATAAGAGGAAAAATCTGGTCTGGGACCCTGGTTGGTATTGATGCTCAGCCAAGATTATCTGGTAATGTGAGAGGTTTACTGATCCGGTCTGAAACCTCCCGAAATGCCCACAGACTCTTGTGGCTGCCCTGATTATTTCAAACATATTTTTAGTAAAATCTAGATGATTATGTCAGTACTCTCTGAGCAGCCACTGAAAGAGACGAGCTTGCAAGCTATTGTTGGCTGACTGGTCGCCAAGAAACAGATCTGGCACTTGAGGCTAATGTTAGCTAGCATAGACTGAATCACTCTGACTTTGCAACAACAACAACTGTCGCTGGCTGAGATATGTGAAATCATCAAACTTGTTTCTGTCTTAATTTTTAGCTCTAACTGATACATTTAAAGATAAAGAATAAACATGATGGTACAACCTATCTGACGTTTCTGACATCCGAGTCTCCAACCTAACGTTGGTAAAGGTATTCTTATTATAATGAGGTAAAAACAATCAAACATGCATTTTAAATAAATTAGATGTATACACCTTAAAATAACATAAAGTCAATTAAAATGTATGTAAGTTAGAGCGTGTTGCAGGTGTTTTCTACCCAGAAGCTGTTGACTGATCCAAAGTCCTGCCCCCACCTTAGTTAATGTTGCTAGGTCAGACAGGCTTGATGACAAGAAACCAGCTTAGAAGACACAACATCAAAACAAGACAATGTTGGATTTCCTGGGAGTCGCATTTGTCCATTTCTGGGAGAGGCTAACCACCTCCTCACACCTCCGGCTGCTGCTGCGCCAAGCTAGCTGACCCATTCGGCCATGGTCTGTCGGCTGAACCCAGACCAAACTGATATTTACACTTCTGGAAACACACAAATTGCAGAAGTTACGGAGCTTTACAAGACTGAAAAAGAAAAATACATACTGCTCATACATCTTGCTGAAATGGTAACTGTGCTATGCTGTTTGTGTCCACAGTAAAAACGTCTGAACAAATGGGAATGACGGTTGATTAAATATTGATATGATAATGTGTGCTGTGTAGCATGTTTGTGTGGTTAGCCTATATATGAACTCCTTCTGTGTATTGTGTACCTGTTTTATTTTTAATTCCTCTTCATTGTTCGTTGCATTGACCTCAAATCATTGGCTGCTTTACAGCACTCTGTCTTTTATGTAGCCTATTTGCTGAAGTGATGTTTGATCGGTGTGTACTGCGGAGAGCCGAGCACACAGCTGCTAAGCTCTTTCTCCACAGTGTGCCGTTTTTGTTTTTATTGTTTTTGGCTTGTTGCTGTGACATTTACAGGATTTATCTTGTTTTGTGGCTCTTCTGTCAACACCTAGTGTACTTCCATTACCACACAGAACAGATTGTTTACTGAGAAACGGAGCATGACTCACCAAGAAATATATTTAAAAGGTTGCCTCGGTGAGAGATTGCAGGGCAGACGAAACATATGCTCGGGAATTCATGTTTAAAAGAGAGTAAGATGACTGGAGACAAGAGATGACTGAATCATGATGGCTTTAAAAAGAGATTCAAATGCTGTGTGACTTGTTCTTATTTGTACAATATAATTGCATGACTTGGCTTTTCCTCAATAGGAAGTTATTTTAAGAAAATGCTCCTTTTTTCTCCTTCCTGCCATCAAGGCACATGTAATATTTAACACAAAGGAGAAACATTTGGTCTTGAGAGGTGCAGTAGACAATTAGGCTCCATTGACTCGAAGCATCTTCTTTAAACATAGAGCCATGAAGATGAGAGAGAGGACAGGAAGTGTAGACACTGTTGTTGGTGGAAAAAAGGTCCAAGCTAAATCCTCGCCAAACACACTGAAGATCAGGGTTGTAATGGGGAAAGTGCAGGTTGCAAAATAGTGAGTCAAAAATTCTATAATGACAGAATACAATGAGCAGCATCCAGTAGGGAGTGAGAGCCAAATATGTTGAGGAAGAAATGTGTGAATGAAAGGGACACTGACAGCTTGGGGAAGCAGAAGGTTCTGATAACGATGTTCATTTCTTAAACTGGGTATGAGTTTCACTGGTAAACATTCTGTTTTACTATAAATTCTGAATGTCCTTGAACATGACTGAGCGCCTGAACAGACTGGACATCTGGGGTTCAGGCCCTTTAGCCTGACAAACTGCCTACCCAGGCGGGAGTGCTTAAAGTGTCCTTCTGCTATGACCACTCCGATGCACAGTCAGCTCCTGTCAATCGCTTTGCCCTGTGGTGCGTATCAGCTGCAAATGTCTGCACACAGAATTAGCAAACAAAGCTACTGACCTAAGCTAATGCCCTTAGCTTGCTCGCTGAGGAAGACAAAAAACATAACAATCATTGCTGATGTGAAAGCCATTTGATGAAGGAAACAACAGGGATGTCGAAAGCGTCTCGACAGCACTCTCAATCATTTCCGACTCAAAGTACGCTAGAGGGAAGTAAAACAGATGCTGCACCTTCAGTGCAAACGAGGTGTGTAAAATTTACAGTTAATAAAAACAACCAGGAAAGATCGGCTCCTGCAGTTAAACATGCGTCTAGGACAAACCAGCCATGTTAAGACTTTGTTCATGCAGTTGAAAACATAAAAGAAGTAATCAGTTGCCATGGAGACGTCTCATGATTTCATGGCGTACTGGCTGATTAATTATGATCCGCTGTTTTACATGTTTTGCTGATAAGACGTGGCAAAAGAAACAGCTGTGGCCCTGTGTGAGTGTATGTGTGTACACGTTGTTGTTACCTAATGGGGACCTTTCCTGGCATGCTGCCCATGTCGGGACCAGAAGTCCTAATGGGGACCAACAACCAGCAAAACATGATTTGAAAGGCCCTCGTTAAGTTTAAGGGTAAGGCGTGACATGAGGTTAGGTTAAGGTTAGGGTTAGGCATAAACTCGTTAGGGTTAGGTTGAGGCTGCACATACGAAGGGAAGTCATTTTAAAGTCCTAACAAGGATAGCTGCACAAACCTTGTGTGTGTGCGTTTGTTTATGTGGCCGCTTACGTGTGTCTCCAGTGGCGAGTAAATCACAACAAGGGCAAACAGGCGATTTCCTACTGAATCAATCAGTCCTGCTTAACTGAGCACAGAATGCACCTCCGTCAGCAGGTTATAAAGCAGTTATAGGACACACACACACACACAGGCACACACACACACACACACACAATCACCAGACTGTGATGCATGTAATATGACAAAAATGGCAACTAAGGGATATCGATAGCTTTAGTCAATAGGTGAGGAAGGTGTGTATGGATATTTGATTGATACAATGCATATTTTGTTTTATTAGTGCGCATGCATGCATAGTCACACCTTCACTACATCTGAAGGTGTTGTGGCTCAGCTACACACACCTCAGCATGACAATCAGTGTGTGTGTCCCTATGTGATGAGTAGATATTGACTGAGGAGCAGGTAATAAATGCAGAGTGATTATTGATCCCTCTGTGTCTGCTGTGTTTATGAACTGCTAATGGACTGCATTTACTGGCATTTTCAGAGGCCTTGAAAATGACCACAGCTGTAGATCATCACCGTGAGACCTCAAAGTCGCTGACTTACATGTATTTCTGTCCATGAACAGATTTTACAGATTTTAGAAATATTACCCAAGAGGGGACTGTTGCTGTGATTATGCCGCTGGTATCAGATGCAGCCAGGAGGTTTATGGGATTGATCAGCATGGATGGAAAGACTGTTCAGATGAAAGTACTGGATGCTGACTGATGACAAAATAACTTCCTGTATTTTAAGTTTTAATGTTTCTTTATGTCTTTACAGAGAGATACCAAAGGCCAGTTCCTGTTGGACCATGTGTGTAACCACTACAACCTACTCGAGAAAGACTACTTTGGGATTCGATATGTGGACCCTGAGAAACAGAGGGTAACTATCCCACAAACACACAAACATATTGCACAGACCTCCATTTTTTCTTAGTCACTGTCCAACTCATATTCAATTCCCGTCCAGTCTCCTCTGAGCTGTTTTGTAGTGACGGTTTTGTCTCTGTGCGGGGAAGTAACATCATACAGATTTTTAAAACTTGTATAACCTCTCCTCAAAAAGTTTTGGCATTTTTAAAACTTCTTCTTGTCCTGAGGTCACGTCTCACTTAAGCTTTTGTCTACACTGCTACACTGCCCCCACGACTACCAGAGGTACTGCTCGGTCGGTCCAAATCAGTAAACTTTAAGAAAACGTGCAGAAATTGCAGAAAAAGCATTTGTAGACCAGAATAATGTGCATTCTGCAAGCAACGGAAATGTTGAAACGCCATCAAAAATATATGGTCTTATTGCCACTAACACAGCTGGAAAAGGTCCCTACATGTCATGAAAAATGTTGAAACACCGTCTTGAACAGTGGTCTCTGGCTTGGCAGCCGTCTCACCCAGCTGTCACGCTGCCACCCAATGTAAAGTCAGTTCATCTCCATGTAATATGAACATAATATGAGATGCAGTGCATGCTGGTCCCTCTATATATTTTATTTTATTATTGCTTCATGCAGGTCTGCCTCTGAAGCAGAGTCTCCTTACAGATTTTATTTATAGCTTACGCAAATCTTACCCCATTAAATAAATAAAAAAAGATATATGGCAGCACATAATCACAACAGAAGAACCAAAATAAAGAAACTGATGATTACACCTACTTACAGGAAACAGCTCCTCTGAGTCAGCGTGGCCTAAACGGGACTGTTGGATATTAATCAGCAGGCAGTCGGTGCTTTATATTACAAGTTCAAGCGACAAATAATAACAGGATCAGTCTCCATATTTCAAACAGCCCACACACAGAAGGGACCAGATGCTCAGTCTGAAGGGAAGCTCAGCCAGCCTCGAGCTGCAAAACGAGAGGAAATATTACCAAGAAAATACCAGCAAGAGGTGTTACAGCAACCTACAGTAAAGAAGTACGTACAGAACAATAAATACTTTGAATATAGGGCAAGACAAATGTGCCATGTAAGTATCTTTCCATCAGATGTTCATACTCAAAAGTAAAAGTTGCCGTGACTACCAGCAATTAATTCAACATATATAATAAAGAGAGGAATACAGCTTAGTAGAGCATCGTAATAAAGCTTCCTTGATCCCTATCTTTTTCACCTGTTGCTCTTTACGAGAACATTGTGCCAGAATAGCCAGCTCTTTAAACAGTATCTACAATAAAACAGAAATATATCCAATGATGCATTTAAATAAAAGTGTCTTTTCATTTGTTTTTAATGCACTGAAGTTGCCTCATATTGCTGAGTTTTAAGCAATGTGTCATTCAATTATTCATCAAAAACATGAAGAGATTTTTGATTTGGAAAAACTCGTGAGCTCATTGGAGCTCGTTGAAATTGCAGCATACGCCAACTGAAGTCAGTATCTTTATTGTAGGATAACGTTTGTCTTTTCTCTCTCTCTCTCTCAGCACTGGCTGGAGCCCAATAAGCCCGTGGTGAGGCAGATGAAGGGTAAGTGTCACTTCTGTTCCCTTTGTGTCTTTCTGTGTTATTTGGATCAGTGTGTGTGTAAAAGTTGTGTGTCTGGACATTTATTTGTGTATGTGTTTGTTAATGCCTTGCAGTCAGGCCTGCATTTGTCTCCTCGGAGCAGCTTCAGTTTGAGGAGGTCAAACTCTACAGCAAACAAACTACAGTACACCACAGAGACTCATACGCACATACACATGACAGTGTTAAATCCCTTGGATATTCAAAACATGTACAAATTAAAAATCAAATACAAGAATGTAGAATTGCATTTTTATTTGCAAGTTTCAGGGCCTTTCTCACCAGCTGTATCCTCAGTTCACATCGCTCACATTACCATTTGCCTTGCAGTGACACAGCCAGACAAATGTCGGACGCTGACTTCTTCTCCACAGGGAGACAAACTGAGACACAATAAAGTCGGACAAAGTGACAAGAGCAGGGTTTGTCAGACCCACGGCAGGATGCCAGAGGGACAAGTGGCTCAAACAGGAAATATTCTAAGTCACAGAGTGAAATACACAGATGTGGCAGGGGAGCACAAGCTCTAACAGGCCTGACTCTTCTTCGGTGGTTTGTTTCAGGTAGGTGCTGAGGGCAATGAATAGCGGGAGACACTTTTATTTCTAGGAGCAAATGTTTCTTTCTCTTCCTGGAAAGAAGTAAACGAAGGAACAAGGGGAAACTTGGCTTGCTTCATAAAAATTTTAAACAGATTACTCTTTGTCAAGAAGCAAACATTGTTCGTTTCCCTCTGTATCTTGTCTCAAAATAATTTTAACGGACTGATGTTAAAGTCTGGTGTTTATTTTAAAAAGATGAAAAAATATTCTTCAATCAAACTTCTGATGAAACTTGATGCTTTGCTGCAGAATCTCTAAGTGCGATGTTCGTCTGCATTTGGCCGATCTCCTGTGTCATCAGCAAAAAAACATGTCAGTATCTGAGCTTCGCCCACCCTTTTAATGACTGCCCTGTTCTTTCTGCACTCCTATAAATTAATAAAAGGAGCTATTAGCGGCGCATTCTGCTTCATCAGAACATGTGTGAGAGGACAGGAGGAGGGAAGTTGAGGAGATGAGGGGGAAATTATGAGAGATGGAGGAAGAGAGAAGGAGGGGAAAAGAGTGATTAAGAGGAAATGTGTCGGGGGGGTGCTGATTCAGAGGGAGGAGACGGTGATAGATAATGTAGCTAAAGAAAGGAGTCAGATTCGGGGGAGAAAAGAGGAGATTGGTGAGACAGTTTGAGATGAGAGAGGCTGACAGAGAGCGAAAGAAAAGAAAAAGAGACGAGAGAGAGGGATGGAGGACGAGCGTCGGATAGATCTGAGTCGTACTGACACATCACTTCTCCCTTTGGCTGGGTTTACTCTCAAATGAAGATGTGTGCTTTGTGCCTTGTTTTCCCTTTGTGCGTCAGCTTACGTGCACATGCGTCACATTTGAACCAGCGTGTGTTGTGCCAATTCACTTTCTCTAAAACCTTTAAAAAAAAATAAATGCATCTCGGTTCCCCTAAGCCCGAGCAAAGAAGCAGCTCAAATTCTTTGGGAGCGAGTGGGAGGATTGCGTCTTTCATATTGCTCAGCATGTATTATGTAGATGTGTGCTGTTTTTCATCGCTGGGTAATACCACAGAGTATCCCGCCAGTAAAGACAGAGTGGAGAGAGGGCACTCGCTGGAAAGATTTCTGCTCCCATGTTAGATGATACTCACGGTCGTCCTCCTCTTCTGAAAACATCCTTTTTCTTCTCTATTTGTGCTTAATGTCGAATTTAAAATCATTGTACAACATCAGGTGATTCTTTCAGTAGCTTTTTTGAAAGTAATCCAGAGTGCTGCACAGGTTATGGATGACCTTGTGTTTTGTATTTACATTACCTCCAGGTTGGCCTGATTACATAAAAACTACTGGACAGATTTTCACGAAACTTGGATGGAGGATGGGTCTCGGCCCAGAATAGACCACCGTAACTTTCAGATCCAGATATAAGGATGGATCCAGGAATTATTCTCTCACTTTCTTCATTTAAAGTCCCCATGAAATAGAAGGCATTTACATATTATGTAAAAACAATCAGGTAGGGAGGAACTTGTCGAGGATATTGATTGGCGTTTATGTTAGCCAATAGAGTTAGCGCTGAATAAGAGAGACCGAAGGCTGCCAATTTGATGACAGGAAATACAGTACCAAGGTGGTTTTCTTGTCAGGTTTGTTTCCTGGCAGCCCGGGCCTAACATTAATCAGCTAACAACAACACTAACAACTTTGTACGGTGTATATATAAATAAAGCAGGTTAAATCAAGCAACAGTTGCAATAATTTAGAGAAAAACAAGCCAAATGAATAATAAAAGACAAATAACAGTCTGTACACAATACAATAAAATAATACAATTGATGCAGTAACACCACATTAAAAGCCAAATTAAAAAGTAGTTTTTTTTTAAAATACTAAAAGAGTTTATTGTTTTAAAATCCAAGACGAGGCTGGTCCATAGTTTGGGACCATAATGGCAGAAAGCAAGCTCACAAATATGAACGCTAACTTTAGCTGCATGCAAAAACGAGCCAGCGGTGACTGTCTAACACAATGCTCTTCAATCCTGCTCCTTGGGAACACCTGCCCTGCTTGTTTTAAATGTTTCCCCGCCTCAACACACTTGATTGAAATGATTGGGTCATTATCAGGCTTCAGCAGAGCTTGATAATGAGCTGATCATTTAAAATCAAGGGTGTTGGTGCAGGGAGACGTCTAAAACAAGCAGGGCAGAAGTCCCCGAGGGCCAGGATTACAGCAGATAAACTCCCTCCGCCTCCTTTGTGGATTCCCTGTTGTCAAACTGGCTGCATTTGCTCTCAGAGTTTGTGTTGGTGGTAATGAGTATGTATGACAACTAACCATGCCCCCGTTCTCTGTTTGAGGAAGAACGATGACCATTAGGAAGTAAAAGTGCCTGGAGGGAGGCTTTTAATAGGAGCATAATCCGACCGTGGGTGTCATCTAAAATGGTAAAAATAAATAAAATAATTAATTAAAAGAAGGCATTTTCTATCTCACCTCGACTTTTATCACTGTTTTTCATTTCATGAACCCATGAACACATCATCATTGTTTTGTTGTTCCACTAGTTGGCTGTTACAGATCTTCACTGTCAGCACTTGACTGAGGCTAATATTGAATAAAAATTTTTGTGTCATTATTTTTAATTTGTACAATCGTGTGGATAAAACAGGCATTGTGAAGGTGTTACTTTGGGCAATTGTGACAGTATTTTTCATTATTGTGCTGAATTTTTACAATTCAAACTATTGATCGATTAATGGAGGAAAGCAGATTAATCAAAGACATTAGTTGTAGTCCTTCACACATAGTTAAAATTATTTTCATACTTAATAGCTCAGTGCATAAATATATTGCAAATGTGCTAACTTCAATGTGTAAACTTGAATGTTAGCACGTGTGTGCATGACTGCGTGTTAATATGCAATTTTGGGAGATCTGTGACCGACAGGAGGGAGTTACATACATCATACATATCGTATCATACATACATACATCAGAGCTCCATAGCATCACTGACTCTGAGTGTGTTTGTGTGTGTGTGTGTGTGTGTGTGTGTGTGTGTGTGTGTGTGTGTGTGTGTGTGTGTGTGTGTATGTGTGTGTTCTATTTGTGTTTGATTTTTTGCATCAAGGCAAACAGAACCTCCAATCGCCATGGCAACATAAAGCAACATAAGCAGGTCTATATAAGCTGTAGAGAAACATTGCTTCAGTCCGACTCTTCAACTACTTCAACTACTTCAAAGAAAAGGTTCAAGAGACAGACGTGTGATACAGACAATATCTGTTCATCGAAGACAACAGCATTTCACTGAGACAGAGAGAAAATACCGAAGAAAATGGATTTCTCTAGCGAAAACCCAAGAGACATGTCTCGGCAGAGACTTCTTCAAGAGCTAGAAGCGACAAAGGAGCAGCTGAAAAAGCAGAAAATCCTGAAAGAAATGTACATCAACAGGGGAAAAGAAACAACCAGAGAACTGGAGCGGCTGAGAAAGTACAGCGATGATGTAGCTCTCAGCAACGCAAAGATAGCTACTCAGGTGAGAGATAACACCAGGCAGAAGAAGAAGAAGGACCTTCATAGAGATTATGAAGAGCTCCAAGTGGCCCATTTAGTCAACGAGGAGAAGTTTCAAACTGACCTCCAGGCGGAGAAGGACAAGAACAAGCTTCTTCAAAAAGAACTGGATCAGATCAGTGTCTCCCACAATGAGATCAGACTCAGGTATGAAACTGATGTCATTCAAGTCAGACAGCAGGTTGACACCCTTCAGCATGATTTTGTGAAGGAAATGCAGCAGAAGACAACTGTTGAAAAACAGTATGCAGAGCTGCAAATGGCACATGTACTCAGCCAGGACAACTTCACAGCCGAACTCCAGGTGGAGGAGCAGAAGAACAAGCTTCTCCGTGAAGAACTGGAGAAGATCAGCCAAAGGTATAAAGCTGATGTCAACACTGTCAGACAGCAGACTGAGACTATTCAACATCAGCTTCAGAAGGAAGTCCAGCAAAGAAACCTCCTTCAACAAGAACACGAGGAGCTGAAAAAGGCCCAAACATCCAGCCATGAGAAGTTGACTGCTGAGCTCCAAGTAGAGAAGCAGAAGAACAAGCTTCTCCAAGACAAACTGGACAAGATCAGCGCTTCACAACAAGAGACCAGCCAAAGGTATGAAACTGAAGTCATCACTGTGAGACAGCAGGCTGATACTCTGCAGCAGGAGCTTGAGACAGAAGTCAAGTCTCACTCCGACACAGTGTCAAAAGGCTTGCAGATGATTACCAACTTGAGGGCTGAACAGGACCACCTCCGTCACAGGATGACCGAGGAAATCAACAAACTGCAGCAAAACACCTTGGAGGAGCGATGTTATGAGAGACATCTGGAGGAGCTGAAAACTCCGCTTGACCTTCAGATCTCTCTTAACCTTGAACTCTCCACAGAGCAGGAATCCGTCCCTACTCCACCGGCCCCCGAACTTCTGGAGGTGACTCAAGTTCCCGAGGAGAAGCCGTGCGAGCAGCTGTCCATTGCTACTGCACTGGCCCCTGAACTTCTGGAGGTGACTCAAGTCTCTGAGGAGACTCTCCCAGGCAAAAGAAAAAAGACTATCTGGAAAAGAGCCCGTCACTTTCTGGGACTGAGGAAACCAAAGAAGTGGAAGAAATAAGATGGCTTCAACAACTCAAGCTGTCACATTCACCATCAAACATCAACACCAAGGACCTCTCTACTGTGGACAGCCAGTAGATACCATATGTCATCTGTGATCCGGCATGGGGGGGACAGTGTTTCACCATTACCTCCCACAGTAGCACACATATATCTTGCAGACATAGTACGGGGAGTTCATCAGAAATGCTCCCCATACTGTGTCTATAACTCCAAGCCAAATGGGAGCATGCCTATGTTCCCACAGCCCTATGTTCTCACAGCCCTATGTTCCTACCCTAACCACTTCCCCAACCCAAACCTCTTCCCCTTCCCTAAACCCAACCCTTCCCTTTCTCTAACCCTAACCCTAACCTCTTCCTCTTCCCTAACCAAAACCTCTTCCCCTTCCCTAAACCCAACCCTTCCCTTTCTCTAACCCTAACCTCTTCCTCTTCCCTAACCTTAACCTCTTCCCGTTCCCTAAACCCCACCCTTCCCTTTCTCTAACCCTAACCCTAACCTCTTCCCCTTCCCTAACCCAAAAAGTGTGGGACCATTGGGCTGTGGGAACATAGGCATGACCCCAGTCATATGTGTGCTATCTGTGTGACGTTACCTTGTCCTCCCCATGCCTCTGTGGGTTTACCCCGGGTGCTCCGGTTCCCACAATTTTAAAAACAATTGTTAAATTTGTATCTGAATTGGAAAAAAATAATTAAAACAATTAGAAGATATAATTCCTGCACAAATAGCTTTGTTTTGAAGTATGTAGCATTTGTACAGTAATGTATGTAAAATGTAGGACATTGTCTTTGTTGAGGTGAGAACAAATTTTTGCCCCTCAAGCGGTATTTCATGTTTTGCACACTGTCAACATGATCTGTCAAATATCCTGATCGAGAGGGACATAAAATTCATTCAGTAATGAAAACTGATATATCAGCATGCTAACACGCTCAGAAGGAGAAGGCTAATATGTCAATGCAAGGTTAAGTTTGTCATGTTCAACGGTTCACTGTAATAATATTAATAATAACAATAATGATAAACTTTATTTATAGAGCACCTTTTAAAAGAGAGTTTACAAAGTGCTTTGACAAGAAGAAAAAACAGGAAACTCAGGAAGAAACACAACGAAGCTGAGTCTAAAGTGTGTTAAAACAAGAAGGCAGAACAGAAAGTCAATATGATTGAGTCCAAGTAAAAGGAATTAAAGCAAAAGCACAAAAATCACAGAACAAAACGAGAATAATGCAAAAATATAAATAAATGATAATAAAGAATAAAATCAATAAAGGAGGATAATAACGATAAGGAGACGACATCAGTGTGTTTGAATGCTAACGTTAGCTCAATGTGTGTGTGTCTCTCTGTGTGTGTGTGTCTCTCTCTCTCTCTCGCTCTCTGTCTGTGTGTGTGTGTGTGTGTGTGTGTGTGTGTGTGTGTGTGTGTGTGTGTGCTCCACTGCAACTACACTCACAGTCAGAAATTAAATGCTTTAAGACTCAGATCAAAGGAAAAGACTTCAGTTCAAGTGAGACTCTTTGCATGTGTGTGTGTGTGTGTGTGTGTGTGTGTGTGTTCGTGCGCGCCTGTGTGACGAGTAATTACAGTAATTATCAAATGACTAATCAGTATTAGAGGCACACCGTGATTTCTTTTTTTGTCTCCAGTTTTACATAATCCTCATTACTCTGCTCCTCTTCCTCTCCTCTCCTCCTCCTCTCCTCCTCCTCTCCTCTCCTCTCCTCTCCTCCTTAAAACCGTCAACATAAAACTTTTCTCCTCTGCTTCTCTTCTTTCTCTCATGTTTCACATCTTTATTCTCAAACGACTTTTCTCTCTCCTTTGACTCTCCTCCTTAAAGCAACATTACGTAACTTTCTTTTACCTTAAAATAACAGCTTCAAACTCACTGTGGTGGTTCAGTGTCTTGTAATCGGGTGAATGTTGATTTAAATCTTCTCTAATTACTTTTTCTCTTCTAAACTTTCCTCTCATGCTCTTGTCTGTCTTGTCCTCAGCAGCTCAGCAGCCGTACACGATGTGCTTCCGGGTCAAATTTTATCCCAGCGAGCCGATGAAAATCAAGGAGGAGCTCACCAGGTAAACATGAACACAGATGGCGGATTGATGGGATGACGGCAGGTGCAGAGAAAGTGGACTAAAAAAGGAAGTTTCTCTTTTTCTTTTGAGAGCAGCTTCAGTACATAAACTAGCATGTTGGCTACATTCAGTAGCTTGATTGTGGTTTAAGAGCTGTTGACACATTTGAAACCACTGTATTTATTTTTTTTTTTTAAGATGGACCAAGGATTTTTAATATTTATGTGTCTGAGGAGACTCTCGGGAACATTTCCAGCCGTGGTTGGGGCGACAAGAAATTGAATTTTGTGACAGGAAGTCGGGACAACTCGAGGTGTGTCTGGATAAACGTAGTGATGTCAGTGGATTTAAAAATTAACCTAAAGAAACATGAAGCTGCAACATATCTGTGGTTTGTAGAAATTTACAGTGACAACATTTCGTCTGGTGATTGGATTGTTTGTAGATTTAATTAAAAAAAAGATGCATTCACTTTGCTACAGTCCAATTTGTGGAATATCTTGTTTATTGTAAAAACGTTATAATAACCACTCTCTCCCTGCACACACACACACACACACAGACACACACACACACACACACACTGACTGACTGGTGATAATCAGTGATGCTCGCTCAGCGGGGACTCTGTTTACATGTTCTCTGTCCCATCTGAGCTGTTGTCTCACCATCTCTGCTTCTAACGATCAACATTTCTCTCTTCCCTTCCTCCCTCTTCGCTTTTTAACCTTTCCTCCCGTCTCTCCTCCATCCTCTTCAGATCTCTCCATAAGTTCATCCCTCAGGTGTCTCCTCCCTCCCTTCTGTCTGTCTCTCTCTGTCCTCCGTCTTCAGCTCGCTCTCCTCTCCTCTGCAAACTTTACTACTTGAAGGTGTTTTTGTGCATCGTCAGTGTCATAAAAACTCTCTTCCACTTCCCAGCCTCCTCCTTTTTTGAGTTCTCCATTAGTTTCTGTTATGTCGCTCTAGATTTTTTCATTCATCATCCTTTTTTATCCCCCTCTCCTTGCATTTCATCTTCCATCTCAGATTGTCTTAAATAAAAAACAAGCTCATTTCAGAGTCCTCAGGGAGCACCGTGACACTGCACTGCCACTGATGAGTTTGTAGAGGACATTAAAGTCGAGCTGACTTTGGAAAGTTCAGAAGGAACCTCACTCACTGATGAAATCCAATCAAGTGCTCAATAACAAGTCTTTTTTTGGGAGGGATTTTTTTTTCCCATCATAGGAAATCCAAAAACCATTAAGCTAATCTCTGTCTGCTGCACGTGCTCCAGTTTTATTTGAAGTCTGCCGGTTTTTTTTTTTACTTCACATTCATTTTAGGTGATTCTGGGCCTCACAATTTACTCAGCATAGAGTAGTGTAACTTTTATGTAGCGTGGTGTGGCTCATATGACGACTAATATCTTCAACATGATCTTTCTCTAACATAAATCAGACTGTAGTTTCTATGTGCAGACATTAAAAACATCGGCACTCAACGTCATCCAAGGTTTTACTGAATCGGTCAAACGTATTATTTCCTCTGTTTTAAGTTCAAAAAAGTTATTTATGTCATCATCATGGCCAAACAGATGTGGCTTCCCTGAGATAATGAAATAAATAACTTGTGATCTCAAGAAAACATGTTCAATTTTAACTGGTTATCACAGGAAAACTACTAGCTCAGCTGTAAAAGTGTTCTGCATGGATAATAATCGATTGATGATCCCGTAGTGAACAGTCAAAACACTGCTGACCGACACAAACTAAACCTAAACAGTAAATGAGAATGGGAATAACAAACCTCAGAGTGGGAGAGGAAGAGTCAGAAGGAGAGGGGAAGAAAAAAAGGTGAGATCGAGAAACCGACAAGCTGGGAAGACAAATGAGATCTTATAAGACAGAAGAGTTACAGATGAAGGACTTCTTGTAACGTGAAAACAACTAAAAGATACCGTATAAGATCCAGACAAGAGGTCAGGTAGGGAAACAGAAGATGGGAAGACAAAAAGAGGAAGAATATTTGCATGCCACAAAGAAAATAAAACGGAGGGGGACGGTCTAGATAAAACTACAGCGAGCTTTTCACTCCATGCATGCCTAAACTTGCCTCCTTTGAAGCCGTTTCCATAGTAACTACAGTACCAGTCGCTGCTGTATGGTAGTTGTTTCCATAGCAATACTCTCTCTAATTGCCATAGTAACACAGTTTGACCATTCAGATCATTACACACATCTGGAAACATTTAATATGAAGACGACAGTAGTGACTCTCGTTCATAATGTGTGAGTTGTTGTATCAAACGTTACGTAACGAAGAATCGTTTTGCAGAATAAATACCAGATGCTTTGATGCATGCTAAATATTTGTGCTGTACTGCAGCCTTACTGGAGACGAAATAAATGTTTTATTTGAGTGACATTTAGTAGCATTGTCGGTTTATGTTTGTGTGTGTGCGTCTGTGTGTCTCCAGGTATCTGCTGTACCTGCAGCTGAAGAGAGATATCTACCATGGTCGGCTCCTCTGCCCTTTCGCTGAAGCTGCATATCTGGGAGCCTGCATCGTACAGGGTGAGGCCCGGCGACACTGGTGATCCAGCATGTGCTACACTTAAATCCCAACGGACAGTTATTAGGGCCCGAGCAGGGAACCTGCAAGGACCCTATTGTTTTTGTAGTGATCATTTTTTGTCCCAAATGATCGCATTTTTCACTGCCTGAACATACCCCAAAACTCACCAAACTTGGAATATATGTCCCACCTGGCGAAAATTTTTATAATCTGTTGTCGTTGTGAATTTCCATCACTAGGTGGCGCTATAATCAAGGAAAGTGCGTTTTGGCTAATAACTCCCACATACTTTGTCGCACATTCAAAAACCTCATATCCACACGTTCAGTGATATGGCCACGCCCATATCCGCCTACTGTTTTTTTCGCTTGCTCGCGAAATGTCGCAAACCTACTTTTTCGAACTCCTCCCAGGCAATTTCACCGATTTACTCCAAACTTTGCACAAAGCATCTCTGGACCGTTCTCACAAAAAGTTATTAAACGAATTTTGATATTCCAAAGAATACTCAACTTATTAAATAACAACTTCCTGCACATTTCGTTCAAAACAGGAAGTGTTGCATATCTCCACATTGGTCAGTCCGAATGACATGAAACTCAGGATACTACTTCCCCATGAGCCCCTAAGGCACTGTACAAAATCTTGCCCGATGACCACTAGGTGGTGCTCCTTAAATTGAAGTATTTTATATCTCCACATCAGTTGGTCGGATTAACACAAAACTTGCTACAGTCATTGCCAATGCCCTCCTCAGGACATCTGTTGAAGGTTATTTTTTATGATTTTTTATGATTTTTTATTAATTTTTATATGTAAATATTAGCATGTTAGCTCAATAGCTCCCAGGTCATGTGATCAATTGACTCAAAATCATGTTGGGATCATGTAACTACACTGGCTGCATAAGATACGCCTCTTGTTTTTACGTTTTACATCTTTTCATAATTTTTATTAATTTTTATTAGCAAATATTAGCATTTTTAGCAAATATTAGCATTTTAGCTCAATAGCTTCCAGGTCATGTGATCAATTGACTCAAAATCATGTTGGGATCATGTAACTACACTGGCTGCATGAGAGACACCTCTTGTTTTTACATTTTACATCTGTTCATAATTGTTATTAATTTTTATTAGCAAATATTAGCATTTTTAGCAAATATTAGCATTTTAGCTCAATAGCTTCCAGGTCATGTGATCAATTGACTCAAAATCAGTGTGGGATCATGTAACTACACTGGCTATGATGGGAGTCGCGACAAGTAGACCTATGTAAAGATATATACAGTATGTGTCTTTATATGTAAAAACAGTATATATAATTTGTGCCGGACCTCGAGTAATAGCTTAATTTGGCCATATACAAAGTTGTAGACAACCGTAGTCCTGTCCAATCAGAAGCAGTCAGCTGTCACTGTGGCATTTTAAGTCGTCAAAAATAACACTTTTAGGGTCCCGTTACTTTAAACTTACGTGCTAATCCTTTGTCAATGTAGGTAAGAATTTGTTTTATTTCCATACTTTATGAATAGCCTGCATGAATAGAACTAATTTTGTGTTTCAACATTAGCTTGAGTTAGCTACTGTGCAATTAAGGCATAGAATAAGATACAAATATGCTATTATTATATTATTATTGTGTTATTTTTGTGAAATATAGTTAAAAATCTTCCAGTGCATCGTTGTTAAACAGCATTTTGATTGTATACTAGGTCTGATATTGTCTATGTTTCATCTCTTTTAGTTACTCTTCACTCTAAACATAGTTTACTGTCTATTAGCAAGCTAACACTAGCTTTGTTGTTTGGTTCAGTTAGCTGGGTTTAAGTATTTAGTAACAACTAATTTCTCTGTAAGAACTAGCTCGTGTGGAGCAGTTTTGATTTAATGATGTGTAACATTAAATCTCCACTTACTTAACTTTCAGCTCATGTCATAGTTAGGCTGAGTCTGAAGAAGGAGTTGTCGCAGCTGGCTCAAGAGCATCAAACTAACTCTGTCAGTCAAACCAGTCACTCCATTTTTCTGGTCTCTGCCTCATTAACCAGCTACATTTCCCGTCAATACACTTGTGTTGTAATCCCACATTTTAAAACACGGCACGATGTATATGGACCGCTGGGAAAAGGAATAATAAAGACATTTTCCTTCAGTTAATTAGCAGTTACAGTTAAACGGTGAATCACAGTGCGGAGCTTCGTGCTTTAATATGGATTAAGTGTGGAGTTAGCTGAGCTGTATCATAGAAATGAACCCTTCTGGCTGAAACACAAATCGCTGAGCAGTGCAAACACTCTCTGATTGGCTCATATCCCCAGAGAGCAGCGTCTGACTGGCTGCGTTATCGCGACCCAGAGCGTGTCTGCAGCGTATCATTGGCTGCTCTGATTAACGAGGGCAGGTCCCACTTTGTCGGAGTGTTGATTACATTGGAGAATAGGTTGAGGATTATTGTTTAATTAAACTCCAGGCTAGTATTTGATTTAACCTTTTTTTGATGATTGCAAATGAAGAAAGGATTTAAAATAGAAATGAGTGTGTGTTAGGATTTTGTACTGGATTCAATAAGGAAAATGTAAATCTACATAGCTAATGGGTTTGTTCTCTTGTGGGAATAAGAATATAATGAAATAGATCTCTTTTAAAGTCTTTGTTTGGGCTTGAGCAACCAGCAAATTTGCTGACGACACAAAGCTGAAGGAGAAAGAAATACGCTATCTTTGATACCACTCTCACATCTGTTATATCAAGCTACAGCAAATACCTTGTTAGCTTAGCATAAAGACTTGAAACAGGGGGATCCACCTGTGCCCTCAAGCTTAGGAGACTCTGCTCCTGACCAAGAAATAGTCCAGCATATAAAACCATGTTAAGCTGCACATTTCTTCTTACGTTTTTGTATAAGCTTTTGTAAGGCTCAAGAATCATATTTACTGTACAGACATTAATCTTCACCAGACGGCTTTATTAAACCCCTAAAGGGGAAACTCATTTGGCGAACTCAGAGTAGATGTTCGTAAAGAACGTTTCTGCAAATCCACAGTTAAGTTTTAACTTTACGTTTCTTTAGATTCAAATTTAAATGTTTTTCTTGTCACGACACTGTTCTGTTTAGGTTTAGGCACAAAGAAACAGTTGGTTAGTGTTAGGAAAACATTGTGTTTTGGCTTAATATACCTGTTTTGGTCAACAAACACCGTTGGAGATGTCCTGACGTCTTGTTAAAAACACCTGGTATTGTCGCTACAAACACAGCTGGATATTTCCTGTCAGAAATATATAGTTTTTGTCACATCAAACACAGGGGGGAAATCGTTCCAAGGTCTCCTTAAAGATATCCAGTGGGGCCGTGCCAACAAATGTTGAAATATTCACTGGTTTCACACAATGCTGAATCACTAGCTTGGCAGCCTTGTTGCCTGTAAGTCTGCCACCGTCCCCTCCACCTCGCAATATGAAATCAGGTAATTTACATGTACTGTGAACGTGACATGACACCTTTTGTCAATATGATACGACGTCTATGACATGTACACATTTCTGGTGACTGTCCTTTATAAATAACACCATAAAAAAAACACCACAAAGCGAGTTTCCCAAAACGTTATGTTACAGTAAACTGGCTGCATTGATATACTGTAGCATTATAACAACATGTTTAACTGACCTTTTCAGATCATTTTCACACTGATATCACCTTCTGTCTTTAGCTGAGCTCGGGGACTACGACCCAGAGGAGCACCCGTCAGACTACATCAGAGACTTCAAGCTGTTTCCCAAACAATCGCTCAAACTGGAGCGGAAGATTATAGAAATACACAAGAACGAGCTCAGGTAAACGCCATGTGTGTTTCTGTGTGTCTGGTGGGGGCTGTTTGTTGTCTCTGTTATCGGTTCGCTGTTTGATTTGGGTGACAGGCGCGGATGCTCACTCCTGTGATCTCTGTTTTCAAAACATGCTGTGGAGACAATTTTCTACTCTGCAGACAATAAAGCTCTCTCTGTCGTCCTGGCTGGAGACAAAATTGGATGATACCCAGAGATTTGTGCTTCAGTGCACTGCAGAAGGTATCCCAGTCGAGATTCAGCTGAAAGCAAATACAAACTGAAATTAATTTGCAGAGGAATGAGCATGAATTATTTATTATCACGCCTGTTTTGGACACCTTTGCTTGTTAGTGCAGGATTTTCAGAATTTAAATTTCCGATGAAGATCAACCTCGCAGCCAGGATGGATGTTAGTAAAACATGAGCTTAACCCACACCTGATAAATAAGATGTTCTCTCCTTGCACGAGGAGATAAATTGGCTGTGGAATTAAATGCGATACAAGGAAGAAGCTAAATTAAAGACGACGTTAATGCACCGAGAGATTTCTGCAGAAAAATAAAGATGATGATCGTTAAAAACAAGTAAAACATGCTAAAACTGTTGCCCCACTCTTACTCTGCACAGACAGAACATGTCTCCTTCATCATAAGATCACATGGTTAACAGAAATGTACACACAAACCCCCTCCCTCTGGTTGTTTGTGTGTATTTGTATCATCGCTGCAGCTCCTGAATCATGTTATTAGGTTCGTGACCGTCACACTTACAGCGATTATACAACATCAAAGGCAAATCCTTCATTTCCCTCAGCGCAGAGGCAGATGATGCAAAAATGCCCTCCGTTTGCCCCCGATGGGTCCGACGAACGGGATTAACAGCATGTAGATCACTGCTGAGCTGTCGAAGGTCACTTCAGGTGGTTTGCGTGTGTCTGTGAGATGTGTTTTCATAAGTCACGCACATTCTTAGACGGGTTTAACGTTTTCCCTCCATGTGTGCGTAGACAGAACGTGTGACGCGTGAGCAGTTTTGATGTTGATTTATTTGTCTGGCATCAGGATGAGTAGCCGCGTACATAAATGAGTTTACTTTACGGCACTTAGATTAATGAGCGAGTAACGCCTCGACACCCCCAACGAACACGTAGCCACTCTGTTTCTGCAAAATTTAAAATGACTTTAATTAGTGAAACATGCTCAACTAGAATTAGGCATTCATAGGATTTCCATGCTGCTACTGTATGTGAGCACAATCATGGAAAAAAAAGATAAATCAACTGTTAATTGTAACTGCCATTTTTTACTCGCAGGGAAACAATATAGTAAAGATTAATTAAATCAACACGCAGGCATCACCGTACCGTTACTGTTCTCATAACCAAACACACAGGGACACACTCCGTAAACAGCGCCGCCATGATGATTTTTACACAAACCTTCCTCTCTCCTCCTCCTCTCCTCTCTTTTAGGGGCCAGGGTGCTGCGTTTGCAGAGTTGAACATGCTCCAAAGGGCCCACAGCCTTGAAACGTATGGAGTTGACCCCCACCCATGCAAGGTAACATCAGTGGAGAGTTTCATCCAGTCCGGCAGTGAGACCTGGAGCTGCTGATGTTCACACTGTTCCTCTGATGACAGTGGCTCTGATCATGTGTTAACAGTTAATGTTACAGTGAGAATATGTTCAGGATGAGCACAATTCATCTCTTAAGTGTGAAGTTACACTATTACTACAACACTAAAGTGTGTTTATTATTGTAAAAGGGGTGATGTGTAACAATTTGTAGCAATTTATAAGTTTTAATCACTTTTTTATTGGCCATAGGTGAGTGGGTTGTAACGTGACGTGAAACCTTCCCCAGCTAAACTTTCTGTAACCCAAAGAGTTCGGTTGCCTGTGAAAGATTTGTTTAAGTTGTTTCATGGATCGTGGATTTATCTGCGAGGAACTCGGGTCTGATTTTCTGCAACAGCCCAAAGGATGTGACTTTATGCACGTCTCAGTGCCTCTCTGTGCTCCGCTAACAGCGAGCAACAGTAGCTAACGTTTAGCGACGGAGTCCGCTTACATAAACTAACGACCAGCTTCCACAGAGCCCCTTTAAATAATGAACAAAATACAATTTGGGGGTCATTACTGATTTAAAGCTCTTTTCAGTTGCAGCCGTTCATTAACAGGTTTGAATATTCACCAAAGTCGTTCATGCAGAAGAGCGACTGTGCCGATCACACACACATCCTCACCTGTCCTCTGAAACCTTCGCTTGTTTGCCTCTAATCTGCATATTAAACAGATGAATATACACATGATTAACTTTACTGACAGCAGCCTTCCACCAAGAGAAGAGCAAAACTGGGTGAGACAGGGATGGGATGAGGCCAATGACTATCATCAGATCCAAGTCAGCTGCTACTTTACATTTTCAACAAATAGAAGCTTTCTGGAATCAATATTCGTATTGATCCGTCAGAGAGGATTTCAGGAAGGGCTTCTGCAAGTTAATGTCCCTGACCTCCATCTTTATACTGTTAATACCGTGCTACTGTTAGTGCTGTGGTTTAAAAACTGCTTGTACTTTATTCTTGGTGTTTCTCTTGTCGTGATGGATGAAACAGGCTGAATCTGATAGCAAAAAGTAATATTTTACAATTCGCTATCTGCTCATCCTCGAAACAGAGACGCCCTCCCTCAGCCAGCCGTATCGCAGCACGCCAACGCTGATTAACAAGATATTTACATTCGGTCTTTTCGAGAGGCTTCTCTTTATCTGCAGCTGCTTTTAATTTAGTTTGCTGGAAAGGGCTGTTACTGCAGCGTCATGTACATGCAGATCTGTGAAGATCAATAATCAGAGAGAGGGAAAACATGGGGAACACAGAGAGTAAAGGAGCAGCAGGGGAAAGAAGGTCTACAGATGATAAGCAGCGATATGGTGTGTGTGACTGACGGGAACATATTGTGCTCAGAGGTGATATTGGCTTTATTTTGTCTCAGCATGTCAAACTGAGTGTACCTGTTGGTGTTTTCTCTACCTTGTTCCTGATGCCAGTTGGGGGAGTTGAAGTTTGAAACAAACAAGTGATTTTGTGTAGGTGCCATTACCATGGAGATTATTAATGGCCCACTCGCCTCCCCGCTGTTAATCAACCTGTATCCCACGATGTCCTGCGTCTCACGCTACATGTTTGTGCGTGTTGTTTTGTGTGTTTGCAGGATTTCACAGGCTCCACAGCCTTTCTCGGGTTCACTGCCACAGGGTTTGTGGTCTTCCAGGGAAACAAGAGGATCCACCTCCTCAAATGGTACGAAAATGTCCCTTATTCTTGTATATCAAGCGTAAACTATCACATCTCATCTTAACACGCTCTCACTCTGTGTTTCTTCTCAAATGGAGCTGTAACATTTAATATGATCAATTTTAAGTGACGGTCTTTGCCTTAAAGGTGCAAAATTTTAGTTGAAAACATTCAAAAATTACCTAAAATTTTCAACAGTATGTGAAGAAATAACATTTGTATCTATGTGTTATGTTGTAGAGATATCTACTGAAGTTAGCATGCTAACCAGCTAGCCAGGCCCGTCCTGAGCACCAAGTCGGCCTTTAATGTTGCAGCTGGTCAAGGTGGTGTGTTGGCTCACTACCTTGTGCACTATTGGGTAGTTGAATAAAGAACCATGGTGTTCGTATGTTTTAATTTGTGTTTCTGTGCAGGAACGATGTTAGCAAGCTGAAGTTTGAAGGGAAAACGTTTTACGTCATCGGGATTCAGAAAGAGGTGAGCGCAGCGTCCTCCTGCATGCACTCGCTCCTCTGCAGGGTTAAAAACCAAGAGTAAAATGTGCCGTGTAGTTTCCTCCATCACTATGGTGAATTGTGTAGTCTCGTACTGGAAGTCGTCATCATCATGCTGACCTGCTAGATCCCAACCTCGACCACGATGTTTGTGTAGATGCAGAGATACTGTCTGTGCTCATTCAGATCCAGTTGTGTGTTAATGTACTGTACATCCTTTTATTCTCTTTCCTCCTGTCCCTTTCTCCCTTTCTTCATCTGTGTAACGGTTACATCAGATAAATGTGCTATGAAATTGTTATCCTGTCCACCATCACACACACTGTATATGTGTGTCGCTGTTTCAGATCTCCTTAACAGGCAGGATTCACTGTAACAGGATGGTGGGTGTGTTACGACTAACCTCCTCACTCACGTTATGTGTCGACTGTGGCCCAAATATGAGACTCCTTCGCTAACATCCGTGACAAAGAGCAAGTTAGATAAACACCTGAAACGGACACAGACACTTAAAACGCTGTGTTAAATTGCAACAAGAGCAGGTGTCTTGCATTTGGGACACACGTTTCATCTGTACGCTCGATGTTTGTCATCCAGAGCTGTGGTAGATTCTGAGCAGCGACTTTATTCCTCATATATGAAGGACGATTAACGCATTAACTCGTATTGATTCAGTCACAGGTGCTGTAGTCATCACTGTAGTTAAAGCCAGGTTGCTCTTTAATCTACCAATCAGCGAATCAATCAGCCAATCAACTACTCTCCTCGATCAGAAGCTCAAACCAGCTCTCTCATCGTCTTTTGCTTAACTTGTCAAGTCTGTCCACTTGTCTGTCTGTTTGGCAACTCATGAATGGCTGAAGATGCAGTTTTATCTTTGTGTTTCTGTCTCTTCTCTCTGTGTGTAAACATAGTCATCGCTGGTGAGTAAATACAAGTGATAACAGCAGCACAAAACATTCTTAAAATCCTTAATTTTGATTTCTCTCCCCCCACAGTCCTCCAGCCCTCACCTCACTTTATGATTGGAGGAAACCTTTTTTTTTTTTTTCATCTTTTCATCACCTGTGTTGTTTGTGTCATTTTGTTTTATGTAGTTTTAGGTCACTCAGTTTCTAGTATTTGTAGCTCATGTGTGCAAACATTCATTTTGAGTCTTTGTCAATCAAAGTATTCAGTTTTAATCCTCCACCTGTACGACTTCTGCTCATTCTCTCATCGTCTAAATAAGCTTCATAGCTCCGTTATGAGTAAACTATAGATTATGATGCATAATCTATAGCTGTGTCCATTTCGTGTAGTCAATGTTAGAAAAGTGTCGATCTCTGTCCTTATATGTGTGTGTGAGAGAACGAGAGTGTGTGTGTGTATTTACATAATATCTGTGAAGAGTTTTCACTGTATTTTATATGATGTGTAGTCTGTGCGACAGGTCACTGCATGGTTTCACTGTGTGCCCTCACCTCTGTTGTTCAGCCTGGAGCACATTAACTCAACTGTCCCACTTTGAGCTGATGGCAACTTTTCACTGATTTTAATACATTTGATTGAAATGTGTTTTTAAACAGCAGTTTATCTATTTTATAGTATTCCTTGGTTACCGTTAGGTGGAGTTGTAGTACTCAAGACCGGTCTCGTCTCGGTCAGACAAAGAGGAATTTACTTCAAGACCACAAAAGCAGGATTATCAATGTATTTCAATACTAAAGTTATTGTTTCATACATTCAGTACTTAATGATAGTTTAGATAGGGTCTTAGTCACCCAAGAAAAACCTCATGCTTGCACAACATTTTTTGATTATGTTCGGGTGACGGTAAAACCTGTAAAAGGAGTGTAGAATAAAGACGGCTAAGTGGATTTCAGCTCCTTCATGTTTGTATTTGTTTGCTCATAAGAAACAAAGTAAAATCCCCCACACATAAAATTCACCTCTGCGATGCTTTTTGATTATTTTATCAAGACAGGAGAGCACATAGTTGTATCATTCATTGTCGGACTCAACGCTGGGCTTGATTTGTTCTCACCCCACCTTGGTCTTTGTCGTGCCTTGGTCTCGGTTTAGGGGGTCTTGACTACTACAACACTGTCTTTTGGTGTTTTAGGTTAGAAATAGATTTTAATGGTTAATTTAAATGTGTTTAACATTACACCAGCGGATAGTAGTTGAAAACGTGCCTAAAAATGAGTGTACTTGTTACTGTAAATGCTGTTGGACTGCGTACTTCTGTAGCCTCTAGATTCAACTCAGCATCGTCAAATGTCGTGTCTCAAAAACACTGCTGCATGTCAGCCAAAGTGGGACTCAAGGCAATCTGTAAATAAAATTTAAACATGCAGTTCTGGTACTTTCACACACACACACACACATACGCACACACGCACACACATGGCTGTTGAGCACATGTGTGTAAATCACACCTACATACTGTACCTATTATCACTGATGTGTGACACTGAGGGGGTTGAGCAATAAAGCTGACTTTAGGAAGAGGAACAAACAGGATCAGCGCACAGCTGATGATTTCTGGACCGGCTCATGATTCCAATCTTCTTCTCAAAAACATAAAACAAAAAAGAAAGATTTTTCAGTGAGGTGTTTCACGGTTGTTCCTGTTTTACAGTAACTCACCCCCATTTTATTGGTCTCCTCTCCCTCTCACCCTCTATCCTCGTTGTCGAGTAGCATCGATCTGGTATCTCGTATTACCCGACACACGGGCCTGAAAACGAGACACTTACAGGAATATATCCCTCCTCCTACTCCATAAAGACCCACGTTCTGCAAGCTACAAGCTCTTTTGCTGCTGACCGCTTCAGCCAAACAACTATATCTGTCCTACATGTTGCTAAGCTCACTGCTTTGGGTCTGTGGGTCAGCATTTTGCACAGCTCCCTCTCGTTGTGTTCAGCACTTCTCTTGTCCTTATTCACATGTAATCTCATTCATCATCCTCACTTGTCTCTCTTTCTCTCTGTCTTTGTCCTTTTCCGTGCAGAAGAAACTGGTGTTGACATTTCACACCTCGACCCCTGCTGCGTGTAAGCACTTGTGGAAGTGCGGGGTGGAGAACCAGGCCTTTTACAAGTGCGTCTACACACAAACACACACACTCACACACAAATATCTAGGAAATGTATGAAGCTGCTCTTGAACTCAGAGAGGTTATTCACAATTCACATCCGTCCTGAATGATCCGACGTACAGTAAGTCCGTCTCGACGTATCGAGGGACCACTTGTGATCGGATCTCACTTCCTCGCTCTACATCCAAACTAACATGTAAATCAATGGAACAAACAAACAACTGACACATTTTACAAGGAAAGAAACAACATTCAAAGCATTAAACGCTGAATTTACAGTAAGCCTCGGCTGATTTGGGATTTGGCATAGCCGTTTCGCAAAGCTAATTAAGTTTCCCATCATGCATCAACTCTAAAAATCAAACTATTTGTTCAGGGAGTCTGGTAATATTGTGGCATTTTGTCCCATGCAGCCCAGACCACCTTCGAATGTGGTCAGGGTGATCAGATCTCAAAAGCGTCCTCAATGCATCTTGGGGGCGTTCACACCTGTACTTCACACCTGTACTTGTGATCGGATTACTCAGGATGGATGTTGATACCAGGTTTGAACAGCCTAAGAGACACTTGAGACTGAGCTGCATTATTCCACCACAGAATAAATAGTTAATATTGTAGGTGAAGAAGCTACTTAGATACCTAATAGACTTAATGAAGAACATAGAATTATCATAGAATTATAATATAATATAAAAAAATCAACCGAGTGCCTAAAATAAGCTTCCCTTTCAGCACATTATCACTGCTTTCACTTGACGCTCTCGCCCGTCTGCAGCTCTGCTTCACTCTGCTGCTGTCCTTCAGTGGGGAGCAGCTGATTGCTCCGAGGCCGTCGCTCTGAATATTGACTCACTATTGACACTGCCGGCGTGCCAGGAATGGAAACAAGCTCGGGGATGATGGCGAAAGTGAGAGAACGGAGACTAGCTTTTGTCTGAGGTCATGGCTGCGACAAGGTCGCGAGGAAACAAAATGAATATCATGAGAGCACTAAAGCTGTCAGACTCATGATCGCGTTCCTTATGTATGTAACAGTTTCACGAGACCTGAACCGTTTGTCCTTCGTTCACCTCCTCCTCCGAGCACCGAGAAAAGATCAGAAGACACGTGACTGATGTCTGATATGCTGTTCCACAAACTGCTGGCCCAAGGTCAGGAATGAACTTTTAATCTTTAAGTCAGCAGGTACAGCTGAAACCATTACTTTTGATCAGATCTCATTTTTGAGGCTCCCAAGACTTTAAGAGCGCATCCTCAGGAGCACTCTTAACGTCACATGTACGGAAAATGCATTTAAAAACCGAGTCCAGAGGAAGAGTGAGATAAGGAGGCAGTGTGATGAAGGTGTGGAGCAGGATGAGAAGAACCGCTGGCTATTAACATCTGCTCAGATGTGACGTAAAGATGTCAGGTTGAAGGAGGCTGCTTTGTGAATTATTCCTCCTCCACACTGTCAGTCGCTCTATAAGTCCACCCCTCGCTTTTAACGCAACCCTTATTTTCCCATTATGTTCAATGACTTCATTTTTAACATGTTTAAGTCCTGTTTGCTGAATACTAGTTGATTTCCCTCAACATTGAGCCAGTTTTGCTGTGGATGTCATCTCGTCTAATTGGATATAAGAAAGCTTGCAAAAGAAGCCAAAGTCATAAAAGCTTTCTGATGAAAGCCCTCGCCTGTGTAGCCCTGGATGTAGACATCTTAATGACAGCAGCTCATGTGTCTGTGAGAGGCGGACGGACGGGGAGTGGATGTCATATCGGATGTCAGACGAGCATCAGAGCAGCTTAATCAAATTAGAGCGAATTGAGTTTGTAAATGGCAGCCAAGCAGAGCTTCTGTCTCCTTCTCTATCTGTCTCTATCTCTATCTCACACTAAGCAGATATGTATACATGCATATCTGCTGCTCTCGAGTTTCTCACGATAAATGATCCACAACCAGACATAAAGGTTTGACCTACAGCACTAACTTTTACCTTGAAACACCTTCCTCTTCTGCTTACTAAGGATGTAGTCTGTGCTCAGGAACTCACTGCCAGCCACTCACCGTTGGATGCTTTGTAATGACGAAGGTCTTTTTTTGAAACTCTCTCTGTTTCTTCCTCCCTCTCTCTCTGACAGGTGTGCAAAGTCAAGTCAGATAAAGACAGTTTGTAGCAGTAACATCTTCTTCAAAGGCAGCAGGTTCAGATACAGGTGAGACAGTGTTCATACTGTTTGTCTTTTTTTTGCAGACAATACAATGACAGGCAGGATCTTGACTGGAACAGATGCCCTAAAGGAAAGCGGGCAGGATCTGTGTGTGTGGCGAGAGTTGGAAAAAGTGATGTAGGAATATAACCAATGACAGCAGGAGTAGATGCAAAGACACAGGATCAGATTTAAAAAGGCAAATTCACCCACATTTCATCAGCAGGTCTACACTAGACTACGTCAAACCCGTCGTCATGCTGTAGATCAGCGCGCTGCGTCTCCTCTTCGTACACGAGCGCCTACATCCAGCTTGGTGTTTGTTCGTGTGATTTACCGACCCTAATATCACAGCAAAGCCTTTGTATAAGTCTGCTATTGGAGCCGTGTTAGCCCTGATTCTCCTCTCAGACAAAGCCCTTTAGCGGGCTTTCCCTTCAGTCCGCTCCATTTCATCAACTAGCTGAAGCAGTTTGGCTTAAAGGCTCAATGATGACTAACAGCATATTGTGGAGTTTGTTCTGAGATATGGGAATTGGTCATTTATGCAAAACAGGTCCACAAACGAAGGCGATATTCTTGAAGCAGAGCAGATCAGGTCTCTAGAGAACTTGTGTTGCAGCACACAGCACTGATGTCCTTTGCACTATCAAGTGGATGTCTACCACTCCAGATGTCTCAATTCAGCCCCTCTAATTTACGACCTAACCATCAATCTCAGCAACAATAGCCTAATGGGATGGTGGAGCCTGATGGCTCGAAACAGAGTCCAGAACCTCCAGTCGCCCAACAATCAGACTAATGGAGCTGCTGACCCTGCTGGCAGGAAGCTGCCGCCCAGCAGCCCAGAAACAGACAAAAATTACAAATGTTTCTCTTCTGACATCGTCCTGACACACAGAATCACATCACTTACTCTTTTACAGACCCACTTTTTACACCGTAATAATCTGTCACTGTATTTGTACAGTGGTTCCACCTTTTTGTCTTTCTTACAATAAGTACATTTACATGCACGCTAACATCCTGGATTTGTGGGCTACGTTTTGCACGTGTAAACAGTTTATCCCAGTTTCAGAGACCTGCAGTCCTTTGCCCTGAAATACCTCAGTACATTACCTGGAGTGCTCTGATAGAGACCAGTATACTTTGGCATGTAAACACCTTATTCAGCTTTTCTTTCTAATGGCTGAGCTGGTGAGAAATCAAGACACACCTTCAGGCAGACTATCAGATACTTGGAAAGTGTTATGATCATGTATGAATAACCAGGTTTTTTTAATGTTACATGTAAACACCATATCCCAAATATAATGAAAAACTCATAACATAAAACTAATGCACATGTAAAAGCACTAAATAATCGCGTGTCTCTCCTTATTAGCGGAAAAGTAGCCAAGGAGGTGATAGAAGCCAGTTCTAAGATTCAGAGAGAGCCGCCGGATGTGTGCAGGTAAGTGACGAATCACCTGCACTCTCTCACACAGTAAGAAAACAGTAGGGAAACAGCCATTAAAATGAATGGATTGCTTCTTTACTGTAATATCACACTACTATACATGAATTATACATGAAAGGTCAAACAGAGCTCAAAAAATGTGCTCGGGAAGCTTGCGAAAATAGAGCAACGTCCGGAGCGGACGTGCTTTCGTGATGCACCTGAACGTGACTCACAAAGCAGTCAGTGTGGTCCGTGTTTGTGTTTTCAGAGCCCAATTTGGTCAGAGTCGAAGTTATAACTCTCTGAGCCATAAAAACCTCATCATGAACATGGAGCCGCTGGTACCCGCGCTGCCCTCCCCCAACGAGTACGAAGAGACGGCCACAGAGAACGGTAGGACGTCACTTTAATTCATTCACACAAACATTCACCATTGACTTGTTGCACATTAGCATCATATTAGGGGCATATTGGCCATTTATTAGTCATTATAAAGCATTATGTGAAGAATATAACTAATTCACTAGTAGATCTGTGTGGTTTAATACTGTAAGTGTCGAACTACTGGTGAATTAGTGATGAGCCAGACCTATTAGGGAACATATTCTGACTTAGAAAGACAATGGAAATACAGTATATAATATCTAAGGCGTCTATGATTTAAAGGTCCAGTATGACCATTTTTCCATATTCACCAGTTCACAGTAGGAACAGAGATATCAAGATAAACCCCAAAAGGCAGAAAGTCCAAACGCGAGCAGACACACGCCCATGGCCTCCTGCCACAGACCTCTGGAAAGTCACATGGTGTCTCCCTTGTGTAGGCAGCAGCACATGCACAACCCTCAGACAGAAAGCGTTAATTGAGCAGCTGATGCTCTCATCCCTCCATCAGTCCCGTCTCCCTGGAGACACCAATCGCAGCGTGCTAAAAATACCCTTCCCATGATCCTCCCCGAGTTCACCACCATGCCTGCGCCATGTGTCTGCCTCTGTTTGTGTTTCAAACGCCTTGTGACCTCTCGGAAACAGAGACATGGACCCAGTTTTTGATGTCGTTAAGGGAAACTGTGACGACTGTTTCAGTCTTTGTATGCTTCTGTGGGCGCATGAGAGCTTTTACTTGTTCATTTTCCTTCATGTAGGGTGTGTCTGAATGGCCAGTTGTTGCATCATAGAAGTGAAAGTCGAGTACATCGATGCTGTGTGTGTGTAATTATCCCTCCCCATTTTGTTTCATTTTTTTTGCAGCTTTTTCCACATTTTAATCTTCACTTTGATCATTTGTAAAACACTAAAACTATTATTTGTGTGAATATTACGTCATTTGTCCCTCGAGAAATTTGCCTTGGACATACAGGCTACATTAGACATCATGGACATCAATCATATAAATGCTCTTTTTATGAACTCAGTATTGAACAATAAACTACGTTAGACAGTCATATTTATCATATTTATCATATTTATCACACAGAATTTAAAAGCAAGCAATGATTCATTTTACACATTTGTTATTTCGTTATAATTTCCTGTTTAATACCTACAAATGTTTCCAGGAAATAAATGTGTAATTTGGTAGAAATTATTGTAAAATTACAATTTAAACACCATTTAAACCCAAGTTAATATTCCTTGCACGTGTATTTACTGTAAGAAACCAGTGATCAAAAGTACATTTACTCAAGTACTGTACTTAAGTATATTTTCAAGGTACTTTACTTGAATCTTTCCAGTTTTCTGCTACTTAATACTTCCACTCCTCTACATTTTATCCCACTATATTTATTTGATAACTTTAGTTCAGCTTGTTGTTACTTTGCAGATTGCATCATGCATCAGAGTCAAAGTAGTGCATTTTGAAATTAGATTATTTTATCAGCAATACGATTTAAAAACACTGATTTCGATTCTGTACATGTTAATATATGTATAATCTACTTGTACTTTTGATACTTAAGTACATTTAAAATCAGAACCTTTACTCAATTACTATTCATATGGGTGACTTTTATTTTACTTATAGAGTATTATTTTAACAAGATATCTTTATTTTAACATAACTATGAGTTTTTACAGCACTGTTAGAAACTGTATTCCCTGTTTATGTTGACACGTGTGCCTGCCTGCAGCTAAATCTCACATTTTTTGATTGCAGCTGATTAAAAGATTCTAGTTAGAAAGTGTACTAATCAAAACTATCTAGTTGCTCTATTATTAGCACCATAATACATAGTTATTTCTACGTATTTTTGTATGAAGCCAGAGTGGTGAGCGGTATAATGAGGGTGGTTGCCGGAGGATATTTCAGCTGAGCTATCCATCAGCTGGCCTGTTGACACCTGGCTCAGAGCTGAACTTGGATCAGTTCTCCCCCCATGAGAGGGTAGAAGAGCAGGGTCTGTTTTTCTTCCCCTTATGAGGTGATGTGGCCGAGCAGAGTAACACTGCCCGGGAGAAAACGCAGTGAAGCAGCACAGAGTGGCTGGTATTCTGAGGCTTTTTCCCCAGGACACAACACTGTGGGTTTTTTAGTGTTTCCCTCGTGACATTTTCCGCATGTTATCGTTATTCTATGTCACTTTTTCTCTCCTTTATTATTCCTGGCACTCTCCACTGCGCCCTATTATCTGATTGAAACATAAATCTTGTTCTTAGGGAAGAGCACAGGGTTAAGGTTACACAAGACAAAATGAGCACCGGGGATGGAGAGAATATGACGGAGGAGGAAATGGACTGTAGGGGCTGAGAGGATGAACACAAGCTAGGGAGGGATGTTGGATGTCAGGATGTACAAGAGGGAGAGGTGTTTGTCAGGAGGAAGTGAGGCTGAATGTAAGGCAAATGGAAGGTCGTATAACAGAGGAGATGTACAGAAGCTCACACAACATACAAATTCAAGCGTTTATTTACTGTTTTGGTGAGACCTCAAGCCGACTCCACATTCAGCTATACTTTCAAAATAAAGTTAGCTGACAAACAGTTCAGATATTATGACTTTTAGACTGTTATTAACGTCATCAAATGGTCATAGATTTAGGAAAAGATCATACTTTGAGTTTAAATAACAAGCTTCAAGTACGTGACATACGTGTTACTCAGGTGACATAACATAAGAAAGATTTTGAGATATTTTAGTGTGCAAATCCAACTTGAACTCAAAATGTGAGGGCTGGTAGATCCTAAAAAGTGCGGTTCACAGCCAAGGAGACTGACTCTCATTACTGTGAAGTTATTACTGCAGTGTTGTTGTTTTTGTTCCTTCGTCATCCATCTATCCAACCCTCCACACACCACTTTGTCGTTCACAGAGAGGGATGCCTTTCTCACCTTTCACCTAACGCCTTCCCTCCATCTTCTACACCCCTCCCTGCTCTCTTTCTCCCTCCTCACACATCGACCTGAGCCATGCTACGAGGCCTTCACATCTGTACTGTACATTCATGCTGTCACGCCATCACTCTCCTCAAACTGCGGATGGACTTCTTCTAACTCTCTCACGCCTCCTCTGACAGGATTTATGGCCTTTCCCTCACTTTCTCCAGCCCATCCACCTCCTCCGTATCTCTGTCTTCCTCTCATCTTCCTTTATACCATTTAGAGGAAAATCAATGCTTCTTGGCTCAGGGTCAAAGAGCTGCAGCAGGGAGCATCTCGTATGTCTCAGTTGGTTAGTTTGGGAGGGGCAGGAGGTAGTCATCAAATCAAAAGGCCTCATGCACCACTGACAGGATACAGGCTGAGTAATGACAGCAGATTCAGTTTGATAAAGCCTCATGTCCTACTGCACTTCCTGCTACACTGTGTTGCTTGCTCCTCAATAAGATATAACGCATTTTAGTTGTTTATGCAACTGTCAAGGGTTAGTAATAAGACACTAGTTGGAATATTTTGGCACTAAGATAACATACTTTGGTTTTTGTCCACTGTTTAATACTTTATAATCTTTATTTAATACAGAGAACAACCCATCGCTCTGAAAAGATAAAATATTACTTCAATTATATTATATATATTACAACAATCTTTTAAGGCTCCAGGAGAAATGAGGTTGAGGCCCGAATATGGCTTTAAATCAAGTGGTGTGATTAAAAAAATCCGGATGGCGACAGTCAAATGCAGCCTTCATAACACCTGCCTTCATAAAGAGCAGTCAGATGCAACGAATCGTACAAATCGGGATAATGGCGAACACTTTTAGGAAGTCTCTCCTCAGGTGTTCATGATGTTGCACTCGGCTGAACACACTGAAAGTTACAAAAAGTAATCCTGAGAGGAACAAAAAATAAAAGATTTTAGAGTAGCACTCATCGCCAAGGTCCAACAGTCCCTTTTAAACCACCCATAGCTGCTAAACCATTTCATAACTTAAGCTCACCAGATCTCACATTGTTAAAGGAAGGGAGAAATCATTCCTGGATCCGTCTCTTTATCCAGATCCACACCAAAAGTTAATGGGATCTATTCTTTTTCTGTAATCCTGCAGACAAATCAACTAAGAGAGAGAAGTTCATATCCTTCCTATGCCATGTAGGTGTCAGATAATCGTAGAAATGAGTCCTTTCCCCTCTGGCAGGAAGGAGACAGCGATTTAGACTCTCTCTCTCTTTTTATTTCTTACAAAAATACTTCTGTCCCTTTTGAGTGACCATGAAACAGCAGATTTTTTCGGAAATAGTTTCACATACTGTATATCCCAGTCAAACACTGACTGTTTTAAGAAGGCTGCTGCAAGGACTTTGGGATAAAGTGTCCTGGAGATGGTCTAGGATCACCGTCTATATTCAGAGCTCTAATCTCCGCCATTAGAGAGGAAATAGGAAGCTGACCCAAGGTCTGTGCTGACCTTGTTCTGTTTGTACAGCCTGTCCTCTTCTTATCTCCCAAAATCCACACACACACACACACACACATAAAGACTTACTTAGGTCACTTTTGGGGAAACTACATCGACTTAAATTCATTTCCTGGATTCATTGCTTCCTCAGTTTTTTTCACCACTGGTCCACAATTAACTGGCTTTGAGTCACGTGTCCCTGAAAGTAGTCATACACACACACATGCCCACACACTGGTCATGTTTTGGCTATCACTCATGATCACTACATGAGGATTAGACTTCATATTCATGTCTCAAATTTGAGGATTCATCCACACTCCTGCCATCACATAATACAACAAATTGGACCCTGGGAGGGGTAGCTTACTTGTCCTACTTTCTCTTTAAGCAACTAATGTACAGTTCAGTTCATTTTATGCTGCTTGGAGGGATGTATTTCAGTTTGTCCGTCAACAGACGGACTTGCAGAGAGGAAAAGAAAGTGATCCCCATCCCATCCTGGGTCAGGCCTGCCCCACTATAATCAGAGTTAGATTAGCTGCCCCTCTGAAGCAGGACCACCTGGTTATATATAGAAACTGCAGCTTTGGGCCTGATCCTCCTCTAATGCCCCTCCACTCTTTGTTAACATCGCTGACATTCACAGGGCCCGCCATGTCTGTGTATCAGAGAGAGGGAATGTGACTGGTGTATGTCTCTCAACATCTCTCTCAGTGTGTATGTATAGGCACGTGTGTGATTGTGTGTGTGTGTGTGTGTGTGTTTGTGCCCGTCCCAGCCTCAGAGCTCAGCTGGCAGCCCGGTCAGTCGGGTTATAGGGGTCTTACCGCAGACAGCTGGGTTAGAGGTTCGTCATCAGACTGAATGATGGAGGTTCTGGAGCACAGAAACAGCAGTGATGTCGGAGGCGGCCTCATGCAGAGCAGTGTAGAGTTGGGAGGTAGCGACGGACCCAATGTAGGCAGCACCCTTAGCTGTGGGAGCCAGGGGGGACTCGAGCTGGACATGACCCCAGAGAGGCTGGAGGGTGAGGGGATGGAGGAAGGAAAGGCCGGGCCTCTTGAAGTATTCCACCCAGTGGTGTCCTCTGATGAACGGGAGACATCGATCGTAGTAGCCGAGGCCTTGAGGTGCCAGGTGAAGATAACAACACGGCGGAGCCTTCATCTTCGTATAGCCAATCACACGGCCCGGGATGTTTATGTACGGCTGGTGGGACATGGGGGACGCATCGCCGAAATCAATACTGGACTTCCGAGAAATACACTGGAACAGAGTAAGATTGGGTGGAAAAGGCAGAAATACTATTATTGAAATGCAGCTTTTTCTTGCAGTTTCTTGAAGGTACACTGCGCAACTTTTTCAAAGGCTATAATCAGAGACAGCCCTTGATTTAAGGAATAGCAGTTTGCAAGCGCTAACATCAGTTTTTGATGTACTTAAAAGCGATATGTATATATTTTAGTTTTATAAACATTACAGCAAAACAAGCTTGTAGTCTGAGTTATGGTGGGGTGGGAACCTGCAGTTCAAAAATATAGGTCTGAATAACTAACTTGAGTCTTTCGATCTCTCCATGGGATGCAGATGTAAACATGTATATCGACATTTAAATATTAAAGTCAGAATCACAGATGAGGAATGTGCCGTAAATGTATGAGCTAGTTTATCCTGGTAGCGGGGTTGCCAGGTTTGTTGTGGCAACCGAGTGGTGCAAACTGTAAGTGTAATCTGTCAAATATCCGGAGACTCTCAAGAGACCTCTTTAATGTGTATGTGTGTGTGTGTGTGTGTGTGTGTGTGGGTGGGTGGGTTGGTGGATGTGTGTGTGTGTGTGTGTGTGTGTAAGAGAGAGAGCGATGAGTAGTTTGCAGCATGCACAAACAATGTTTTTTCTATTTTATTAATAAACCATTAATAGCTGCAGTATAAGACAATGTATTAATAGCTATGTTGTCTGTGTGGATGTGTAAAATATATATATAGAGGTAGTTAAATAACAAGCTGAAGGATTCAGGAAGGCATTTTGAATATTTGGATGGTCGATTTGTGAATGGATGGTTTGAATGAAGCTGCTACACCGCTGAATCATCACCTTAAATGTTGGTAATTTTTATGCTTTTATTCAAAAAGGAGTTTCTTGACTCACAGAGGCAAATTTAGGAATAAAGACAAATATGTGATAAAAGTATTAATAGGGATTTATCACAATATATCCTTATTTTATGTCAGTGATGATTTGATTTACATAGTGTTGTGTAAAGTACCCAAAAGTCATACTTGAGTAAAAGTAAAGATGTGTTCAAATATTACTTTAGTAAGGTGAAAGTCTCCTAAATGAATAGTTCTTCAGTAAAAGTCTTAAAATATTTCAAATTAAATATACTTAAGAATCAAAAGTACAAGTAGGAAATTACGCATTTATTTGTGTGTGTGTTCTTTATACTATGGGTCGACTATTGCCAATGAAGTAAAGCCATTTTGGCTCTGAAGTAACTAGTAACTATAGTCAATCAAATAAGTGTAGTGGAGTAAAAAGTACATTATTTGCCTCCAAAATGTAGTGGAGTAGGAGTATATAGTGGCCAAAAAGTGGAAATCCTTAAGTAAAGTACTTCAAAACTACACTTATGTACAGCACTTAAGTAAATGTACTTGGTTACACGAGTTTTTGGGAATAAGTAGAATTTCAGCCAGTTGCATCAGAGTGGTCCTTCACTTACAGTCCCCCCCTCTTGTCGTATCTCTACACCCTGCTAAAGTGTCCTTGACCCAACACAGAATCATCTTCAGGTTTATGAGTGATGCTTCACAGCTGATCCTGTTCTCTAACTTGAAGCTGTAGAGAGAGGTTGAGCGCAAGAGGTTATTCCATCGTAGTAAGAGGTAGATATAAGAGGGAGATGTCAGTCACTGAAACACATTTTAGCATTGTTGCGCTGTTAATATCATGCAAAGTGGGCATTAACATGAAATACAGCATGTCATTGAACATTACTCACGCTCTTCTAACCTGTTGATTATCAGGATTTTTGCTTCTGAGGCATCAATCACATTGACAAGGAGAGGAGCTGAGTAAACAGACAGAGCAGTAAATGACGGCTCTATTCTTGCACATACACACAGTTGTACAGATAAATATACTTTGGAGGTGTTTGGGTGTCAATGATGGGGTTGCATGTCAAAGATAAATAGGCCTGTCAACACTTACATAATGGGAAAGCTCTGCTCTGTGTGCGTGAGTGTGTCTTTGCAGGAATCTAGTGCCTTGAATCACCTCGCCTGAGGAGGGGCTCATTACAGGCGTATTACGACAGCTGCAACAGAGCAACTGTGTCGTAAAAATGTGTGAAATGTGTCGTTAAAAGTCGTGTTTTCCTACTTCTGACTTTGAAAAATGTAATAAAGCTGTCTCTACTCGTTAGGTCATTTAGTCATGATGTGAAATAACCATAGTTCACAGTAAGTAAATATTAAATATGCATTTTCATATGCTGACATTTCAGGAGCTAAAAATATGCAATCAAACATTTAAGAGGCTGTGAGGAGCCAAAATAACCTAATTTAGACAGTCTTGTTTTTCTGCCTTAGTGATGGACTGCACAAATACTGGGAATGATGTTTTGTTTAAAGGAATAGTGAGTAGGGATTGGTACCAAAACATGGTGTTAAACGGGCCCTGGGGCTAATTTGTTAAATACCGTAGTATTGATAAACTCTGTCGTAAATGCTTCTTTCAGGCTTTTTTTTTATTCTGGTTTTGTCATGTTACTATATCTGCAATACAATCTTGCAAGTAAAATGACAATACTTCATCAATAAATGGATAAAAGGATATTTTAAATTGCTCTGTCTGCTGTTTGTCATCCATTGCCTCTATGTTTTACACGAGCACAGTGTCCTAGCTCGGCTAATAGCGAATTGTTACACACAATTAAAGTAGTATCAATAAGAGTAGTAGTATCAATGAAATCCTAACAATACCCATCTCTAATAGTAAGATAAGAATGGAGTTTCTCAATAATAATCTGACTGGTAATCTAGTCTCTGATAAGGACAAAGGATTTCTTTAAAATATTTTGCCTTTACATTATGATTATAGAGAAAAAGGTCATGGTGTCAAATTCAGTAACTCAATGCACTCCACAACACTCCTCTCTGTTTTTGCTGTTATCACAGACATGTCTGAGTTAGTAGTGACCCCTTGACTCACTCATGGAGCCGTGATATCTAGCCACGTATTGGGGTTTTTTTCAAGGCAGCTAAAAAACTACCGTCGTTCGTAAAAGGCTCTGTTCCAAAGCTGTATTATTAGTTATTAGCATTAACACAATTGTAATTAAGAGTTTGAATTAGATTTTCTTATTTCTTTTGGTTTCACTTTGTCACTTTTTTCCACTTATCCTTGAGAGTTGGGGGAGTCATACCCAGCTGGGACTGGGCTAGGGGCTGGACAGGTCGCTTAAGGCAACTTGTGTTAATTGGCAGCTCTAATTTCGTAGGTGTGAATGTCAGCGTGAATGCTGGTCCGTCTCTCTGATTGATTAGAGACAGGTCCTACTAATTTTCTTCATAGTCAAACTACAGCTAGAGCTTTAATACATCAGGTAAGAGTCAATTATTTTGAAGAGGATTTGAGAGCCAAGTGTTAAAATTATCTTCCATATAATCCCTCTGTTTTCTATTAAATTCAATCTGGCTCTGTATTTGGTCTGCACTGTCACAAGATGACTTATGATAAATTCAGGATATTGCTGAGTCAAGTCTTATGCAAATTTTACTCAAGACACAACCAGTAATGTTAATTTTTTATGTTTATTTTCATCACCCTGCCTCCAGCTTCCTGGAGTGTGTCGTGTCCTTTTTCTTCTGCTCCCCTGTTTCCAAGTTTAATGCCCCCCTCTCTCCCTCTGAGTTCAGTCACTTGTCGCCTTTTTGCTGACTCAGTTTCCATGGCAGCTCACTGCTCAGGTTTTCCACTGCCTCCCTCCCGGTCCTTCTTTAATTTCTCTCAACTCATATAGGAATCAGTTGGCATGGTGACTGATTAGTCACTTTGGCCTTGAGTTTCTGTGGCTGATTTTGATAAATGACTCAAAAGAGCTTTGTGAGGATTGGCTTTGTGGCAAACACCTGTTTTTTCAGTGTTCAACCTTTGTTGTTCAGCTGTGCCTGGTCAACTAAGAGGCTACACACTTGCAGGAACCTTAAATGTCATATTTGTTAGTAGTCATTAATGGTGGTTGTAGTTTGAATGTTGTTATTAAGACTTTGTTTACTAAACCGCAGACTTTGCGCTAACAACAGCAGTTCTGTAGTTTGTCTCCCAATGAGCAAATTTGGTCTCCAACCTCAAGCATGCATTTTAGATATGAGATGTATGCACTTAAATATGTATAAGAATAATAATTTTCAAGTAAACTAGTGAACAGCATTTCTACGCAGAAGTTACTGTGAACAAACATTGATTTGTCCTAACAGATTCATTATTATGCAGTCAAAAGAGCTTAACAGTGAATACTGACAGTTTCTAGCATTTCTAGGAGTGTGTGTGACCTCAACAAGGTTTTTAACTAACAAAGTGAGGACATTTTTGGAATATAAGGACATTTTGGCCAGTCCTCGAAACTTCAAAGGGCTGTTTGAAGTTTAAGACTTGGTTTTAAGGGTTAGTTTAGGGATTGGGTTAGGCATTTAGTTGTGATGGTTAAGGTTAGGGTAAGGGGCTAGAGCAGAGGTTCCCAAATGGTGTGCTGTGTGGCAAGTCCAGGTGTGCCATGGGATTTTGTACAACCGTAGATTATTATTGCAATATACAATACAACAAGTTGACTATATCAGTACGACTACAAAATCCTTTAAAAAACTTCCAAGGAACCCCAGTATTTTTGCAATTCACGCATTTGATGGGCGGTAGGAGTTATTAGAGTGTGGCACATCAAAGACAATGCTTGACAGCCAGTGTGAAGGAGGATCACAAGAGGAAAATGGATGACTTTCTTGTGCAGAGGAGTTCATCTTCTTTTTAATTTTGTGATCTGTCTGGTTTAAATGTGTGTGTTGCCACTTTGTGTTATTTTACAAAGTTTTCAAATGAATTCTTGAATCAGTTTGCTGATAAATATTTAATCAGTTATATAGTTTATCAAATTTTATTTGGCATTAGTCGGTAAAAATAAACATGAAAGAGTGAATACAGGTGTGACTTGAGAATTTGGCTTCCCCTTCGGTGCGCCATGGGAATAAAAAGTTTTAATTGTCTTATGTCTATGAGGGTCCTCGCAAGTATAGAAGAACAAGATTGTGTGTGTGTGTGTGTGTGTGTGTGTGTGTGTGCGTATACTTGTATTACTCATGTTGTGGGGACATATGTTGTATACACAGTCATATTGTGGGGACCGGCATCCTTAAAGGGACAAAACACAAGTCACCATTTCACAAATCATTACATGTTAGGATGAAGACTTGGTTTAAGGTTGGGGCAAGGTTAGGTTTAGGTTAAAGTGTGTGTGTGTGTGTGCGTGTGTGTGTGTCTCTAATCAACAGTCTTGATTAGAGAGGTGTTGACAAGCTGAGTCATTATGACACTGGACACCTACCCCCCAGCTCCTACTTAATCCATAGCAGGACGACAGCTGGGCTTGTTTTTAGCATTCACACATGTACGTATACTGTATACACACACACACACACACACACACACACACTCACACTCACATGAGTTCGTCTTCAGATTCGTCGTGTGCGCTGAGGCATCAATGATGTCTGCAAAAACTCATCACTAAGTCAACACCTCAGAGTGAAGTGCGTCTACACACACACTCTGCTTTCTCTGCTCTGTTGTCAGGCTTCATCACATCAGCAGGGAAAACTGTAACACTGCAGCATTATTTTATTTTAATTGAGCTATAAATGGAATTCAGCCTGCATGAGCACAGTTCAAATAGTATCATAACATTCATCACAGCTTTAACTGTATTACTCACAGAGGTTCCGCAGGCCAAATTCAATCACTTAAATCTGCAGCACTCACTTGAAGCCAAGCAGATGACAGCACATTTATAATAACCATTTTTGTGTCAAATTATATAATTTCCCTATAACTTTTATGGTTCAACTGGGGTTCGGTATTTATTGAGAAACATTAGATTATTAATTTAGTCAGTTTTCATGTCAGAATCATGGGTGATATCTGTGGGTGCTCAATACTTACGAAATACTGGAATGCCATCATGTGGCTAACGTGTTCAACTCCAGTAGAAAAAGGTACAGCTGAGGAGCCCTTTGTCCTAGTTAAATACAAAATAATTGTGTTTTTTTAAACATTTATTACGATAAGTTCCTTGATAAGTCTCACATGACTTCAGTGAACAATGTTGGTTTAGAAAGATAGGTGGCAGAACAAAAACTAAGACAGAATATACTGTACGTATGTTTCACATCCACCTCAAATTATCCAGTTAAATTTTTTAGTGTGTTCACTCCTTTAGGTGCAATATAACGGAAGACCATCTTTCAAAATAATGTCCTACTAGAGTTGCTGCCTCGATGTTATGCTTTCTATTTATGCTGTTCACTTCCTCGAGGTTGAAGCCAGTTTATTGTGATCATTTTATGGGCTATTAACACAAGAACTACTACTAATACTCAGCAAGTGAAGAGAGTGTTGTTAAAGCTGCAGCAGTTCAAAAGAAAAAATATCATTGCTTGATATTTGTTACATTATATATTTAATTAAAACAGCAGTTATAATACAAAGTTAAAGATAAATTGACGTCTTTTAGCTTAAAATTTGTAGTATGCTGTTTAAAAAGAAAGAAACAGGACAGTAGTAATTGTTTGCGTACTGTAAACTGCCAATCTATCAACATTAGTCCCCACTGTATACATTATACTGAAGTATTAGTATATAGTAAGGAATACGTACATGGGACTATGTAGAAAGTTAGAAATTATGATATTATATGCCTTCTCATAAGAACTCAGGAAATGTTAGGAAAGTTATTTTTAAACTCAGTCAACTATCTAATGTACAACATGTTCGTCTGTCTTTCTGTGTTGTCTTTATCCCATCACCAGGTGTTGCTGCTGTGAAGGACTCTGTCCCCTTGTCTCCTCTCAAACCTCCAGCTGTACCTGCAGACACAGAGCAACAAGGTACCGAAGGAGGAAACTCTGCTTTAGGCAGCGACCTGCAGCCTCCCCGTGTTTCCATGGAAACCTCAAATCTCCGACCTCAGACGGCAAAAAGTGAAGATGAAGTGGAGGAAGCCGATGAGGGCAGCGGCCCACTCACAATTTCTGAGCTTGTCTACAGGTCCAGAGTTTAAAATCAATATTTTTTATAATAACTGTTTTATGGCCTCCTTCAATGGCTCTCATGAGAGCTCAAAGCAACCCAAGAAACACACACAAAAAATACAGACACAAAATCCAAAATTGGCATATGATTTCTAAACGTGTTTGCATATCTTCCCTCTCCTCTCCAGCCCATGTGCCAGCATGCTGCCCACCCCAGTGGAAGACAGTCAAGGAGGAGTGGACTTGCTCTTCTCCTCTCCAGTCCAGAGCCCCGCCAGGCTGCTGAGGGAGCTCCACGCCGACCCCGACATCCAGGCCCAGCTGGAGGCTGAGAGGGAGCGAGACCGGGCCTACGAACACACCCGACTGGCTGCCAGAAGTCGAATGGGCGGAGTCCTGGGCAGCAGCCTGCGCCTGCTGTCGTCCAATGAGAGAGTTAACGCATGTGTGCTGAGCGTGGCCCGGTTCGTCGCCGTGGTAATGGGCGTCCTGCTCGTCACTGTGCCCACCCTGCTGCTACTGCTGGAGTCAGACATCGACGTGTCGTTCCTCCACGAGATCCGCCAGACGCCGGAGTTTGAGCAGTTTCACTATGAGTATTACTGCCCGCTCCGGCGCTGGATCCTGTGTAGGATCAGCATGGCCATGGAGAACCTCTGGTCAGACTAAGGAGGAGGAGCAGGAGGAGGGAAAGGGGAGAGTGAGGAGTCACAAATAGGCCCGAATGTCTGTCTTAACATGTAATTTCATCTTATATTCAGTCTTAACAGCTAGCGTCTCTTGAGACACGGGAGGTCTGCCAATGAGATGAAACAATTTCACTTGTTTATGAGCAAATACAAATTATTTTATGAGCAGTTGCAATGGGCCAAGCAAATGAGGGCAAACAAAACTGTAGTAGGTTTGTCAGGGTTCCCAGAATGAGGACGCCTCTTCATACAATATGATTTCTGATTGAATTCGACCTAAACAATCACATTTGTTTCATTTCTTTGGCAACAGAATTTACTGTCTTGAAAAACAAGAAACATAGGAGAAAAATGTGATTTTTCTCATAGGATCCAATCACTTGTTAAGATAGACACTTTCGGCAGTGATGAACTGAAAAGAAAGAGGACAAGAAATGATGTGAAACGAAGAGCTCGTGGAAGAAACCTATCACAGAAAGAAATTCATGAAAATAACAAATGAGTGAAGCCATGGACAGAGAAAAAGTCACAAAGAGATTGAGAAAAGAATAAAAACGTGGTTGGTTTGGTGTTAATAGAAGTTTTAAAGGTCTGTTCACTCCTGATGCTGACGGGCTGATACAATGACTCTTTGGTAAATATCACCAACCTTTCTCGCAGTCAGAGCAGAGCACCTGATTGGTCACAGAGCCTGTCAGTCATGACGGAGTGACTGACAGGGGATATGATTTGTCACTGAGTGCAACTATAGCCACAGTCAGAGGTACACTATATATATTTAAAAACAGAAGAGAAACATTGATAATTAATACCAATCTTAAATAAGTTGTTTTTAACGTTTTGTACATTTTTATGTGATCCAGAACTTTCAGGAATTTTTCAGTCAGAGGATCTACTTTGATCTTATTTTGAAATTAAGAGTTTACAAAAGATTACAAAAAAAAAAGCAAATTTATGGAAGTTTATCGGGGTGATGGGCGTTCAGAAAAAATGTAAGCTATTGCCGACTAGGTAGCACCCTGGGTTTTTCCTACAGAGGCTACAGCACAAATCTTTTACACAGACCACAGATTACAACTGTTTCAGATTATGTGATGTCATTTTGGAAATAGGAGGAGAGAAACTTCAGTCTGTTTGTGATGATAAAACTTGTGTGTTTTTGTTGATCTTCTAAATGTCAGATCACTAACTGAGGTTACTAGTGCATCTTTCTGTGTCTGAAGAAAGTTAAGAAAAAACATATAGAGTATAGGCAAGAAAAGGGTTACTTTGTAGGCTTATGAGAGAAAGTTACTGTGGGAAAAACTGGTGGTTTTGGACTTTAAGGTAGGTCACATATTAGGTGATGGCGTCAAGCTTGTTGTTTCAGCAGGATGGGATAGGATGGTGCACTAAAAAAGCCCAGAGGACCAGCTAGGTGTGTGGCACATGATGAAATAAGCAATGCGTTTCATGGTCCAAATCTCTTATAAAGTGCGTTCTCCGGCCGTGTTGGTGTTGTTTCTTGTACATAATAATTTATGTTGTTGCAGGATCAATCTGCATCTGGAGCGAGACCTTGTGGCCGAGTGGCTGAGGTTAATACAGGACTCTCACTCAGGAGACTGAGGGAGGGTTTGTACTTATTATTTTAACACTATTTTCACATATTATTTTCCATTTCTTTTCAGTTGTTCTGTGGGTTGGGTTAGGTTTGATTTATGCTCCTGTGGTGAATCTACGTCAGGTAGAATCACATTGTTTTGGCTTCTTCTCTGATGCTTAGCAGAAGCGCTAATACCAGGCATTGTGACCTATAGTTTCCCCAGTAAACACACTGCCCTCTTCAGCTGTTGCAGTCCCTCATGATTTTCCAGCTGCTGCTCTTTTTGGGTTCAAACCCCCGACATTGTAAAACCAAGTCATTCAAGCTTGGTGTGTATGGAGGGGCGGCCCTACCTGCAGACAGCCACGACGTCCAGAGCACAGTCACGCATGACACCTAGTGAGCATGTGTCTAAATGCTCACTACGGTGTCGGTCACTTGCATAGGTTACTGGGTCGGGTTGCAAAGAGTTGCAAAGCTATGACATTACAAAGACTGGTCAGCTGTAATGATGGTCCTGGAGCAACATTAATAATGATGTTCTGGGAACAACACCAACACGGCGATATCAGATTGTGGGACTGAACAAACATGACAGCAGCAGAGCAGCGTTTGTGTCACCAAATCAAATTAGAAATGATTTGTAGCCATTTCTAAGATGATTTGTGATATCATCATTGAGGACGTATTTTCTCATTTTAATGTCAGTGACCAAGAAGTTATCAGGAATTGTAAAAACGGGGAAGATGTTTAAAAGTGAAGTTTGAGGGATTGTGATTCTGGTTTGAGTAGATATAAAGTCTGTGTTCATGGGCATTCACTGCTGATGTGGTTGTGTTTCCCAAAAAAGTCAAAGATGAACATTATCAAGGTTATAACTGAGAGGGGATGCAAAAAAACTGATTTGAAAATCTCAATTTGATGCAGAAAAATAGAGCAAGGGAGTAACTGTGGATTGTGATGCTAGGAGTAAAGTTACGAAATGCATCATTTTTGGGAACTTACAGACATCCCTGTGATTGTTCATCATAGAGACTCATTCAGAAAAGGACTGCCTCTCAATTATAATATAGTGGCTCTGAATGGAGGGGAGAAAAGAGCGGGAAACAGCGATGAGAAATGGCTTCAGATCAAATAAAATAAATCTTTTATTAAAAACAAAAGTTCTTTTCAAAATGTAGTTTGATTCGGATCAACTTCTCAGGAAAGGGCATTAGCAGTTTATGTTTAAAATAAAAAAAAATAACAAAAAAGAAAAAAATGCATTTAATCACAACATACACCATATAGTTTATCCATGAAATTCATACATGTCTTGCTATTACGCTATTATGAATATCCAAACACTGTATGTATTTATATTGAGTCTGTAGGGTGACATAAATATGGCTGCAGACTGTCTGTGTTGCTGTAGCCTCATTTCACTCAACTACGTATGCATCCATGTCATTTTAATGAACATATTCCTGTTGAGAGCCAGTAATCTCCAAACTGAACTAACGCTTTAAAGTTTATTTTCAGAAATAACTCTCCGTACTGCTACAGAGGCCTCTGCAGCGCACATCGCCATCTCAAAGCCCTCTCATCCTATCGATCAAATGTTTCCGCCTCATATTACGAGCTGTGTTGTCATGTAACTCTATAGACTTTATGCATCAACGAGCTTTATGCATAGAAAATATGCAGTAACGACAGAAACACGCTTATTTGGGACAAAGCATTTATTTTCCTACTACAGTACATGCACTGAGTTTCGATGCTGAAACCAAGCGAAGGGCCAAACCACTATGATGACAACGTTTGCGTTTAACATCACAGGCTTCACTGTCGTGGATGAAGCTGATCTGTATGCACTGCTGAATGATCACCACCATCCCGTGATAACTAACAGAGGGGGACATCATTATGAGCTGTCATCTTGTCTTCATGTGTAGCTGCACCAAAATGCTCGAGCGATTCACTGTAGATTTGAACTAAAAAGACTCTGTATCTGTATAGGCTTCATGTACACAGCTGTACAGATGTAGTTTGTCCCCGGCTTTGGTCCTTTATTTCTGTGCTTCATCCTCCTCTTTACTAATCCGGGGTATCTCTCACTCACCTGACCTGACCTCTCAATGCAAATTGCATGACCTCATCTGTAGATACTGTTGTTTATAGTTGTGGCAAAAAACCCAATCTGGGTAAAGAGTTCCTTTCTTTCTTCCCTCTGCGTGTCTTGTCTGTGTAAAGCGATCTAGATATAGGCTTGGCTGTCTTGACCATCTCAGATCAATGCATGTTCTCTGTGTTTTTACCAATGACGAGGAAGAGAAAAAGAGTTTGAGACGTTAACAGGCTTTTCTCTCGATCATTTAAAAACCAAAACGCATCATGCAGTGTGCTTTGGGCTGAATTTTAATCAGTGACTTTACCTGAGACTGAATATGTGGTTACTAATTGTGTTGGCTTCCAAAAACAAAGCAGGATGTCATCTGTTAAAGGGCCATTATGTATGTATGAATTTTAGTTGAAAACATTAAAAAATGTACTAAAAGTATCAACAGAATAAGAAATAAATAATATAAATAATATAATGTCTATTGTGTTGCAGAGATATATACTGAAGTTAGCGTGCTAACAAGCTAGCCCTGACCCATCCGGGTCCAAAGCTGCTGTGCTAGCAGTGTAAAGACCAACACACCCCTGGTCCCCAAGCCTCCAGTCTGGACTGCTAGCTGAACGGCTAACTGAGCTAACTAGCTAACAGCAGCTACCATTGGCAGCAGTTAGCTGTTACTCTGATGATATGCTGCCGCCTGTTTGTTTTAAGCATGAATTTGACAAGTTGCCAATTCAGGTTGCAGATTTAAATTATGTCTCGGCACAAAACAGAAAACTTCTTGATGCTTGTAAAAGATCATTTAACAATTTCTTAAAGAGCAGCTCTAAAATATTTGGCTAGTTAGCTTCATTGTGCTTTTGCTGTGTGTGTAAATCATTAAAGCCGGATGCTAAAACACTAACACCTAACCTCATTGCTAATGGAGCATGCTACTAGCTAATCGATTGATTAATTGCTTAGCTGTTTAAAGACGTTTAAAAAAAACACTGAATCGAGGGAATGGAAAGTAAAAATAAACCTCAACTCACTGCAAACAACAAAAGGCCTTTCAGTTCTGTGATAAAACTGATCTCTGGCCCCATGTGACACTGTAGCACTATATTAGCTTGTAGCTCATCAGTTTAGCAGCCTTTCTGAGTTTAAAAGGGACTTTCAGCCCTTTGAGATTTAGCTCTTGTTTTGAGCTACTGAACTTTGAGTTCTTGTGTTTTACAAACAGCATATAGATGGACCGATAGTTCAACTTTTGTTGCCTGTAAACTGTGATTTAAAAAAACATCATCGAGATCACACTCCAGTTGATGTCATATCTGAGGTTCTGAGTTCCTGACATGAGTCAAGTATTTACAAACCTTAAATTTAATTATCAGCCTTTAAATAAAACCAACAGAAAACGCTCTACAGACAATACCTGGAATTCAAAACTCTTTAAATACACAAATACTGCTTCAGATTAATTTATTTAAGATTTTAAATATTTGAACTCAGGTCTACTATATGCAAAACTACAGGACATCACATGGTTTAAGAGAAAAATAAGCTGTTTAGTATATTATTTATGTGTTTTGTGTGGGCATGTACAGTAGCAGACTCTCTTGCACGGTCACTTTGTTGTTTTTGATTGTCGGTCGAACTGATTGTTTTATTGGTTGGTCAGATTATTATGATTTTCTTTGTCATTCAGTCTCTTTTAATAAGAAACTCTGGGAGATTTAATTTCAGAAGAATTAGAAAAAAGGAGAAAAAAAAAATCCCTCAGTAATGACCCCCTCTCTTCTGGGACAACCAAGCCTTATGAACTTTGTGAAGTGAAAATTTTGAATGTTTGTATGTTATAAAAGAAAACATAGATTGTTTTATATGTTAATACTGCCACAATAAAGCTCCCTAATGAATATATATTGAAATAGGTCGTCTGATGTGTCGATTATTAACGTGACTTTATATGACTGATGGTTGTTTTAATGCACAAAATACACATTTAGGTGTTTATTTTGGTTCAGATTTCTGTGCTGGAAAGTTATGCAAACTGCAACATATTTAATTAGATGCCCTAATTTGCATATTTAAAAATGAAATAAACGGAAACTTAATATAATTGTGTTGATATAAGCAATCGGCTGTGGAAGTTTGATACCTATTAGTTAAAATTTGGTAAAACTTTACATGACCATCATTAATAAATGGTAAATTTATAGTTAATAAAACTTCAACAACCAATGAAATGCTTTATAAACAACCGTTTATAGATGAACTACACAGTATGTATTATAAGTATTATAAACATCAGTTGCAACTTAACAAACATTTTAGTTGCAACCCTTTACAATTGCTTAATATTTGGTTTATAAGCATTGTAAGTATTTCATTGTTTATTAACAGTGAATTACTTATTAACTGAAGTTTAATTAACTAAATTTAAAATTATAAGTTTAAAATTCATCATTCATCATCCTGTCAGTACAAGTTGACTTATGAAAACATACTATCTCAGAGCTTTGTCTCCCTCATGTGTTGTGAAAATGAGATTGCACTTCCTGTTAGCGTCTCTATGGTGATGTTTGTGTGAGAGCAACAAGAGATTTCAGGAGTGTTTACTGTCAAGTGTTGACTTGAGTATACTAGAATTATCCTCTATTGGATTAGAAAACATCGTGTCCTGGTAAGAGTTGAAAGAAAGATCTCAACCACGCTGTACTACACCAATTTTACAAGGACTGTACTGAATAAAGTGGAGGAGAGGAAGTCTTTAAGGTAAGAGTGACTGTAGTGCAGCTCTTGTATGTTTAATAGACAAAATTACTCCTCAGTCATAAAAGAAAAACTGAGGTGAAAGACTTTTAAGTTAAAGTCGTAATACCACAGTGACAAATATCCTGTTTCATAACAAAAGTATTGCATATATATATATATATATATATATATATATATATATATATATCTCATCACCTTAATGTAGTAGCACTTTATAATCATTATTGTGAATAAAAGGTTATTTATAGTTAAAATAGTTATTTAACATTTAACAAACAATGATTTATAAACCATTAATTACACGTTAAGCGTTATAAAGTTTGGTTAATTATAAATCTACCATTTATAAATGTTTGTCTTAATGTTAAGATATGTTAAAAAATTGTAGTTATATAAGAATAAAAAACACAAATATAATACACTAGTAATAACAAAGTGTAAAATGAGTAAATGCTGACATTATTGTCGAATTGAATAACAATAATGATAATAATATACATTTTAGGAGAAAAACCTATTCAGATTTAAATGATTGTTTGCTTGTTGTGTTTGAACAGGACAGTTCTGTCAGTTTACTGGAAGAAAAACAACAACGAATAATTTCAAACCAACATTAAATGAAGGTGTTTACCAGCAGGCTGAATACTGTGAGTCTATGACTGAAAGGATCGATCTAAGAAACATGAAGCAGAGATGAATTTTCAAGCAGCAAATCCAACCATGGAGACACATCCTGTCACAAGATCGGGACGTGCTGTGGCTGAGCTCCTGGAGGACTCTGGGAATTGTAGGCAGATCATCAACCAGGAGCTGAGCCTTCATCTTCTCAGTGACTCTCCCTTCAGTGAGCAGCAGAAGCTGAGATATGTGTTGGACTGGACTCACAGTTTCCTCAGCAGTGGGTCAGAGATTCACCACGAACTCTGCAGAGCTGATGGCTTGATATTGGCCGATGAAGCACATAGGGAAACACAGATGATATCACCTGTATGTAAACATTCATCTGCAGCTGAATACCATCACCCTGTGTCCTGTGCCGCAGGTGGTAATGAGGTCTTTGGAGGAGGAGGTACATATAAACCTCCTTTCTCAGATGATATGAAAAGTGTGAATCTACCTGATACACAAGCTACTAGCAAAGACAACACCTGCCGAGAAAGCTGTTCATTTATACCTAATCAGAGGAAGTTGGAGGTAAATGTAGATCAAGACTCTGGTTCTGCGTTTGTGATGTATGCAAAGAATGACATAAACATTGGTGAGCCTGAGAAGACACAGGCGTCTTCACACTCTCATTTTAAAATACCCCGAGCATTAACCGTATATGAGCAGTACCAGATTTATGTGGATCAGTTGCATCACCTTAGAATAAGACAACACCAACATATCAAACCAGGAGGCTTCATAGAGTCGAAAGAGAGAAAGGCATCAGAAGAAATGTCAGGACCTGTTGAAGCACCGACCCTTCCTACGTCTCGATTTGAACGTCTCAACAAAAAGGTCACCACTGCAGAAATCACAAATTCAGACGTGATTGATAAAAACCAGGACAGATCCAAATACAAAAGAAGCAGGGCAACACTTACTGAACAGGGACAGACTGGAAATTGTGACAATTCAACTATGAAAGAAACACCTGCAGCCATTTGTGCCGTAACCACCAACACACGTCCGGACCTTCAAAGCAACAAATGTGCAGGATTGCTAAAAGGAACTGCAGGAGGTGTGACGTCAGCTGATAATGTTCCCGTTGTGGAGGAGAGTGCTGCACTCACCCCTAACCCAGGTACACACAGAGGCCGAAATAGTTATGATGATGATAATAATGGTTTGCATACTGTATGTGTGTACGTTTGCATGAATATCCTGAATATGTTTGTCTTTGTCTGTGTTTAGGTTTGTTTCCAATGAGAATGGGATGTAATCCAAACACGAAGCGTTGTCGGAGTCGTGTCAAAGGTCAAAAGAAAACAGCCGGTGGTCGAGGTGCCTCGTTGAGACTCTGTGAAAAGTCACGTGTCTCCCTGTCTTCCATAACAAATAAAGAAATATTGCAAAGGTAACAGAGGAGGGGCCAAATATGTACATCAACATACTTTATGTTGTGACAGTGCTGTACTAATGATCTGGTTAGATGTAGGAACTAAAACCATTTGGTTAGGTCCCAACAAGATACAAACACAGCTGGAATTGTCCCAGTGTATCGTAAAAAACATCCAGTGATGTCCCATCTATAAATGTTGAAATACAGAGGTCCCTGATCAAAAATAAAGTGGTTTCACACTTACAAATATTTAAAAACACACACACACTTCCAGGGTAGAGTGCACTTCCTCACAGACGAAATGATCTACCTTACAAAAAAAAGCGTGGGTATTTCACATAAGCCTGAATTGTTTGTTGCTGTAGTATTGAAGCCAAACCTGTCCCTCTGTCTCCTGCAGACCTCAGCCCTCAGGAGTAATCAAACACACAGAAAGACACACACCAGAGGACAAAGTGGAAACTACTTCAGCCTGTAGGGATGTACACAAATGTCTGCCACCTACGAGGACACGCACAGCTCTTCATGATGACCACGGAGCCTCAAGTGAGTTCAACTCAGAATATAACCTACGAAAACATTCTGACATGCCGTAAATCACAAAAACAGTCACCAACAAGTCATATGAACAGCGGGATTTTATTGGGTTTGTATTGCTGATAAACAGATCTGCTTGTGTTCCTTTTTTTAAATTAATTTCACACTAAGATAAAGAGGATATTCATTAGAGCTGATAAAGAGTTCTCTGTGTGTACTTGTGCTAATCATGTTTAATCTCATTATGTCGACATATCAGGTCCTCAGGAGGTTTCTATTCATTTAAAGGTTAAGACTTCATCAGTGAAAAGTTCTCTAGAGTAAAGTCCAACAAGGTTTAATTTCTTTAAATGTCAGAGGCCCGAAAAAGTTCTAAGTATTAAAACTTTCTTGACTATTTATAAGAATAACACATTTATCTCTGTTTGCCCTCACAGCTGCATGTCGATGTGAACAAACTGCCGGCAGATTCAGTGTAAGAAATCTTTGTTTCTGCATATTTAATGCTTGCAAAGGATTTGAAGAAATCTCAGTTGGCTTTCTATTAATTGTGTGTTTTGATCAATCGTTATGTGTGTTGTCTCAACTGTGTGTGTTGTTGTTATTACACGGGTCAGCCAGCAGGTGTCACTGTATGTACCCGCTGGTTGTCTCTGCCTGATGAGGTGTGGCTGTCCATCCTGTCTCTGCTGCCTCACAGCGACCTGTGCAGAGTGCTGCAGGTCTGCAGCCGCCTGCACACACTGGCCACTGATCACACACTCTGTGAGTCTCCACTTTGAACATGTTGGCTACAGACAGTGTTAAGTGACCTTATACAGTTTGGTTTTAAAAACTCAGATTACAATTGACCAGTGGTGGAGGAAGTATTCTGATTACCTACTCAAGTAAAAGTATTAATGCAACACTGTGAAAATGCTCCAAGAATCCAGAGGTATTATTCCAAGATTTGATCCAAATATGATGATATGTTCGGAGAATATTCGCTTCCCGGTATGAGACCATATTTTTACTGCTACAGTCTGAGTTCATGTCATCTCAGATACTGAAGATAGATATGCATCATATTCAGAAAATCAAGTCAGAAATGGACAGCTGTCATATCTAACTCCACTGCAAGGGAAACTCCTGCACCCAAAACCTTATGTAAAAGTATAAAAGTCTTAACAGGAGAATGGATTTAAAGTATCATAAGTAAAAGTATTCATTCTGCACTTAAAAAATGTCAGCGTTTTATTCTAATACATGATGATCTACATTACATATTACTGCTGCATTCATTTGTATGCTGCATTTTGCTGCTGTAGATGTTTAAGACTGACTTCTTTGTACACTTTTGGGTAGTTTAATATACAGCAATACATCATATTCTATAAGATTATGGTATGTTTGCAGCGTCACTGTTTTCAGCTTGACAGGATGTATTTTCCAGCTAATTCGAGAGGGGTTTGAAGTATTCATTTTATTTTATTTTAGCTTAAGAAGAGGGAGAATGTTCTTAATGTATAAAGGAATGTTTCATCCTCCAGTTAATCAGAAAAATACACATTCAAAATCATCAGATCTGGAGATAGATGGTTTTCACCAAAGAAAAAGGGTCTGAAAATTTGCCAAATGAAAATATACATAAAATAAAAATGCTCAAGTGAAGTACAATTATCTCAAAGTTGCACTTGAGAAGCCTACTTGAGAAAAAGCGGTTTTCCACCACCGTTAATGACATTAGATAAGTGGGATGTCCTGAACTTTTCCAAGTAGGACCTCTGCAGTGTGAGTCAGAGCACATGGTGTGTTCTCATGATGTAAGTACTTCCAGTGCAGTGTTGTACTGTACCACTCCCTGGACAAACATACTGTAAGATAACTCAGACCTGCACCATCACATGCTCTCAGGGCTGCACTGCACACACACTGTAGGTCACTGAATCACCCAAACAGACTGATATACTGAACAATAAATCTCTCTCTGTCTGAAGGGAAAGATCTGAGGATTGAGAACTGCACCGTGACGGAGCGGTGGTTACTCTGTGTGAGCAGACGTCGTCCTCGCAGTCTGTGTCTGTACAGCTGCAGTGCACCGTCTCTCGCCTCCTCTGGGCTGGAGATGTTTTTCACTCTGTGTGGAAAAACCCTGGAGGTAAAAACCCATCGAGTCAGGTCAAGATTTCCTTTTGTGGTCACTCAGATCAGACACGGAGGGTCAGAGGCAGCTAAAGAAAAAGCTGTTGTTGAGGGTTGACATTTGGTGAAAGCTTCTAGATGTTTGTCATCTCGTGACTTTACAGCGTCGCCCTCAAGTTGTTGCATTGGATCCTGTTAATCAATAAGCCGCTGTGCTGTCCTGTTATGTTATGTAAGAAACCAGTAACACTTTATATTGACACCCTTTTTGATAAGTGTTTGCTAACAGGTAATAAAGATTGGTTGTGCATAATAAAGGAGGATTTATTAACCTCAATAAGGCATTGATCTTGGATTAGCTCCAGCAGCTGCAAAATGCAAAATATAATAAGCATAATAAAAGTATGTATTAATCTTAATTAGGTTTAACAATGAAACAATAGGTGAGTTATTTAAACTCACATGTGTTTGTAATGTTGCTATAAGCAATTATAAGACGCACATCAGGTTTTCATTAAAGGGAATTTAAAATCTGGCCCTCAAACTGTTTGTTTATGTTTGGATTTGTAAATAATTCATACAAATGTTTTAGAATCAGTCCAGTAGATCGCTGCAACTGGCACTGATGTAATCCTTTGGGGCAAATACGACTGTTGCGTCCACTAGGAGTGCTTGTTTTTGCCACTCACAGGCTGAGGTTGTGTCTGACAACATCATGGAAAGGATTAGAGAGAGACCTTTTTGTAACCAGAAACACAAGTCTCACTCTGAAATCTTGCGAGAGGTGACTACGGTGGAAACGTGAGTCAGGAGTTTGGACTTTACGGAGAGGAACTGCCAGCAAGAACTTATTTCCAAAGTCATGGCTGGCTGACTGACTGACTTTTGTTTTTTTTAATCAGATAATGTCACATGCAGAATCACTGTTGTTTCATTTGTTACTTAAAGGAGCTGAAAGTCACAAGTTGTACTGGTCCAGGTCTCCACGGTGACCAGTTGCTGGCACTGATTGGTCGGCGTTGTGATCGTGTGACCGGAGTGGATGTGAGCTGGAGCGGAGCAACAGACACGGGAGTGAAAGCTCTGAGTGACGGACGCTCAGAGTCAGTTTAACACACACACACACACACACACACACACAGAGTCTATGGAGCTCTGATAGTAACTCCCTCCTGGGGTGTCACATATCTCCCAGTGCACCCTAAGTAACACACTTTAGACTCAGCTTTGTTGTGTTTCTTCCTGAGTTTCCTGTTTTTTCTTCTTGTCAAAGCACTTTGTAAACTCTCTTTTAAAAGGTGCTCTATAAATAAAGTTTATTATTATTGTTATGATTAATATTATTACAGTGAACTGTTGAACATGATAAGCTTTACCTTGCATTGACATATTAGCCTTCTCCTTCTGAGCGTGTTAGCATGCTGATATTTCAGTTTTCATTACTGAATGAACTTTATGTCCCTCTCGATCAGGATATTTGACAGACCATGTTGACAGTGTGCAAAACATGAAATACCGCTTGAGGGGCAAAAATGTGTTCTCACCTCAACAAAGACAATGTCCTACATTTTACATACATTACTGTACAAATACTACATACTTTAAAAAAATAGTTATTTGTGCAGGAATTATATCTTCTAATTGTTTTAATTATTGTTTTTCCAATTCAGAGACAAATTTAACAATTGTTTTTAAAATTGTGGGAACCGGAGCACCCGGGGTAAACCCACAGAGGCATGGGGAGGACATGGTAACGTCACACAGATAGCACACATATGGCCGGGGTCATGCCTATGTTCCCACAGCCCAATGGTCCCGTAGCCCTATGTTCCCACACTTTTTGGGTTAGGGAAGGGGAAGAGGTTAGGGTTAGGGTTAGAGAAAGGGAAGGGTGGGGTTTAGGGAACGGGAAGAGGTTAAGGTTAGGGAAGAGGAAGAGGTTAGGGTTAGAGAAAGGGAAGGGTTGGGTTTAGGGAACGGGAAGAGGTTAAGGTTAGGGAAGAGGAAGAGGTTAGGGTATGAGAAAGGGAAGGGTTGGGTTTAGGGAAGAGGAAGAGGTTAGGGTATGAGAAAGGAAAGGGTTGGGTTTAGGGAAGGGGAAGAGGTTTGGGTTAGGGAAGGGGAAGTGGTTAGGGTAGGAACATAGGGCTGTGAGAACATAGGGCTGTGGGAACATAGGCATGCTCCCATTTGGCTTGGAGTTATAGACACAGTATGGGGAGCATTTCTGATGAACTCCTGTACTATGTCTGCAAGATATATGTGTGCTACTGTGGGAGGTAATGGTGAAACACTGTCCCCCCCATGCCGGATCACAGATGACATATGGTATCTACTGGCTGTCCACAGTAGAGAGGTCCTTGGTGTTGATGTTTGATGGTGAATGTGACAGCTTGAGTTGTTGAAGCCATCTTATTTCTTCCACTTCTTTGGTTTCCTCAGTCCCAGAAAGTGACGGGCTCTTTTCCAGATAGTCTTTTTTCTTTTGCCTGGGAGAGTCTCCTCAGAGACTTGAGTCACCTCCAGAAGTTCAGGGGCCAGTGCAGTAGCAATGGACAGCTGCTCGCACGGCTTCTTCTCGGGAACTTGAGTCACCTCCAGAAGTTCGGGGGCCGGTGGAGTAGGGATGGATTCCTGCTCTGTGGAGAGCTCAAGGTTGAGAGAGATCTGAAGGTCAAGCGGAGTTTTCAGCTCCTCCAGATGTGTCTCATAACATCCCTCCTCCAAGGTGTTTTGCTGCAGTTTGTTGATTTCCTCGGTCATCCTGTGACGGAGGTGGTCCTGTTCAGCCCTCAAGTTGGTAATCATCTGCAAGCCTTTCGACACTGTGTCGGAGTGAGACTTGACTTCTGTCTCAAGCTCCTGCTGCAGAGTATCAGCCTGCTGTCTCACAGTGATGACTTCAGTTTCATACCTTTGGCTGGTCTCTTGTTGTGAAGCGCTGATCTTGTCCAGTTTGTCTTGGAGAAGCTTGTTCTTCTGCTTCTCCAATTGGAGCTCAGCAGTCAACTTCTCATGGCTGGATGTTTGGGCCTTTTTCAGCTCCTCGTGTTCTTGTTGAAGGAGGTTTCTTTGCTGGACTTCCTTCTGAAGCTGATGTTGAAGAGTCTCAGTCTGCTGTCTGACAGTGTTGACATCAGCTTCATACCTTTGGCTGATCTTGTCCAGTTCTTCACGGAGGAGATTGTTCTTCTGCTCCTCCACCTGGAGTTCGACTGTGAAGTTGTCCTGGCTGAGTACATGTGCCATTTGCAGCTCTGCATACTGTTTTTCAACAGTTGTCTTCTGCTGCATTTCCTTCACAAGATCATGCTGAAGGGTGTCAACCTGCTGTCTGACTTGAATGACATCAGTTTCATACCTGAGTCTGATCTCATTGTGGGAGACACTGATCTGATCCAGTTCTTTTTGAAGAAGCTTGTTCTTGTCCTTCTCCGCCTGGAGGTCAGTTTGAAACTTCTCCTCGTTGACTAAATGGGCCACTTGGAGCTCTTCATAATCTCTATGAAGGTCCTTCTTCTTCTTCTGCCTGGTGTTATCTCTCACCTGAGTAGCTATCTTTGCGTTGCTGAGAGCTACATCATCGCTGTACTTTCTCAGCCGCTCCAGCTCTCTGGTTGTTTCTTTTCCCCTGTTGATGTACATTTCTTTCAGGATTTTCTGCTTTTTCAGCTGCTCCTTTGTCGCTTCTAGCTCTTGAAGAAGTCTCTGCCGAGACATGTCTCTTGGGTTTTCGCTAGAGAAATCCATTTTCTTCTGTATTTTCTTTCTGTCTCAGTGAAATGATGTTGTCTTCGATGAACAGATATTGTCTGTATCACACGTCTGTCTCTTGAACCTTTTCTTTGAAGTAGTTGAAGTAGTTGAAGAGTCGGACTGAAGCAATGTTTCTCTACAGCTTATATAGACCTGCTTATGTTGCTTTATGTTGCCATGGCGATTGGAGCTTCTATTTGCCTTGATGCAAAAAATCAAACACAAATAGAACACACACACACACACGCGCGCGCGCACACACGCACACGCACACACACACACACAATCACACACTATCACACACTACACACACAAATATCGGCATTTTTTCGATATCAGAAAAAATCCAATATTGTGCATCCTTAAGCAGCGATATGATTAAGTTTTCTTTTTTTCTACAACAGTGTCTCAGAAAAAAATCACAAGCTGTGTTAAAATCCACCGTACATTTTAAGAACTTCCCTGGATGATGCTTCATTTGTCTTTTCTGTAGGTTGCAATTAAAATCTGTTGTCCTGAATGGCTGTCATGTCACTGATGACCCACTGACGAAACTTATCATGAGACACAAAGACAGGTCAGTGTAAGTTTCTTTAATGCACTTCAAGATGCATCAGACAAAACACTTGCATGTGCATAAGTTTCCTGTCTTTGACTTTAAATGAACTGTCTTCATAAATGTGCATGTGGATGCCTGTGTGTGATTATTGTCCCTTTAACACTGAAGTTGCTTGATGTTTCATGCCTTTAAAATCCAAACTGGCTAGTTGACTATTTGTGTTTCTAGTGGATAATTAATCCAGATTTAATCAGGATGTGCACACGTGTGTTTGTTTCTGTTTGTGTGAGTGTGTTTTCACATCAGTCTGTGCAGATTGGAGGTGTTCGGCTGTCAGTTCCTCACTCCATCATGTCTACAGACAGTGTTTGAGGTATTCGATTATTTTGAAAAGCAATCGAATGCAATTTTGCTTGTTTTAAACTGCAGAAAAAAATGTTCAGCACTGTGCATCATGTGTCTCAAACATGCTTTAACATATGAAAATGACTCCTTGTGCAGAGATTTGCAACAACACAACAACAATATGCTTCCCACTACATGAGCAGTATGAACAGGTTTCCAGTTTTTGCATTTCAGATGTGTCCTGGCCTTGAACATCTCAACATCGGACAGGTGCCAAAAGTCAACACGCACAGCCTCACAGGGATGACATCACAGCTCAAATGTCTCATTTCACTTAATCTCACCGGACTGCAGGCGGTGGGTTTCAAATTCTACGACTCAAAATACAAGATTCGTTGAATTTGAAGCTGAAAAGCTTAGAAATCCTACTGTCCTACGTCTTATGTGGAGATTTACATGTCCTCTCTGCATCTGTTGTTACTGTGACAGGTTACTGACGCCACAGTAGACACTCTGCTTCAAAACTGTGTCAGACTTCAGAATTTGACCTTGAGTTCCTGCCCTGGGGTGACCGACCGGACACTGCACAGCATAAGCAAATACACACCTTATATCAGGTACACAGATACAAACACACACATCAACCTAAGCTGCCATACTTGTGAGGAAACTGTATTAATTTAAAATAATTCTTGTGAGACGCAAATTGCTCTTTTCTGGGTTTTCAGTTGAGTTAGACTCATGTTGGTCCAGTTTTGAGGACGATAGTTTTGACTAATGTCTGACTGACTCACAGTGTGTATTTGTGTGTCAGATCCTTCGATGTGAGTGGGTGTAAGGCGGTAACAGATGCAGGAGTTCGGTCTCTGGCTCTGGGATGTGGAAGACTTGAGCAGCTGGATCTCAGCTCCACTGGAACAGGAAACAGAGGGTACGACACCACTGATTTTTTCTCTACATCTACTGTAACATAAATACTTCCTTGAGCACTTCAGCTGTGTGTGGTGTTGTTGCCACATGCCCAGACGTCAGCAATGTAACGACGAGGAGTAAAATGTCACAGTAACTCACAGAAACAGTGTATCTGTGTGCATGTGTCACACAGGGTTACTCTGCTGGCAAATTACTGCAGTGGACACCTCCATACTGTCAAACTCAGTTTCTGCCACATCACCCGGGAGAACATACTGAAGCTCTGCAGACGCTGCAAGAGGTAACCATACACATGCACATACACAGAGTATGTATTTATCTGCAGTGATTTCACAGAGCAGAGTAAACACCATCCAGTGATTATATATTATAATTACAGCCATGTTTTATGATACTCTCTACTAACCGCACTAAAAGCAGGCCTTTCCTCGTTGTTATGATGAGCAGAGTGATGCTCAAAATGAAGTCTATACCAAAACTGTACAACATGAATACAATGACCGACTTTGTGGTGTGATTTCTTGGGAAGCAGAGACCGATCAGCTGCTAGTGGTGTAATTATGGGACTGATACGGCAGATTAGAGAGAGTTTATCTCTACACTTGTTGTACCTAATACGAACACCAAGCACACTTTTCACTTGTGTCTATGTTTCTTTAGGTTGAAGGTGCTCCATCTCTACGGCTGTACTCGTCCCCCCACTGAGAGAGAGATCAGAGGAGTTAACACTGCTGTTAAAGTTTACCCTGACCCACACTGACACATCTGTACACACCTGGACAGATATACAAAACATAAGAGTCGAAAGAAAAGAAACAATATAATAAAATTCTTACTTTAATTACATTTATTCCTGTGATGTGCTGAATTAAGTCTCAAGATTATAACTTAAATGCAGAGATGAATAAAACGCATTTAAATGTATCTATATGTGTGACCGTGTGTGCTATAAATGTGCTATGACCTCCCAATCCTGAGGCTCCGTTACCTGCAGGGCATCGAGTGTTTTATCTCAATAAAATCCAGCTGGTCTTTGTTTTGAGCAGAGTCATTAATGTCTTATCTCTACCTTCCTTTGACTATTAGATTAGATTCAGCTTTATTGTCATTGTACAAATACTGCGACAGTGAAATGCAGTTTAGCATCTTAGCAGAAGTGCAAAAAGCAATAAAGAACAGAGTAATGTGAATATTTGTTGTGGTAATACATAAATAAAAATTAGGGGTTAGTCACTAATACATTTAGGTGTTTACAATATAAACAGCTTAATATAAAGTGCAGGTAGTAAGACAGAATAAAAATGATATATGAATATACACAATAGATCAAATGTATAAAGTACAGAAGGGAGCATACAATTTGTTTTATGTATATATTTATTCAACCAGGAAGTCTCTTGGAATATAAATCTTTTTTCGAGAGAGACCAGAGGCAAGTTACAGGAATTATACAAAGAAGAAGTCAAAACAGATTTTTTTTTTTTTTTTTAATAGACAAGGGACAACAGATATATAAAACAAAGTCGAGCTTAGAATTAACAATCACAGCTTTTTTATCAGCGCTTCGAACTCTTAGGGAGACAAATTAATTTAGCTGTAGTGCCTTCTAAAGGTTACTCTTTGACTACAGGGCACAGATTATGAGAAAGCTGTTCTACCAAATTCTGTGAACAGCCTGGGAACCCTGAGATAAATATGAAGGGATTATACCCAGTATGGCTTCGCAAATAAAAAAATGTACTGATGCCGCTGCCTCCAGGCTTCATGAAAACCAGGAAACCAGATCATAATGTACACAGTGATGTGTTCGGGTCAAGGAGGTGGTTATAAAATGGAGAGAGAGTTTGATACACTTCAACGTGTAGAGGAGGCAGTGTGCATGCAAATAATGTCCACATAGTCTGTAACACTGAAGAATGTAGTCTGAAGTGTTTTCCAAGTATGAATGCCAACATTATCTGAGATCTAGTAAGTAAAGTCACTAACTAAAGTAAGTAACAACATTTAAAGATAGAAAACACAAACGCTTGTACAACCAATGATATTTCTATATGATGAAACTGAGGATTCACGTTTCATCCTGTTCGGAGTTCAAACAAAAACTTTATTTATTGCTCCTCCTGCAGATCCAGGCCACACTGTTATTTCCTGGAGGGATTCTTCCACTTTGATACCAGTCATGGCTCTAACAGCATTTGCAACACCGTCATCGAGGGTCCAAAAATAAATGTGTTTTCGTCAGGAGTGTACACGACATGTTACAAAAAAAAAGGAAGGGTATAAAAGTGAGGTAGCAGAAGGATTCAGAAGAATCCTGGAGCTGCAGTCTTTCCACCTTTATCGATGGGATTTACTCAGACATGGAGGAAAACGTTTTACTCGCTCCAACCTAACAGCCGGCTTCTAACCTTTTCTGATTCTCACCACAAGGAAGCACCATGTTAACTTCAACCATTTGAAACTGCAGAGTTAAACTCATTGGCTCTGGCTCTTTTTAAAGCACCTTTATCTGCTGTTTAAGATCTGTAACACTCTTTCTTCTAGAGCCACATTAACAAAGCACAACCATGGCGAGAAAAGGTATGAGTATGGAAGAACGCAAGCGGCTGACTTTGCTCTTCAACGCCTACGATGAGGATAATTCAGGGCAGATCGAAAGAGATGAGTTCTTTACTATTTGTAAGGAGCTCCAAGTGCCGTCCAGCGAAGCGGAGAAGATATTCAAACGCCTGGACGTCGACAAAGACGGCACCGTGACCTTAGAGGAGTTCATCAACGGCTTCAAAGACCAGGACACGGAGGATAAAGAAGACTCTGAACCAGACGACTTGAACTTGAAAAGTGGGGGAGACTTTTCAGACAATGAGGAACTTGTTATATCCAGGTGAGAGATCAAAAAACATGTAGTGGAGAAAATGTACTGTGTTGACCGGCCTGAAGGGTGGGGCTCTCTGTTGTTTTCAAAGGGAAGTTCTGACTATGGAAATAAGATGGGGCTGGTTGGGGCAGAGAGGAGGGGCCGACTTTGAGTGTTTGATTTCCAAGCTACAACAGACAATTGCATATTACGCCTTTAAGGTGACTTAAAGCAACATTTCAGCCCGTTCTCACTCTCAACACGTCAAATACAGCCAACTGCTCAGTTGCTCTTCACTTCCACACTTCCCTAAAATGTCACTTTTTGAAGCTACAAGAGCGGATAAGTCTGATCAGGGAGTGGTTGGGGTGTCGGATGGGTTGGATACAGCACTTTCCCATCTGGGGACCAGGGTGCGCATCCAGAGTCTGACGGAGAATCAAGAGTGATTTGTTTTTAAGTTGTGTTACGTACATAACTGCCGTAACGTACGCCAAGTCAGTTACGTTATGTGACGTGACTTACTTAGATCATGTGACTGAGCCTGAACGTACCAAGTAGTTTTGGTGCCTAAACCTAACCAACAAAACAAAAAGTATCATGAGGTTAATAACAGTCCAAAAGTGATAATATTTTGAAGGTGTAACCAAACTACATTAGGGTGACTAGATTTCCTAAAAAATTTGGGACAGTCAATTACAAGCTGTTGTCCTGAATCCCAAATCCTGTCCTAATTAGAAAATTAGACTGAATCAGTTTTGAGTCATCAGCGTATAAAACATTAAATACTGATCGTTTGGTGTTGCCCTGCAGCCGGCTCTGTATTGGCTACAGGAGGTTGCATCCCACATGCATGACACTGGTTTTTAGCAATATACAGTAGCATCGCAAATTAATAAACATCTACTGTGATGGCAACTTTAAGATGTTGTTGAATTGAAAGAAAAACTATGGAGGGAAATTAAACAATTGACTCTCACATGTTTTACTGTTCATTGCCACCATGACCACACCGACCCCCAACACCCCCTGTCCCGAAGTTCACCCATTCTCATCTGGGCACCCTGTACTGCATATGATTGCTAACTTGACTGTGGAGCCCTCTAAGTGCAAAAACTGACGTAAGAGGTGTAGCAAGAGTGCCTATTTGACACAAGGCCATAATTACACGCATCACATACAAACATCATATAGCCTAACTGATAAAACTGAAAGAGCTTGAACTTGAACTGAAAAATTATAAATAAATTGCTATTCTACAACAGGCAACCACACACCACTGTCAGATATAATCATTAGCACATGACAACAAATAAAAAGAGAGAAAAAGACATGTAATCAGAATTATAACTCAATGTCACAAATTTCGGTTCTAGTATTGCAGTTCTGCGTGTGGTTTGTCCAAGTGGTGTTGCCGTAGTACCCTATCTAGCAGACCCCCCCCCCCCCCCCCATACATTTATATATCAGTTGATGTTGTGATAAGGGTTAACCACCCCAACCAGAGGAAATGTACATCGGGCTGAACAGGGACCCACAGCTCTTTTTTGCCCTGCCGCCACTATGTGGGTTAAACCAGCCTTGCTGTTTTCTGCAACTGAGAATAAGTATTATTATTATTATTATTATTATTATTATTATTATTATTGTTGTTGTTGTTGTTGTTGTTGTTGTTGTAAGTATGTTTGCTGTTTCCTTAAAGGGACACTATGTAGTTTTGGAGAAGAAGAAGAAATTCAAACTCAGAATTTTAATGTTTGCAATATTAATGAGTAATAATACAAACTATTTATTTTTTCCATAACCGAATAAACAAGCTGTTCTCACAGGAAAATAACACTGTTTGAAGCTAGAAAGGTGGCAGGGTCCGCCATATATCATGATCAGAATTACTTTTATTGCAAAACAACAAACAATAGGCTACTAAAAAATTATCAAAAGATATAATAAAAATATAAATGAAGATGAAAAATAGAGAAATATCGTTAGACAATAACACACGAATGGACAAAAATATAGACATAGAAAATATGTAAACAAAATAAATCAGTATGAAATTGTGTTGTCCTTTAAGGTCAGTTTGTTGAGTCTCTTCTGAATAAAATGTCTTCCTCAAAACTACATAGTGCACCTTTAACTAATAGATTACAACAAATACATTAAGTAGTAACAGATTATAGCTAAAGTAAACAGTGTTTTAACGTTTTTTAAAGTTATTTTAACTTATCTAAAGTCTAAAGCTGTACTGAGTTATTCCCAGACGTGTATATTACATGGAGTACACTTGGCTATATTGTGTGCAAACATGTGTCTCAGATATAAAAACGTATTTTCTTGCTTTTCTGTGAGATTATACAGCTTCTTCTGTAATCCATAAAGTTTATTCAACTATATCACAGGCTGTTAGTCACCACAATAAAAGCGCTCTCACTGGCCTGAAGCCCGGACCTCTATTGTTAAAGTGAGAGAGAGAGAGAGAGGAGTGAACACACACACCTCTCTGATGCACGCACACATACTGCGCACAGGTAGATGACCGGCGCGTTACCTGAGCCTCACAGCAGCCTCTCTGTCCGTCCGGCTGATTATTGGCTGCGACGAACCGGGAAATGCTTCGGTGAAGACAACACAGGAGCAGAAATGTCCACGTTTGATTGATTACATCGTCAAAATGGATCAACTCGATCGTTTTTTGTTTGTGTTTTTTGTAAAAGCGTAACAGCTGTCGACGTGTTTTGGATAAGAGCGCACACGTCTGGAAGTTTGGAGTTTAACTTCGAGGTTTTCAAGCGTCCAGAGAATAAACCCTCCGGGACATCACTAGGGTCTCTGGGTCGTCTCGGTGTCGACCTTTAATTCATTGAAACGCCTTCTGTTTTCCAGCGCACCACCTCCCTCCATCAAGGGTATGAGCGCGGAGGAGCAGAACCGGCTGCGCACCCTCTTCCAGACCTACGACGTGGACAACTCCGGAGAGATCGAGAAGAGCGAGTTCCTCATCATCTGCGGGGAGCTGCAGGTGCCCGAAGCCGAGGCAGAGCGCATCTTCGACCGGCTGGACTTCAACGGAGACGGCACCGTCACCCTGGAGGAGTTCATCAGCGGCTTCCACGACCGCTACGGCGATGTGATGGAGTCGGAGGGGGGAGAGGTGTCCGTCGCCTGGGAGAACTTCGAGAACAAATTGGGCGACCAGGCCAAGTTCATCCCCTGGTGAGTGCGCACACACCTGTCTGTCCGCTGGCCAGTCAGCCGTGGATGTGTTTAAAATATGGAAATGTTTCAGGTGATATGAGTTGTGTTCAACAGTGAGGGCAGTGTGCGTAAAGATCTCCACAGGGAAATACACACATTATTATTTATACAAGAGGCAGAAGGAAAATTCAGTAGTTTAAAGTGTCAAACTGCTCCACTGACACTCATGTTTGAACTAAAGCAGCCATATTTGAATAACATGCAAATGCTGTGAGACGTAAGAGTGATAGTTGTCTGTTATGAGCTGCGTGTAAGTGTGTTTGAGTGCTTCACAGGTACGTATATATTTGTCTAGAGTGTGTGTTTGTTGTCCTGAAGGCATCTCATGATAATCCAAAGATCAAGAAGTTTCCATGTTGACTCAGAGAAAACATTAACAAACAGTGAGGAGACATCTGTGACAGCTTCAGTCACAATGTCAAATATCACCAAGTCCTCCTTCTTAATTAAGAGGATTTTATGAAGTTATTAGTTTATTGTGTTTTAAAACAGTTAATTAGTCAAAACACAGCCAAACAATCACGTGAGAAAATAGTGAACCACTGAATCAGTCATTCAAATAATTGTTTGTTGCAGCTCTTAATGATTCAAAGAACTTGACTTGACTTCTTTTGAGTCTTTTAGATGTTTGATGATGAATAATCATAAGGTCTCACCTTGTATCCCGACAAGGTTTTAGTTCCTGTCTAATAATGATATTATTTGCCAATTATCTAACCTGTTCTGAAAGTATGAAGATGAATAGATCTTCTTTTGTATTATAATTGATATTCAGTTAAATAAATCAAACAAAAAACAAATAACTTTATAAAAGCTAATATATTTCTTATTTTTCTTTAACTTGTAAGTCCAAGTTGAGTCTCAAGTCATTTATTTTCTGTCGAGGCAAGTTGTAAGTCACCAAAACACTGACTTGAATCGACTCAAGCCCAAGTTACAACGACTGGAGTCCACACAAATTTTCACAATAATACCCACCGTCTGATGCTGTGTGGCTTTAAGAAAATAGTTTTTTTAAAAGAGCCATTTATTGGAATAATTTTATTCATCTATCAGTTAATTGAACACTAATTGTTCTGAATCCTTTCCTAAATGGATTTAGTGGATTTTGTCAGAACCAGTAAAGTCGGTGATAAAAATGTATGTCATTTTTTAAAATTGTACCAAATTTGTCATCATATCTGGAGCTCAGTAGACTCGATGAAAGCCGAGTTTACAACAACCAAGTCATAACATTTGGCTCATCTGAGAGATATTTTTCTGTAACATATTATTTAAAAACACTTGAGGGAGTCTCTCATTATGAACCACCTTTCTCCACTTTACATAAAAAAGTAATGAGTGGATTTTGAATGCTTCCATTATAAATTGGATTGTACCACAGTCTCTGGGTATTAGTTCTGAGTTATGTGAGGATATTAAGAATACTTATCCAATATCAAAAACACATAATGGTGTGTTAAACATTCGGAAAGTAACTTAAATTAATCAACTGTGTTCTACATATATAAGACAAAATTCCCTCATAAATAATTAATAACTAATATTGAAAATAAAATAATTACTTAGAGGCCTGTGTGTACTTTGCAGACCCCACCATGTTCTCATTTGTGTCTTTGCGTTATGTAATTAAGACCAGTGAGTAATATTTAAACACCAGTGTGTCAGCGGCTTTATTACAGAAGACAGACGAGAGATTTACTGAAGTGGTCCTAGACTGAAGGACGTCAACAGTGAAATACTGTCAGTTAATGTCAAGCTCTTCTGTGTCACCACTAGGGCTGCAGCATATGGTCAGAAAGTTATACTGCGATTATTTTTGACAGATATTTAGATATAATTCATGATTATTATGGATGGTTAAATTCTACATCACAATTTGTCATTGTTATTGAAAAACTAGTAAAGTCATGACGATGTGGCATTTCTCCTGGTCTCTGCCAAACACACATGTTTCATTGCATCTGGAGAACAAGCTTAGGAGGCCAGAGCATCTTTCTTTATCCAAACCAAGACACGGTTTTGCAAATGTAACCTCATTTTTTATTGCACCTTTGCTCAACTTAACTGACTATTACTAATTACTTCCACCAAGGAGGTTATGTTTCTGCTCATCTCTGTTGGTTGGTTTGTTGGTTTGTCAGCAGGATTACACGAAAACTACTAAACAGATTTCCACGAAACTTGGGTGGAAGATGGGTCTCGGTCAAGAATAGGCCCCATTAACTTTTGGTGTAGATCCAGGAACTTTTCCCCACTTTCTTTAACATTGCGTACATGGATCTTGATGGAAAAAAATCAGGTGTATTAAGGTGGCTGGTATCAATGAGTGAGTACAGAAGGGGACTGTTGAGCTCTATTTAGTTGGTGTTTGTAAACTTACCAAACATTTATATCTATTTTTGTCTGCATTAACATTTTTGCACACATGTTCAAGTATTCAGATCTTTTTAGGTCTTTCACGTTTCTAGATACACATTGAATATGTCAGCCACAGTACTGCTTTGAGTTTTACATCTTTCTAAGTGTATCATCACTTTGCATTTTCTCTGTTAAGAGTTAAGGTTCGCCTCCTGTGATTGCCTGAGTCTTTGTTTGAAAGGACCTATTAACTGTTGATAACTCTGAGGGGACAAACTAGTTTTTTTTTGCAGTCACTGATGGGAGGCCTTTTTTAATCACGATGTTACAATGGTGCCGTACAGGGCACATTGGTCAATAACTCTGCAATGGCGATGGACAATGGCATCATCCTTCTGCCCAACCCTAGTGTGTGTTAGTGTTTGTGTGTGTGTTTGTGTGTGTGGCCCCAGGCCTGACATAAGACCCGTCCTCGTGCTGCTGTTATGTGGCGTCGAGACATTGATTGCCACAGCGGTGCCATCGTCTAAATACACTCTGTTATCTTCAGCAGTTACAGTCAGTGTTACAGCAGTCAGCTGAGAGAAAGTAGCGCGCACAGCTCGCTTCAGACAAGTGTCGGTTTTTCTGGGATTGAAAGGAAAGTGTTGTGTAAATTAAAGACATCAGGCAGCAGAAAATCAATGAGCTTCCTCTCGGTAATGGTATAGCTGAGTGGGGCTGATGTCATGATGCCCTCAGTCTCTCAGCTGACTGGGACAGTCCAGAAAAGATAAGATGTCCTCTATGCGTTCCTCATTTGGTTTTGGTTTGAAATGTTTGGGAAATACTCCTGTTCTGTCACGTCCTGTCCAAGAAGTTTAATTCCTAGTATTTATTAAGTATTTTGAGATGTTTTCAAAGTATCGGGATATAGCTGAACAAAATATTTGCACCTCCCGGTGGCTTTTTCTTTTTCTGTGTATGTAAGATCTTAAGATTTTTCTCAGGAGGAGACGTGTTTGTAACAACTTTAGATCACATGAACACATGAATTACAGCCTAACAACAGTTTCTATGTACTCCTTGTTTGCTTGTGCTCATCTGTGTATGTTTCTTTGACACTGTATGACAGAGCAGCAAGCCGTGTGTCACTGCGAGTTACTGACAGACACGCAGCAGTGTCTATATGCTTTAGCATTAGTCAGTCCGCCCTGTCAGAAGGCAAACACATACATTCACTGACATACATGACCCACTTTTACCGTCGTGCTGTTACACAATATTTTGTCAATGTAATTACACATGTTGTAACATTGACACATCATTCTAGTCCGGTTTGTGTTTTATTTGGGGAACTTTGGTTGCAAAGTAGAAAAACAATGTGACGTAATAAAGTGTATTGGTCTATGATTAATTAGAATTAGCTTTGCAGCTTTTACGTATTGCACAATATTATAAAATGGTCGTAAACTCAACTTAAAAGTTAGTTATTTAGTTGAGTTATAAAGCATATCGTCTTCCACTGGCCCACATGTACTGGAGAAACATAAATAGTGCGTCAGATAATCAGATTCCTGCTGACTTTGTTTCTTTCACTGTTTTATTATCTCTTCGGGCAAAACAGAAACTTCATTAACTAGAAATTTATAATGCGCAGGAACACCTGAATGCTAAACTTTAACAGGTTTTATTTTTCACATGGTTTTAAAGGAATTCGACATTTTGCAGCTGGTTAACATCAGTTTTATTGTGAGTTACATGCCAGATTATTTCTTAACTTGTTTACATCACGTTAGGAAAGGCTGACAAAAAAATGTATGATGATTACATATGAACACACTTGGCATCCAAAGGCCTTAATCCACATTAAACAGCACATTTTTGTTTTAACACTTGTGTTTTTGGACAGATTATAATGGGCAACATATAACATGTTAGTGATCTTTAGGGCGCCTTGTAATGAAAGGATTCTTAAACTCTTGTGTTGTTTTCCAGCAATGACCAAGCAGCCACATTGTACCAGAACATCAGTCTGACTGAGCCCAGACTGATACCTCAGCTGGAGAAAGTCATCATGAACTTCGCCAAAGAGATCAAACAGCAGAACTCAGAGATGGAGAACCTGGCCCTCGCCATCAAACGGTGGGAAACACACACGGATACAAACACTTGTTTATTGGATACCTTATGTGATGAATAGGATAAGCTGGTATACAGTAAGGCGGTTATGTTTGGATCACAGTGAAATTATCCTGTTTCTGTCTTGCAGAGCCCAGGACCAAGCATCAATGCAGCTCAGTGAAATGGAGGACGAGATGGACCAACGCATCCACACTGCTGAGAGAAAAACACGGGAGCAGGTGGGCCAAACACAAAAACACAACTTTTTAGATCTTAATATTCCCGCTTCACTGTTCCTCTGGAGTTGGTGTCATCGAGGCGATAAGCAGGGTGCGTTTGTTCAGCTCTTCCCTCATGTCAAACAAACGAACGCGGCTGAATATCAGATTACTGATCCAGACTCAGACACGCCTGATGATCAGCTGGATTTCATAACGCTGTCTGTCCAAATATGAAACAGGAGATACATCGTTTCATCCCCCCGTGTTTAAAATGATAAGGACGGGTGACCCGTGGATGAAAATGATAACAGTCATAGAATCTAGACGCATTGAAAGTTTTTAGTTTTTAAACTGTTTGCAGTGAAGGATGAGTTAAGAGTGAAGTTTGTTGTAAATGTGGATAACAATATTTAGTTTTCCATGACTCAAAATGAAAAGTGAAAACGACTCAGAGACAGAACAGTACACCAGCTGGCTCAAGCTTCAGATTACCTTCAGTTATATTTATTTATTTTTATCTGTGTTCCCGGGGTTTTCTTTGAAACCTGCCAGGGAACATAAACTCTGTCTTATCACCGTTTGTGTTTATAGACTTATGTAAGTGTACTTCATTGACTCAACTTGCCCAGGAGCTGCTGTTTGCTTTGCATAAGAAAAGCACACAACATTAGAGGCCACTCACCTGTATTCTCACACACTGTAATACATGTGCACACATACATGTTCATCACCTTTAAGGGGGGGGGGGTTATTTTTCGAAATTGTAAATAGACAGTTGCTGATAACACTTCAATTCAGTGACCTCCTTACATAACTGTATATGGAGCAAACCAACTCATTATTTGATGTTGTTATTGTATTTCTTTGTGTCTGTGTTTGTGTAGGAGACGAAGCGAGCAGAAGCGGCATTGAACGAGTTACGGAGAAGTTACGAAACTGATGTGTGTGAGCTGCAGTGTAAGCTCCAGAGGATGAAGTTGGTAAATATTTCACTCCATTTTCACTAGAACACGACGTCAATACAGACTCCTGTGTTCATATCTACCAACCACCAACTGCACATGTAGATTCTGCTCAGTTCTGCATTTTTGTCATACCTGCCCTACATATAGACTCAGAGAATGATTAAACTCAGGCGTCCCTTTCATCACAATGCTAATCCCTGCTGTAGTTACATGTTTGCACAAAGCAATACTTTAACTGTGTTTTACTGCGTTATTATAGATACCACTGCTTCTCTTGCAAGACTGACGGTTTTACACAATGAAACCACGTTCACTTACGTACGAGGAAAGCCTCGACAGCCAGTCGTTGCGGTCCTGGTACTCCGTGCCAGCTGCGATGCTGAGACAGCAGACTGTGAGCTATAGTTTCCCCAGTAAACACACTGACCTATTCGGCTGTCACAGCTGCAGTGCCTCTAGGCTGGCAGAGTGGAGGACTCCAGAGGATGAGTGACACCATGAGGATTGTCAACAGACCAGTCAGGAGGTAGAATAGGTCAATGTGTTTACCAGGGAAGCTATCAGCACCTCAAGAAAACTTCACACAATACAGCCGCTATGTTCGACTCAAACTTAGTTATATCAACGCAGCCAATGAAGGCAACCAATCGGAGGCAGAGCAAGAAAAGCCTTGGGATCCATAATAACGTTTTTTATTTTTACTACATACAAAATTATTACCATTTCACCCGGCCTCTTCAGTGAACATGGTTATATCTTTCCTCTGATTTCCAAAGTGCTGTTGATAGAAGTTCACAGAAATTTGTGTGTCCTTGGAAATACCAGGGAGTGAAGAGTTTCCACTTTCCAAAAGCTACCATGATTGTGTGAATGTGTGCGTATATACTGTATGCAGTTTCAACAACAACCGTGTGAATACAGTCTGATTGAGGTCAAATAACCTCCATCCTAAATGTGTGAACCATCAGATAGAAGAGAAGTACAAGACCATTACTGTGAACGACGAGAGCCCGGCTTTGAAGAAGAGGATCAACGAGCTAACGCTGGTGAGACTGAATATACTCATTTATAAAAACACGTTTCTGTCATTTCAGAACATTTGAATAAGGACTGTCTCTCTGCTGGTTTTTCGTAACACTCATATTCCTTCACTTTCCTTCTTCCTTTCTGCAGGATAACCAGCGGTTAAAACAGGAGCTAATGAGGTCTCAGACCAAAGTTGCCTGTCTGTACAGTGAGATGGACTCTCTGAAGACGGAGCTGTCTGATCAAAGCATCACGTCTGAACGGTGAATTAACTTTAGTTTGCTCTTTTCTTTTTTTAATCTTACGAGTGCTCTCTGTTGGTGTTTGTATGTTTCATTTCTTCATACACCCATTCATTTCAGTTTCAGAGTAATGTTGCCTTGAGATTGAATTGAAATCAAAGCGCAGTCTGAGAAGTCTCAATATTGGATTTTTTCTGCATCATTTTATTTTCACAGTGAGAAGAAAAAAAAAAATGTTATCACCTTCAGTGTGAACTGAAGGTTTTCTCAACCTTTCTCACCTCACTTTAAGTGTAATATGAACAAAGGTTTACTGAAGCTAAAAGTAGTTGTAAAACATTTTAGTAAACTGAAGTAAAAGTTGAAACAAGACCAAAAAAATTTAAATTAACCAAAACAATATTGTGTACTTACCAAACTAAAGTTAAATAACATATACAGGATACATGAAAAACAGTTTTAGCTATGCAACATGTGTGAGGAGGCACAGGGGCAGATCTTTTGAGACTGGGATGTCATACTTGACTGTGAGTCAGTTGTGTAGCATTTGTATATAATGCTACTGTACTCTAATAATACTATTCTAACAATGAACTAAGACTAAACATTTTTTTTTACTGAGACAAGCAAATAATTGTGGAAACTAAATGAAACTAAACTGGATTGAAAACAAAAATAAAAAAATGAAAACAAAAAACAAACAAAATCTACCAAATTATAATTACTCTGATGTGCACCTGAAAATAGCCATTATTTGCTCCCTGTGCTCCTTTAATTAAACTACATTAGTTTATGAATCAGGCCTCTGTCTGCTTATCAAACCTCGCTGTTGAGAAGTTTAGCTGCAGAGACACACACAGAGCCAGAGGTCACGCCTCCTCCTGATGATCCCGGGGGTGTTTTCTTTTTGTCACAGCTGAAACAGGATATCCTGGAGAGACTTCACACACACAACTACTTATTCAGGAAAGTCGCTTAGCAACAGAAGCAACAGGGCTGCCAGCAGGATAACTCTGACTGTCCCAGTGTTGACATTGTTGTTTCTCTGTCACCGAGGTGCCTCATGTTAGTCATGAAAGAGGCGTGATGACTGAGTGCATCAGCTGATCGGATCTGCTTTTACCGACGTTTTTGTAAATATTGATATCCGATTGTTGTTTTGCAGGGACGATGAGCTCATGAAGCAGTTCAATGACGAGAGAGACGTGTTGGAGAGCCAGATTGAGATTCTGCAGTAAGTCCGACAGCATCACACACACTGACTGCTGTCATGGATAGAGATCGCACTGTATCCAGAAGTCATGTCATTAAAACAAGTGTTTCTCTGTGTGTGTGGACAGGAGCGCCAACAGGAAGCTCCATGACACCAACGATGGCTTGAGGGCCGCTCTGGAGCGGATCACCAGGGTAAACTAGCTCAGTTTTCGAACTGCAAGAGGCCGAAGTTATTTCATGTATTGGGTTTGGTGGCGCTGTTCTGGTGCTTCTTTATATAAAAACTTAGTTTATTTTTGGGTCATTTGACAGGAATACATTAAAGTTGAGTCCAGTAGGCATCAGCGTTTAATCTGATTAACCAGGTCTGCAGCTACATCGTATACGAGGAGAAGCACAGTAAGAAAGAGGGATTAAAGGATAATTCCACCAATTTTACACACTAAAGTGTGTTTACAGGTCTTGGGGAGTACTACTGCAAAATGTGAACAAAGTAGTGTAAAGCCTTATGCGGCTCCAGAGGAAGCTGCATGTAATCTGATACACTACCTCCAGTGTAAATTGCATTGTGGGTAATGTAGGCACAAGGTTTTGAAAAGCAGTCCATTGGTCTAGCATTATTCATCCTTTTTAAACCTATTTAGATAATTTAAACACATTACCAAATAAATTAATTAGAAGAACAGGTGTTAAACATTCAGTGTTTGATTTAAAATGCTTTATGAGGACTAATGGTCTTGATTTTTGTCAGAACAGCGTGTTCGTCACTGTAAATGCCAGATTTAAGTTGGTCAACTACAACTCTTGTACTACCTCAAATATGTGTTCCAGTAGCAGTATTACTGAGGAGTTACAGTGCACATGTACTGTACTATAAAGTCACAACATTTGGGTGTGAATGGTGAGTGTGAGTAACAGGCAAAACAAGCTTTCGTTTTTGGGATTAAGTCATTAGTTTATTAACCCAGCTCTTTGAAACTTGAACTTTGAGTAATATAGGAACGTTAACATCTACAGATAGCGAGCCAGATAAAGTTACTTAGCAGCCATCAGCTGTTAGTTAAATGTGGTCGGAGTGATCAAGACCCCAAAGTAAAATATAGACGCAATATGACACATTTTGTATAAAAGGGTAACTGCACACGTCAAGCAAAATATATAAAGATGACTGGTCAATTATTGCGCTTGTAGAGCATTCCTTGCTGGCACGTACGCAACACTTACGGCCTGCGGATATAAAGAAAGTTTTAAAAACTGAGTGGCTTCACAGTGAAAAACCATCAACACACCAAGTTCTGCAATACTTTGGAGAAATCACATCCATCACCATGAGGAAAACTGGGAGATGTCGTAAGACAACAACATCAAGTGTTGACCATCGGGGAAAACAGTGAAGCTAAGGGAAAGCATTTTCTGAAGAACTGTAACACATTTTGTGATGTGCAGCTTTCAGTATGTTCGGTATATTGAGAATTAATCACAACATGTAGACGATCCAGATGTGAACCCTCTGGACTTGCAGACATTGATTTCAGTTGTATGTACTGTGACATGTTCCCCAACATGATTCAAGTGACGTTTCAATAAAATCAATGTTTTACATATTCAGTTGGAAAAGCTACAATCCCACATCTGTATTACAATGAATTGTGGGAAGTAAAATCTGTGAAGTCTGCACCCCAAGTGGACTATGTGGAAGTCTGCAGAAAGTCTGCCTCAGGCCCTTGTGGACTGGATGAATTGTGGGTTTGGACACTCACAGACTGCCCATGAATGTACCGGGAAGTCCACAATCTGCAAGAGCGGTGAAGTCTTGATGTCATTGCATCTTCTGTCATCTGTCAATGAGCTGATGTCTGTCTGTGCTCTCTCTGTGGATCAGTCTATGTGATGTACAGTATCTTCCGCCGCACAGAGGATTGGTATGCACTTTGCAATATTTGACAGCCACTGATGCTGCCAATCCACTGTATTTTTGAAGACCAGTTTCATGGAATTTACAGCATCAGCAAAAATGACTAAATCAGTGTCTGTTCTGGGGTGGAAGAAGCTACAGAAACTGGGGATGAAGGCAGGAGTCAGAGTCAAGAGGGTGCCTATCAACAGGATACTGTGGCTATAGTGGAGCATCTCACCCATCGCTCTTCATCATCTGCCTCTTTCAGTCAAGTACATGCACCTCCTGCACAACTACAGCCTCATCTGAGCTAACAGTTACTGGAGGTTCGGATTCCAGTTCAGTGAAGGAAGGTTCAAATGCGGACAATGTTATGTCTGGGTGGATGAAACACTCAAAAATCACACAATGATACACTCACATACAATTGTTTATACAAACATCAGAGGATTGGGGACTCAACACTAAATCTCTTTATTGGCAAGATGTATGCTTGTGTGACGCATCCTTTTGTGGTTGCCATTTATGTGGCAGTAAAATGCTAACAAACCAGCCCAACCTGCATAAAAATATATACAAAAAGTGTGAATATCTACAGGGAATGCCAAATACCAACTACTTGGATAATAAACAAACACCTCTTCAGGGGATAATCAAACTGAAATGTGCTTTTACAAGCTCTCAAGCCCCAAATGAAATAAAATGTTAAAAACTGAAGGTGTATAGGAGCTTGGGTTTAAAGGGGTTCAGCTAAGATAAACAAAGAAAACCTGCAAGTGTCCGGCTATTTGTGAGGCAAGCAACACTTGCACAAATAAGGACGGCCCTGAAGAATAAACACAATTTCCCTCAACTAGAATGAAATGGGGCAGCAGAGATATCTCCAAAGGGGCCTAAACAGACAGCTGGTAATCTATCAGGATGAGGTCTGCAGTGTATCGGGGACAGATTCAGAATGAGAGTGAGCCCAACCTGGGTGCCAGTCCCCACCTCTCTTAAGCCTTCACAAAAGGTCGTCGTCACACCCTGATTGGGGGGAGGTGAATGCCTCAAGCTGCCTACACTCATTTATTAGGAGTCAGTCTCCCCGACCTGCACACAGGTGATCTGAATCCACTGCAATCAGTCCAGAGGGATTTAAAATTTCAGGCCAAAAAAAAAAGATAGCAAGTCTTACACAAAAACGATAGGGAGAAACAAGTACAGTACACAAATGTCTAAAGTAGACTAAGCCTCGCTTCTCAAATTTGCCACCGGGCATGAGATCTCCCAGGAAAATGAAGGCTGACTCATGGTCCTGTCAGGCTCACATGCTGGCAGCATTTCTATCTGCTTTCATGTCTCCATCATATACTACATTATGGTGGCCCGAGGGTACAAAACAACATTTCAGAAAACACATTCGCACATTTGTGGATCGATAAGTACGTAGGAGAAGACCAACAAATCAAGGCAAAAACTCCTGCACACTGTTTACCTCACGTGCAATCAAGACTGAATTTTAATTACAATGATTCAACCTTCATCAGATCACCGCAACAATGAAAACTCAACAACATCTCACCACAACAATGAAAACGCAACAATGCAGCTCAGGAGGTTGCACGCCAAAGTGTCCCTGAGCAAGATACTGAATCCCAAATTGCTCCTGATGAGCAGGTCGGCACCTGCAAAGCACCTTGCATGGCAGCCTCTGCCGTCAGTGTGTGAATGTGTGTGTGTTGTATTTTGACCCAGACTAAATGATTGAATAAACTCACATTTTGTCTTGTGTTGTTGTGAACTGTGACTCTTGAAAATGCTCTGGGAGGAGAAAGAAAGGTGTCTGTTTACACTTTTACAGTGTATGCCCTCAGTGAAAACCATCTTTGTCCTGAAAAACAGATTATTAAGCTCTGGCAGGCTTTTATTTAATAAACGGAAATGATCCTCAATCAACTGCGGACTCTTTGTAGCCTTTAAATTGGATTAATTAAGCCCAATAACATCTGACCAGGTGCAATAGTCGAGCAATCTCAGCGACATGTATTTAATTTTGTTTGTTTTACGTGTTTTGTTTTTAATTTTAATGTTATTATTATTCTTATTATTATCACCATTGTTATTTTATTTTTCCCTTCCTTTTTTTTTACTTAGAAGTAAGTTGTACTATTATTTCATACGTGAAAACTTTTTTATAAGTATTGAAAAAAAAATTTTCTTTTGCTGGAAACTGCATGTTGTGTGAAACAAAACAATTTGTAATTTTCAGGCGTTCAGCCATTAAAAACGCAGGTAATTAACCTAAAACAATTTGAAACTGATTTCATTTTTAATTGTGTGTTACAGGCTGGTACCGGGGTCCCATCGGGAGATGTGAAGGACAGAAACAGAAGTAAAAGCATCTGCTACTCATCACCTTATGCATTCATGGATAAGTAAGACCCACAAACACACATTATATTATCGAGCACATTATTTTTAGTCTCAAACAGACCAGAAGTTTCAGGTTAAACGGAAGATTTAGGAAGATTAACTGGTTAGAAGCTTCATGCCAGGGTTTTCAGGTTTTAAAGGGATTTAGCTTAAGTACACAGTGACAAACATCAAATCTAGATACTTTCTCTTGGAAGAACTGTGTATTCACATGGTAGTAAAGTAAATGTTCAATGACAAATTGAACAAATTCCCTTTGTCACGTGGCTGTTAGGTCACTGATTATTTCCCGACCTCTTCCTCAGGTTCCCAACTTTGGATGGAGCGTTCCCTGCGTTCGCCCGCCGGCCCAGCGTCGACACTCTGGCCCTGGCCATGTGCGACCCGGGCCTGAAGCGCAAAGACAGCATCGAGTACGAGGAGGACAGCCTGCCTGAGTTCTACATGGACAGCGGCCTGTCGACTCTCAGAGGTTCACATGAAGGCTACGACTCAGAGCAGGAGGTCAAAGGTCAAGAAGAGGAGGAAGAGGAACAGAGGGGGAAGAAGGACGGGAATCATGTCAACAATAGCGTGATTGAAGAAAACTATGACACTGAGGTGAGACAACAAGACGGTCATAAACACAAACTATGCTTAACTTTACTCCAGATGTTTAGCAGCTATCATGTCAACATGTTCATCTAAATTTTGGCAAGTAGCACTAAACCATTGACTAAATGTGGACACCAATGAAGAAGTACTCTAAATGGACTCCACTGGTTTCAAAGAGAAGTCTGATTATATGTAAGCTTATGAGAAACTGACCCTACTTCTGATTTTATTCATAACCTTAGTAAACATGAAACATTGAACGTTATAAAGAAGTTATTTTGGTGTTACAATGTCTTGTAACGTGTATGTGTGCACATCACAGCCAGCTGAGACACAGGACGGTGAATCAGCGTTCGGATCGGACAGCAGTTCAGTTTTGGACTGGAAGCAATCTGAACCCATTCCGGCCCAAACTACAAGAAAGACCGTCAGTGCCCTCAGTGCTCAGGTAAGAGAGAGGCGCATGTATCTAATGGAATGAAATGTTGAGCAGGAATGATGTTTACATGTCTTTCATGCTAACATGCTAACATTGGCTAAGTAGAATTAAACCATTGACCAAATTTTTTTATATAAGCTTATGAGAAAGTGACCCTACTTCTGATTTTATTCATGACCTTGATCGAGTGTTATTTGCTTTGGCATATTTAAGTTGGTGGCGCTCTTCTTCTTTCAACAACTTGCTCATGTTCACAGCTATACAGGTTGAATGTTATAAAGAAGTTATTTTGGTGTTACAATGTCATGTAACGTGTGTGTGCACATCACAGCCAGCTGAGACACAGGACGGTGAATCAGCGTTCGGATCAGACAGCAGTTCAGTTCTGGACTGGAAACCATCTGAACCCATTCCGGCCCAAACTAAAAGAAAGTCCCTCAGTGCTCAGGTAAGAGAGAGACGCATGTATCTAATGGAATGAAATGTTGAGCAGGTATGATGTTTATATGTTTACTGTCTTTCATGCTAACATGCTAACATTGGCTGAGTAGAATTAAACCATTGACCACATTTTTTTATATAAGCTAAAATGACCTTACCTTCTACTTGATTTATTACCTCAGTTAACAGTTTCCTAATGAGTTTATGGTCTTGGTAATGTCAGAGGAAAAATATCTGTGTGTCCGCGTAGATGTTTGTTTTAATGTCACTACATGTCTGCTACATCACAGCCAGCTGGGACACCGGAGGGTGATTCATCATTCGGGTCGGCTGGCAGCTCAGTGTTGGACTGGAAGCCAACTGAACCCATCAGTATGCCAACACCCGCTGCCCCGACAAGAAGGAAACCCCTCAGTGCCATCAGTGTTCAGGTAAGAGAGAGATAGATGTACCTAAGGGAATGAAGCGTTTTCCTCAGAACAAACTATATTTTTAGCGCCACCACTTTTATGGCACCAAACTTAGTAAATAGTATGTTCTGTGTTTATTTAACCACTATAATATGTATGTTTTTAAAGGTCCAGCGTGCACGATTTAGGGGGATATATTGGCAGAATTTGACTTTAATATTCATAATAATGTTTTCATTAGTGTATAATCACTTGAAACTACGACTTGTCATGTTTCTGTTGCCTTAAATGAGCCTTGTTTAATCTACAGTCCAGGGAGTCGGCCATGTTTCTACAGTAGCCCAGAATGGTCAAACCAAACACCTGCTCCAGAGAGACCCTTTCACATTATTCAAGATTTTAAGGGGGAGGGTGAGAAGAGGGATGTTTAGTTGGTTGCAATCTGCAACTCCACCACCAGATGCCACTAAATCCTACACACTGGACCTTTAACATTTCCTGAACTGCAATGAGGCATTATTCTCTCGTTGTCTCAAAATATATTGAACATGAAGTAAATGTGCTGAATGTAAATACAGTCAGTATTATTATCAGTGCTGAGTGCCTCGCTCTCCTCAGTCTCCTCTTCACCGTGCCTGTCCGTCCCCTCTTCAGAAGGAGGACAGAGGTGACTTGGGCTACATGACGTCAGAGAAGGCCTACAGGATCGTGTTAGCTGGAGACGCTAATGTGGGAAAGTCCAGTTTCCTGCTGCGTCTCTGCAAGAATGAGTTCAGATTAAACTCCAGCTCCACACTGGGTGAGCGCTGAAGCCAACTCTTTGTCAATCATTAGTTCGCATAACAAGCTTTACTGTCTCGCTCTTTCCTCTTCAACCTGTCAGTATTCCCCAAGAAAAATGTTTAGTGCCAGCCGACTTATTAATGATTAATGTCTGTGGATATTCTGTTAATCTGATCAGGTACTGCCTTATACTCGCATGTCAAATGAGTTTTTACCTTTTCGTGTGACATGTTGGTTGGTTCTCTTGTGTGTATTCAGGAGTGGATTTCCACATGAAGACACTAATCGTGGATGGAGAACCTGTTTTACTACAACTATGGGACACAGCAGGACAAGAGAGGTGTGTGCTGGTGTTTATAGGTGTAAATATTTGAAGAGGGAGATTAACTTTCAAGCGATGTCTTTGTAAAAAGTGTTTTCTCTAATATGTATGGAGGCCCTGAGAGGTTTGTTTGCATAAAAAATAATGATATGTTGTTTTAAACGAAGAAATTCAGATATAAATGAAGCTTATTACTTCGTATGTGTTGTTGAGAGGTAAAATTAGCAGACACACACAGCTGTGCAGGAGTGAGAATATAAAGATCTTACAGTATACACACTGTGTATCTTGAACTATTTTCTCCTCTCAGGTTTCGCAGCATTGCAAAGTCTTATTTCCGGCGGGCGGACGGTGTGTTGCTGCTGTACGACGTCACCTGTGAGAACAGCTTCCTTAATGTTAGAGAGTGGGTGGACGTGATTGAGGTAAAGCTCCACTGATAAAAAAAAAGTTACTGACTCACACTGTTTGCGTCACAGCAGTTAGCAAAAAACATGATGAAAGTGAAATCTATCTACTGTTCTGTCGTGGCATCTTGTATCGGCACAATGTGTGTTATTATACGTCAGTATTGTACGTGTTGTCACATGTTCATCTGAATATCAAACCAAGTGATCTTGTCTCTTTTTTACATGCAGCAGATATGTAAGTGTTGGATGTGCACTGAATTGTGTTCTGCTGTGAAACTGTGACTTTTAATTAATGCATGCAGTTCGTGACTTGTAACTTTCTGTCGTGTTATCTTAAGTACTGCTCTTAAGTTTAGTCTATGCTTGTACTTTACTTGAGTATTTACATTTTCTGCAATTTCTACTTTTATTTCAACATATGTGGAGGCAAATATTGTACTTTTTTCTCCACTACATGTATAATATCAGTTTTATTACTTCACAGACTTTGATTATTAATACATTTAAATTAGCACACCCTGTAAATACACTTATAAACAGCTGCAACATTAAAGTGATGAACACAAATGTATTAATAATTATAATCCAGTAACGTCTGAAGTGTGCTTACTGCATAAATGTTACTTACTACTTTTTTTTTTACACTTTTCCTTTTTCTAATTCTGTAATCACCATGATGCAAAGTATGTACAACAACAGAACAGTTAATAATATGAGAAACTCTGTGTTATTTACCTTTCTAATTAATTGTTCCTGTTTTTACCTTCTTTTAATTATTGAATTTTTTTTTTTGCATGGCAGGATGTGGCCCAGGAGGATGTTCCCATCATGCTCGTGGGTAATAAGTGTGATCTTAGACAAGGTGAAGTTCGCTGCGTTCCTACCAGCTATGGCCAAAAACTAGCCATGGTAAGGACAAACAAACACCCACTTAACATACTTTACTGAGGACATTTTACAGTTTATTCTAAATTCAAGCGATTACACCCTGTCGCTTGGTGTCAGTTCATAACAGATTAAAAATTGATATTGATTAATGATTTTTCTTCAACCAACAGACGTACAACACTCTGTTCTGTGAAACTAGTGCCAAAGATGACTGCAACATCCTGGAGGCTGTGCTGCACCTGGCCAGGTGAGACTGTTGCTGACTGTTGCAGTCAGTAAGATAAATGATCTTAACTGGCGTGACTTTTTGGGACATTTTCCTGCTACAACATGTTAAAATGTCTGCTGACAGTACGGCCTATTAGCCGTGCCAAAAATGTGACGGTACCATCTCAGAGGGAAAATAATTGTCGATTTGTTTATATTACAATTTAAAGTATGAACACTGTATGTCAAGCTCCTAAATGTGACCTCTGCTGCCCTCTGGTCTCTAAAACGAAAACTGCAGGGGTTAATGGGTCCCTGTGGAGTTTTATTATCAGGAGTCATTGTAAATAAGCATTTGTTCTCAGTGACTTGCCTGTTTAAATAAAGGCCAGATAAAAAATAAAATATATCAACAAAGGTTACTCACTTGCATCCTTGAGGTGCAAATGTGTTAATTAATTTTTCCTGATGATAACACTGTATAAAATGTTGTAATGCAAGTTTTTCTGGTTCCAACTGTCCTTTTCTTTCGCTCAGGGAGGTTAAAAAACAGGCTACTTATGATGAAAAAACTCAGCACCAGAAGTTGACCAACTTAGATGCTCCGAGGAAGAAACCAACCCACTACTGCTGCAACTGATCACATTCATCAGACAGATGTGGACCTCCATATCAGACTTTATCTGAATTCTGCAGAGGTGGAAAAAGGACCGACCCTTCTTCTCATTTCTCAGTTTTCTACATCCTCCTCTCCTTTCCTCGCCTCCTCTCCTCACGTCTTAGTCCCTCCCACATAAGATGCGAGCGGAGGAGGCAAGGAAGAGACACATGCACCGTTGCTTATAGCTCCTCGGAAAAGCCTCCTCCCTCCTCCAGAAGCATTTCGGGAATTGAGACATCCTTCAGCATGATGCGCTGAGATCAATTTCCAGGAGGACAAAGGAGTGAGGAGACAAAGAGGCACGAAATAGAGCAGTGAGAAGAGCCCAGAGCCTCTGCAGCAACGGGAACAAATCATCATTGTGAATAACCAAAACGATTAACACGTGGATTAAGTGGCCTGATATTTGAGCTGCATTTCAGCCACAACTTGAAGTCTTTCTTCTTCGTATGTGTGAATTTAAGAAAGTCTGTGTAACGTCTTGCCATGTGAAAGTTATGTTCATTTTTTATTAAGCTATTTCACATATTTGCATAAGTTCCTGACACATATATGTGAAGATACTCCAGAGTGGACAGCTGTGGAAGTGAAGTGAAATATGTGAGGAGGAGTCGAAAGTGAAGCCAAGTGTATGATCATGTTTATAAAGTGACATTTGAAGGTGATGCTGTTGAATAATCGCATGTGATAGAGACAGAAAGTTTATTGTTGTAGTGAGAAAATAAGACAAATGGATTCTGGTTGTGTTATTAACTGGATTTATACAATGTGTACATCTGAGCTCAGTTATCATTAGTGTATATGCAGGTTTGCATGTTGGTGGCCTGAAAGGAAACGGAAGTCTGCGACGCCCCGAAAGTTGAACTTTTATTGCAATTGAGCTGCAAGGATTGCCGACACAGCCTGGTTTTTGTTCCTGTACGATGAACTCTGTACTTTATGCTAATGCAACAACCCACGGTCTTCATTAATGTACCCTACAGTGTTACACTTCTTTTCATTTGTCTTCCCACTGAGGACGACTTTGTGTTATAGAATTTATATTTTTGGAGCTGAACATGTAACATGTCATCTTTGATTTGCACAAATGCTTTAAACACCCACAGAAATTTCATTATCTGGTACGAGTGATGAAAAACATGGTAAGCAGGAAGCAGGAGTCCTTATCTTTATCGCACAGAGACACGTCTGTAAGTCTGTTTAAAGTATACATGTGACCTTGAGTATGTCTTATTATTATTTCATAATAATGACTTCATATTATCCATTCTGAAGGGCAGTGTATAAAGGTGTCAGTATGCTTCAAATGAAAAGGTCTTTTTGGTTTCTTGATTCTCCTTTTCTGTCATTGAAGCATTTCACGGTACACGTTCAACATCTACAGAGGTTTGAGAATCAACAGTCGCTCACCGCTGCGTCGCTACAAATCAAGAAATATCAATAAAACACCAATAACGGTGACTAAAGGTTTATTAATTGTCTGCAGGAAGTGAACGACTAAAACCTGATGGATGATTTGAATTCGATCAGCAGGATGAAAACAGAATAAATAATATTCTCGGTTTGTTAAATTTTAGGATGGGTAATGTTACTTTTAAAAGTAACTCATTACATTACACTGCATTATCTACTGAGAAAAGTAAATTTAGAGTTACCAAAAATTACGGTTAAACCCCTTTGTGACTCTTTGCACATGTCGGTTATATTGTCCAGGCGGCGTGTAGCCGTGAATGTGATATATTGACTCTACAGACATTTTGTAGCCTTCTTTAGAGCCCACAGTCGGTAAGTTATCTAAATGTGCATAGAAGCTACTTATTTCCACACAGATTAAACTTCTTCTTTGCATAAACGTCTTTCCAGATGAGATAAGAGGAGCAACAGCAAAGGTCTCTCTGTTCCTGTGTTCATGAAGAATATGGTGTGAATGCCAAAGCATCACAAGACTGGAGTCATCTGCATAAAACATGACCTCATTACTCAGAAATCAGTTCACAGTCCATGAGTGTGGGTAGTTTGACTAACTGCAGGAAATTCTTCTAAAGTCACTTACAACCCGCAACAACAACAAAAACGTCCTAAAAGATTGTTACAGACTTCTTGATACTTATCATCATCTAAATGTACTCAAAGTATCAACAGTAAGAGCGCGCATGATGCTGAATGACTCATCTCAGTGCCAAGTGTTGGATTGTTATTTACTGTATATGGCGTACTGTATACAAGGAGACGAGAAGATAATGACTGAATTTTCATTTTTCGGTGAACTCATTGTTTAATACATCAATAATTATAATGAATGTAAGTATAAATATGTATTTTGATGTTAGTACGTTCACATAAGTAAGATTTTGAATGCTAGACTAACTCGTATTTTTACACTGTGGTATCACTGTTTTACTAAAGTAAAAGATCTGAGTACTTCCTCCACAATTGAAAAAATACAACAGAGTAGAAAAGTATTTTGTGGATAGTGGATTGGAAGTAAAAAGGGGATGGAAATGGATGTGCTCAAGTTCAGAGTATTCATATGGTTTTACTTCACAGCACTGTCTGGAAAAAAGCTTCAACCAGACTGTTAAAATATACAGTGTAAGTTTTTCTTTTAAAGGTCCATATTATACTGTGTTTCATCAATTTCACACAGCTGTCAGAGGTCCAACAACACTGTATCCAAAATGTATTGCCCCAAACCCATCCGTGGTCCTGAACTTCAGCTGTCTGAAAGTCGCTCTACTGAGAGCAGCTGTTTCTGTGCCTGCACCTTTAATGCTAATGAGCTCCGTCTGTCAGCGCCTGTCTAGCCTGCTACGCGCCCCTCTCAGGGAGAGGATGACGCTTACGCTAGCGATAGCATGCGCTAATGTTTACGGTGGATGTATCACAGAATACACATGTATTATTTGTTTTACCTTTTGTCCCTCTCTTCCTGTCCCTTTTTCACGTTGTCTCTCTCACTCATTCTGAAAACAAACACACACAAAACACAGTATAAGGCTCTTACCCAGTGGTGAAGTGTAAGTATATTTACTCAAGTGCTGACGTAGACATATTAGGATTTCATGCAACTTCAATTTTGTCTGCTCCGCTGTATCTCAGAGGCAAATACTGCACTTTCTACTCCACATCATTTACGTTGCTGGTTACATAATTCAAACCCTTCCTGCCCAGTGAAAACCATGTACCCTCAAAATGACAATTTAATGCTAATATTTGTGATAAACTGAAAGAGTCTTGTAAAACGTGGATCTAAATTTACAAGACTACAATCTAAATTTTAATTTCATTAGATTTGAATACAGTTCCTAAAATTGAACAGTGTATCTCCATCTTGGGGGTAGTAGTTGTTAATTAACTTCCTTAAGTTACATAGTTTCTGATGTTTTCTCAGCCTCTGTAGCAAATAGAAACGAAATTCATAGCTTACTTCAAAATGACTCATACGCTTCCGCCTTCAAGGAATACTTATCGATATAGGGGGGGGAAAAATCACCCCTTGGACAGTTTTGATACTCACTAGTTTATCTCTACACAACGGACCCTCCCAAACAGGTGTCGAGGTCGTCGTTGTTGTACCTGCCGGGTGTGGGTTGCTAGCCGCTACCGCTGCCGTCGCTGCTGCTGCCAGCCGCTACCGCTACTGCTGCTGCTGCCACTGCTGCTGCTACTGCTACTGCGAAAGACAGTAGTCACTTTCTGTAACTTGAAGATCAGCTTTCTGTTTTCTTCCTTCTTTCTCCTCTTTCTAGCACGGCTGGGGTAGCTTCTTTTCATCTGTCTCTTTTCTTTACTTTTCTCTTCTACCTCTCCTCTTCTTCTCTCGCCACTTCGCGCCGTTTGTTTTCGTTTTGCTGCTGTCTTCCTGGATCCGTTCTGCACATGCGCAGTAAGATGGACTGATCCAATGTAGTGGAGACTGAAGGGGGGACCCCGACACACACATAATACGATTAGCATTCTGCTGGCATTTTAGCGAGAGGATTTTAATCAAAAACATAATTAATGTGAGCAAATAAGTAATAACTGTATTAACCATAAGTGTATGAGGATTTTTTATGGGGCCCTCAGGAACTTGAGGCCCTAGGCAACCACCTAGTTTTGCCTAATGGTAAGTCCGCCCCTGGGTAACGTCTAAAAACAGCTAGCGAAAGCTTTGTTTGTCTCCAACACATGCTGCCTTCATGTGCTATGGTACAGATGGTATTTTCCACTTGTGATCTGGTATTTACCAGTGCGTTGTGTTCATGTGTTTTTGTTGTTGTACAGAGAAAATAAAGATGGTGGACACACAGATTCAGGCTTGTTAGCATCTGCTCTGGGGAGGTAAAACCAAACCATAATGGTATTTTAAAAACTGACACCGAGTGTTAACGCATCATATTACAATTGTCAATGGAGCAACACTTTATAGGCTACAAAAACTATCCACTAACAGTAGCAAAACACGTTTAGTAGTGTACATTGCTTACCATTCACGAATCTTCCATTGCTCGCCGCCATGTTGAAAAGGTGAAAGGTTATCTCATCTCGGCAACTCGGGCATCAAAAAATTCTACGAGTTGCCCAGTGGAAAATACCACATGAGAGGGTGTTCATGTGCACTTTTCATGTCGTCTTTTGGTATTTACCATAAATATCATAGCACATGAAGGCACCAACAGTCTCCAAACTCTTGGACACTGTTCGTAATGGCGGATCTCCGAGACAGTTGTTCAGTTTTCCCTCTTCTTTTTCGGGACTGAGCAGCGACGCGCAAAGGATCTTGGGATATGGGAGGCCTCGAAGGATAGTAGTGGTCTGTCCAGCAAAAAGAGGGAAAAGCAGGCCGCATTTGAAGGAGCCTTCGAATTTGGACAGCCTTCGCGCAGCGTTGTGACATAATTGGCCTTCAAATCCGCCCTTGGAAGGATGCAGCCCCTGAATTTGGACACAGTGGGTGATGCTGTACCTGGTGGGTGGAGACACTGTGGGTGGGAATATTCAAATGATCGGTCAATGACGTCAGTGACCGATGCCGAATTTGACTCGCTCATCTGGAAACTGCAGGCAAGACACCGTCAGAAATCTGTATCTCACTCAAATAACACCCCAAATCCCAGAAAACGTGAGTTTTTCATAATATGGGACCTTTAATTGGCAACTGGTAACATCAACCACAAGGTGGTGTCGCCTGCACACCAGACTCCACCTGTGAGTCCTGCTACATCTATTTTAGGGAATAAAAAAGTGTTGTTTCCCAACATTAAATAGTCAAAATGAAGTGAAGTCCCACCCCTTATTGGTGTGAAGCCATGGGACCTTATTTTGAAAAAAACTGTACAATAGTCAATGGTGAGAGACAAGTAATCATTGATTTTGTCGTAAACATAGCAAAAAACAATAAAGTTTTATGTAAAACAGCTCGTTGACCTACATCTCCTCAATTAGTAGACGTCACCAACACCAACACGGCTGTCAACATTCATCAGGCTTCATGAAGCTTCCTCTGGAGCTACAGACGGATTTAGACAACTTTGTTTCAGATGTTGTAGCCTTGTAGTCCCCATAAACAGACTTTGATGTGGAGAATCAATAAGTACAGTAGTCGACATATAAGCCAATTTTCACAACTTCAGGTCTTGTCTGTCTGTCTGCCTGCCTGTCTGTCTGTCTGTCTGTTGCTTATACTCGAGCTCCCCATAAAGACACGAAGAGACAAATCAATAAATCAGATGATTTCTCCTTGGTTGCTGCTCTAAAAGACCCTCCTGTTATCCATACTCCCCGAGCGTCTGCAAGTGTCTCCGAGCATAGCTGTTTGAATAACTGCAACATATGTTAGGGATTTTGCACTATGTGTATGTGTGTGTGTGTGTGTGTTTGTGTGCGTGTGTTTGTGTGTGTTTGTGTGTTTAGAGCTGGCACGGGTCCCTGTCTCCACCTCCCATCTGTTTACATTGTCATGTGCTTGATGAGGCGAGACCACTCATTTGTCAAACAACATGTGGGGTAGCGGAGGTGGGGATGGGGTGTGTGTGGAGTAGCAGCTGAGAACGGTGCATGTGTGTGTGTCTGTGTGTGTCTGTGTGTGTGGCATCGGGGATAATTAGATAAGGGGACTGTGTAGCAGAGAGGTTAATGACAGTAATGAATATATTAGTATAGAGGAGAGAGAGCAGGTCCTCTCTGCTGTTCTGCATCTGCAGGTTCAGAAACAAAACAATATATACAATAAATACCACACAACCTAAACAATTACCGTGAATGATTCTGTGCAGTTTTTATATTTGTGCTCTAATTATTTGAATAATTGGGGTGAAAGATGTCTGGATCCTGTCTGAGTGTCACGTGGAGTCATGACAAACATTTATAGATCGTCCCAAACCTTTACAAAAGAAATGATTAAAAGACAACACAAGATTAGAGCTTAAATTAAATTAAAGGCTTGTGGCACATCCTTCAAACCTCATCAGTCAGCCTTTCAAAGATGCACACACACACACACACACACACACACACACACACACAGATTGATGGAGGGAGCGCAGGGTGTCGCCATCTGGAAAGGTCATAGGTCAGAAAATGGGACCACTGGTCACTCTGACGACATCTGGGACGGCGGACTGTCTGTCCCAATCCACCTCCACGTCAGACACACACAAGTGAGCCCACACGGTCACCCCCCTAACACACACACACACACGCGCGCACACACACACACACACACACACACACACACACACACACAGTCTGGTGCATCCAGTCTGGATGTCATATTGTTTGTCATGTCTGGTTTTGACAATGTCATTAAAGCAAGGAGCAATGTGTGCAATCTGGCTCGTGTGTGTGTGTGTGTGTGTGTGTCTATGTGTCTGTGTGTGTGTGTGTTACTGTCCTGGTATTGAAAACATAAAAGAGTTATAGTGTCAACTTTTAGCTGTAGATGTTTGATTTAACTTTGACCGTGTTTTGTTTTTATTTTTATCACCTTTTACTCTTCGAATTTGCAGCACAACTTAAAATTGAATCCAAAAACTGAAGCTGTTATTTTCTGAGTTCATGTAAATGCAGTTAGTGTGAACAACACTGTCTGCTATTCCACTTCTGCAGGCAAGAGGGCAGCAGCCTCCTATAATACATGATGGTACTTGCTGACCTGCGATTGTAAAATGCAGTCCTGTGCTTTTAATAAATAATAATATTGTCATTATTATAATCTATATGTAACTTCTGTTAAAGATGTTTGATTTCTAAAATGTCATCGTTCCCGAGAAGTTTATAATTTCTGTATTTTAAGCACTTGACATTACCTGGAAAGTAAATAATATATACTGTATATTACACTGCTAAAGTACAGAACATCAGAGGGAAAAGTCTAAGAGCAGTGATTTCCAAAGTGGGAAAATGGCAAATAAAAGTCTTTAATGTTCAATTTTGTAATCAATTTCAAAATCACCTTAATCAGTAATCAGAAAAGATAAAACAGGATACTTAAATTACATGTCATTCTTTCTTTATCTGATCTTTTCTATACGATGTCGTGTCAAAGTCCGTGTGTGCACCTGCTGACCCTGGGTGCAGATTAAGGTCAGTAGGTGCTGTACAGGAACTCTAACAGGAGGGCAAGATTATTTGACTGGGGCACAGACTTCAACATCGACACGTATCATTTCTCGTGTCAGTGACGGGATCAGAGTTGCGATTAAAAGTTTGGGTGGGCCCCGAAGATTTTTAAATTGAAGATTTCAAATTTGGCCACAGCAGTCTTGATCATAACCGTACTATGTGAGTGTCATCTTTCACAAGCAAATACTGAAATCTGGCAGTTTGCAGGTTTAAATCAGAAAAAAAGCAAATGCACCACATTTAAGTTTTGTTTAAATTAAAATTTTAGATTTAAAACAAAGCAAAACAAGCGACATTGTGTTAATTTATGCAGTACAAGTCCAATAGCTTGAGTTGAAAGGCCACACGGTGTTCAACATGTCACACCTCTGAGACTGTTACAAAACAGAGGAGCAGCAACAGGAAACGATTCATGTGATGTGTGAGATGCTGCATCGTGTTTATCTCAATGACCGCTCAGTTAGCTCTGCAGAAGGACGGGCGCGGATTAGTGGCCGTTTTATAATGTGTGTTAATCTGACAGATTAGCTTGATTAGGTTAATCTGAGAACATTTGTATGTGTGTGTGTATGTGTGAGTGTTTATCCGTGTATTACAACTGGGCTCCACTATAGTACAGTTCGAAATCACATATGTATATATACAGAATATGTATTTCTTAACTGTTAAGATTCAGAGTGGATATGATGGGATTTGACGGGCGATGTCGGAGGTTGCCAGGTGGGATTCTTCAGTGTCCAAACAGCGTTTTTGGTCGATGTCTTGACAATAAGCTCCAGCTGCAGTCGATGTTCACACAGACTCTCTCTATAAACTGAATCCCCTTCGGAGACCACTCATCAGTATTCCTGTGTAAGGTGTCCCCGCTGCAAATGACATTTTAACTGCTGAAAATCAGATTCTGTGTGTTACAATTGAGTCAAAGGGGATTTTGCACATTTACGTTCATCTATCAAATCCACTGACAGGCCATCGACATCTGTGAATGTGTGTTTGTGTGTGTGTGTGTGTGCACAGAGCAGGCACCCTCTGACATAATGACCCCACCAAACCCACACAACAATATAGAGATCTTGTCTAGAAACGTTATTGATTTATTGACCGAACTCGTCACACACGAGAGCGGCCGATATCGACATGTTGCTCACACAGGAATGTAACCTAGATCTGTTATAGAGCAGCTGCCATGTAGTTTATCGCAAATACTTTGCTGAAGGTAAACATAAGTCGAGGTGACACCGTCTTTACTATAGATTTTTCACCTAAAATGCATAAATCCTCTCTTTTAATACTCTCCAACTTCTTTCCTCTGTTGCCGACTGAAGCCCATTCACGACTGAAAGTGAATCTTATAAACAAAAAGTTTTGTCTTTTTAAAAAGACATAAGTTAATTATTTATTTGTGTATAAACACAGTTTTGGTGCATTTATCAGTATTTACAGCAGCAGGACGGTGCATGTGGGGTCGACTCAAATTAGCTCAATCAGGCTTTTATACACAAACGATACTTGATATTTGGATTTATTGGCGGTTTTGGTGATATCATGGGATTTGTTGACGATTAGAAGCACACAGGATATCGGCAGCCATTTTCTTCCCTTCACTTCTTTCCATAAAACTGTTAATAGCTCATAAGTTACTGTTTTGTTTTTGTTTTTCTTCTATATTGAACACATTAGCAAGTACTCCAAACAAGGTCAGCATAATTTGCATTTTACAAGTTTATTTATGTACAACGTTTAAAAGCAACCAGAGAAGCAGCGTAGCCACAAATACTAATTTAGGTGGATCTGTGGGATATAAGTTGTGCAAAGTTTTCCATAGACGGCTCTTTTCTGGCTGCTGTTGTCTATTTCTCGATGCATGACCGCTTAAAAAACCTGTCCGGTGAGCTTTGTTTTGACATATTTGCATTTTTTATTGAATATCTAGGCATGAGCTAACTAGCTGGCTGTTTGCCTCAATGATCTGTCAGTGAATAGCATGTGTGCTACGGTGACGCCGCACTCTTTTGAACTTTGAAATGTCTTCATAGGTGATGTGCAGTTTTTCTGGGGGTTTTTTTCCAATTAATTTCAGTAGTGTACATTTAATGGAGTAATTATATCAGGTAACATCAGCTGCAAATATGTCACGAATAGCGAAAAGGCACAATAACAACAATAACTGGCACGTAGATATATTAAAATATGTACAAAGTCACTAATTAAGTATCTGCTCATTTGTTATTTCTTTAAAGTGAAACACAACTTATTCTCTCTTTAGTTTGTGTAAAACCAAGAAATACGCTGAACTCAACATGGTTCCTAAAAGACGAAGAAAGAAGAAATGAGCTGAAACATTACTGTAAATGAATTATTCAAACCAGAAGCCTCTCAAACACAATGTGTCCATCAGCCTTCCTTACTGATGGATAGACGCTCGTCTGATTCATCGCCAAGGTCAGAAAACATCAGCATCTTACTGTCATATCACACACACACACACACACACACACACACACACACACACACACACACACAAAAACACACAAAGGGCTACTTCCATTTTGCCTGATGCTTTGGTGGCCTGCTGTTTTTCTGTACTCAATTACACTAAACAAGAAACAATAGCTCACAGACACACACACACACACACACACACACACTGACTCAGACACACACACACACACTCATACATATAACACACTTATCAAGTGATTAACTGTCAAACTGCACAGCCAGAGTTCAACAAAGGTCAGGATTGATTTACATAGACAGATGGAGAGTCCTATTAGTCTGTGTGTGTGTGTTTGTGTGTGTGTGTGTGTGTGTGTGTGCGCTTGTGTATCCACTTCCCTCCCCCTTCTTCCCGAACTGAACCCATACACACCCACACTCCCCCGTGGCGCTGCTCTGTGCAACTAGTTCATGTTACCATGGAGATGATGAGCTTGCTGTACATCATCGTGATGGGGTCGTGGCACAGTGAAAGGTCAAAGGTCATGGGTGGCATAGTGTGTGTGCGTTGTGTTGGTGTGTGTCAGTGTGTGGAGACTGTCCTGAGGGGGAAACTCTTAACGATGTGAGAGCATTTTGTTGGCAAAAGAAAAACAGATTGAAGTCATTTACATGTCATAGATACAGTCAGAGGTTTTATTTAGATGGTCTGATGTGTTCGATTGAGCAGAAGAAAGTAGAAGAAAGCATCCAAATCATTCATACTTCTTTAAATTGTTAGCATGGAATGATGAGGTTACATTTTATTGAAGTGCGGCTCGAAGATATTGACCATTTGTTCCACACTTTAGCAAAACTGCTGTCTTTTTAGTAGACTTAAAGCTGCATTAAACATTTTGTGACTGAAACACATTTTATAAACATTCACACGTCATATAAAGTAGCTGGGATACTATTCCCTAGATGCCTGCCTAATGCATTTTCAGCTAATAACTTAAATATTTTAACTGCACATGAAACATTCTTAATTTAATATTACCTAATGACCTACATGAGAAAACAAGAACATCACAAGAAAACGTCTGATTTCTTACTCTTAGTGCCTGTCAGCAGGTCGGATTCACTGCAAAAACACATTAAACAATTTATGGCATGCAGACCTTAAGAGTCGTGTTAACATTCTGCCAGACATAGTTTCATAGTAAGAAGTATGTCGCCCAGGTCAAGGAAAAGCAGGGGAGAGAATTTTATCATTGATGTCATGTTTTGTGGTTATGCCTGCGTGGGCAGGATCGGAGGAGAGAAGAAGAATCGACAGAAGAACAAACTAAAAACTACATTGGACAGTGATAGAGCGCAGGAGAAACACATGTCGGTCGTTCAACAGATGGAGAGAATTGTGGGATTTGAAAAATGTGGGGATTGTTCAGCTCTCTCAACAAAATGAGTACTAGCTTTCATAAAGTTATTTATTACAGTCAGCCAGAAATGGATATAAATCCTAGATCCTTGTCATTATGCATCCTGCAAACAGGTGTGTTTGAAAAGGAAAGGACACATTGGAAACACTACCTCTTTTGTCCACAGGGGGCGCCATAATGAACAAAATGAAAGTTCCTTATAGCTGCTTTAAAGAAATATTCCAAGTTTGGACAATTTATTGTTTTACTACTTACTTCTCTAACCATCATACATATTGTTGAGGATAACGTTGTCCCCGCTAGTAGTGAGGTTGTCACAGTTTGGCCTCTTGGTGTAGTTATTTCCTGTTTTATTTTGTAGTAATAAACTCATGTGTCTTGCTGTGACTTTCCATTTCCTGTCTTTGTCTCTTTCCCTCCCTTTTTTCTGTGTACGCCTGTGTTTCATTTGTTAATCATTGGTGTGTATTTAAGCCTGTGTTTTCCGCCTCACTCTTGGTCAGTTCATCTGTTGTCGTCCTCACGTTAGTCTTGTGTCTCCTGCATCGCCTGCCCCCAGGTCCTCGTGTGTCGTCCGTGGTCCCACTTTGTTCTCCGTGGCTCCTGGTTTGTCCTCAGTTTTTGTATTACTTACATGTTTGCCTTTTTGTTGCCAGTTATTTGTCGACTGCCATTTTATTGTTTGCACTTTTGGATTTTGGACATCAGCTTATTAATTAAAGCTCGCTTTTTGTTTTCAACCTGCCTTCTTCTGTGTGTCTGGTGCTGCCTTTTTTGTATAAGTGCAACAGAGATCTGAGAGATCCAGATTATTTAAACCATGGATTTGGCGTTTGCCCGTTTATCTTTTGCAAACAAATCTGGCTAAGATGAGGGTTTACCTACAACAGTCTGACTGAGAAAAACTATAAAAGATACAAGTTGTATTTAACCAAAGTTAGTTTTTTAACGTCCTTTAACATCCAAGGTTTTCCAAGGTTATTGAAATGAAGTATCGTCATTATCTTGTTTGCCTTTATATTCTATGTTTTAACATCACTTTACTGCATGACTTGTCAGTGTTTCTCTTCTCCTCAGCATGTGCATCCTTTGCCTCTGCAGTAAATAAAGTGATGCTGATGTGATTCTCATGTGGAGCTCTAGTGTGCGTGTGTGCATGTGTGTGTGTGTGTGTGTGTGTGTGCGTGTGTGTGTGTGTGTACACACGTGTGTGCGTGTGCTGCGGAGTGAGAGAGAATAGCGAGGGAGCGAGCGAGAGAGATAAATGCTGCTGTCGTGCTGTGCGGTGCGCTCCGTCACTTTGATAAATCTCACAGCGAGCTGACGACACCTGCTGACAGCACACTAAAATCTGATTGGCTGGAACAGCTCCAGGTCAGGGGGATGCTAATGGATATGATGTGGACAACAAATCACACACGCACGCACACACAAGGACACACGTGAACAAATAGGTCACGCACACACTCGTACAGTATACGGACACACTGTCTGAGTGTGTGTGTGTGTGTGTGTGTGTGTGTGTGTGTGTGTGTGTGTGTCATTAGCAGGGCAATTACAGCTAATGATGGAGTCGTCACTCTGACTCACCTTATAAGAAATTAGCTAATTTGCATTTATTTTACATTAAACAGATATTTTCATGTAGACAATTAGAGTGGAAATAATGAATCCAGGGAGCACACATGTTCGCTCTTACACACACGGTATATATAAATATATTACACACACACACACACACACACACGTCAAACGCATAACATATGTCTCCTCGCCTTTACACCCACACCGACACAGACATTACATCCTCCTCTGATCTCTGTTTTGACTCCCGGTTTATCATGTAGGTCAGGACTCTCGACTCTCGTGTATCTGCTCTCTTTGTGCCTCCTCTGAGCATCACAGATCGGTCACCAAGCATTAAATGTGATTTGATTTCAGTTGATTTGAGGGAAAATCACTGCTGACAGAGAGAGAAGAGCGAGGCGAGGAAGGGGGCGAACAGAGAGAATACAACATGAGTGTAACATCAGTGAGAGTGTTGAGGAGATGGAGAAAGTCATGGTGAGATGGGGGAGAGGAGGAGGAGGAGGAGGAGAGTGGGGGAGGTGGGGGTGGGATGATGAAACACACTCGCAGTCTCGACCTTTGAAGAGCCAGTGGAAAATGTAGGGACAACTTCAAAAGAGCACCATGAAATATACAACACCACCACCTCCACCACCTCCGCCGCTGCTGCTGCTGCTGCTGCTGCTGCTGCTGTGGCTTGAATACCTCGTACCTCCAGGTGTGGTGGTGGTTGTTTTTCTGCCCGTGCTCATTTTTTGGTATTTGCCTTCACGGGTCAGATAAGAGTTGCTTCCCATGTGAAACTCGAGCTGTTGGAATACAGATCGTTGTCTTTTTTCGTACCTCCTGAACTTTGGCTTTGTCGGGGGGGGGGGCCGAAGGTTTCTTTTTATCTGTTGTTTAAAAAAGAAATATGACAGTGAATCAGACGCGGCTCTTCTTTGTGCCTCCCTCCCTCTTTAAATCCATCTCTCCCTCCATCTCCTTCCACGCTTCACATCCTTCACTTGCCCTATCTGCTATTCCCTCGCTCGCACTGTCTCCACCTCCCCCTGCACCGCTCTGTGTGTGTGTGTGTGTGTGTGTGTGTGTGTGTGTGTCCTTTCTCCTGATGCGTCCATCTATCTGTCTGTCTCTCTCTCTCTCTCTATCTTGCTTTCTTTCTGTGTGTGTGTGTGTGTGTGTGTGCGTGCCTGGCTGATGCAGATGAGACAGTGATACATGATTTGCTGCGAGTCTTTCTGTCAGAGGACATCAGATCATCAACCACACACACACACACACACGCTCATACACGCATATGCAGGCAGCAAACACACACACACACACACACACACACACACACACACACATACACATGGAGTCTGAGGAGATAAGGGAGTCTTTGAAGGTGGAAATTAGTTTTGGCGCCTGGCTGCTCCTGTCTTGCAGGTCATGTGACTAAATCCTCCAGTCACACCAACATAAACCGATAAGACAGCTACTCTCTGAGTGTGTGTTTGTGTGTGTGTGTGTGTGTGTGTGTCCTGCTCGCTGTATGACTGTGCACATTTACCTGAGTGCATGCACCGAACCAGTGTGTGTGTTTCTGCCCGTGTGTGTGTGTTTATAGATTCCATTTATCCAGTGAGCGTCTCTTGTGGCAGGGCGAGGTAATTGGTGGCAGATAAACAGCGCTTAACACACACACCCACACACACACACACACTCACACACACACACACACACACAGTAATCAGAGGGGATTTACAATGTGTAGTTTGGAGCCTAATTGCTCTTCAGGTCCCTGTGAGAGTGCTGCCAAAGCCATTAGCCGCTGCTATTCTCAGAGTATTCAGTGTGTGTCGCTTGTGTGTGTGTGTGTGTGTGTGTGTTTGGTCTCTTGAAAATGAGCGTGCGCGTCACTTCAGTGTATTTATGCATGTGTATGTGTCTGTGCTTTCTTTCAAGCATGTGTGTGTGTGTGTGCGCTTGTTCTTCTGTGTGCGTGGCCCTTATTTGCTTCCCATTGGCGCGCGCGTGCCCGCAGCTTTAGTGTTTTTCTCGTCGACTTGGCTTCCCTCCAAGCCTGAAGAGCTAATTGGAATTAGAATAACATTCCTCAAAGGCCGCTCGTTTAGTGCCGGCGCTGAGTGCTAACGACGGAGTAGTGGGTGAGAGAAAGGCGGGAGAGAGCGCCCTAACGATCTGCGCTAACAATGTTTTATTCTGATTTTTAATGAGGGGTAATCACTCAGCTGGAGAGGAAGAGCAGTGGAAAAAAAAAAAAAAAAAAAAAGCGAGAAAGTCGAGGGGGAGGAGAGGAGGTGAGGTGAGGAGGAAACAGTAATTATCTCCTCTCTGAGCTGTGAGTCACAGCCCGTCTTGCGGTCTCTCCCTGGGAAATTAGAGATGCACACTAACTGCCTTTATTCAGAGTCAGTGCTACCTGACAGCACCGCGGCGTCAGAACAGAGGCCTTTCTGTTCTGTTGTCCCGACGCGTAGGAACAAACTCTTGCGTACGGTGTCTGTTTGTAGACAGTAAATCCAACTGTTTCTGCAATTCTATCGACAATTACGGACATCGAAATGTATCGCAGCAGTTAAGGATTAAAAGATGTCCTGTCTGGTTATGACTACATGACCTTTGACCTCAAGATCCTCCAGGAGAGGATAATGCCTGGTCTTATCAAAGGCTGTGAAAGAAGTGAGGCTGAACACTTGGTGACATATAACAATCCCCCTCGAAGTGGTTTGACTCTGAAGGCGTGTCTTCGACTGATGCCGTGCTTGTCTGCCCACTTTACCGCTGTTCACTTTTGCACTGCGCAGCGGTTGTTTGTAGCCAGCTTTTTATCATTATATTGCAAGAAAAACAGGCACGGGATGGTGAAATGGATCTAGAAGAGGAAAAGAAAGCTACCATTCATCCATGAATACTGACAAAGCCCATCTGAAGTCACCACAACCAGCTTGGACACAGTTTTGACCTCCGGAGCTGGTCCGTCTCTGGTTTTGTTCACAGCAAAATGAATACAAAGAGATAAACTGCTGGAGTTGCTTCTCATTCTCGTGCGGAGGATGAGGAATGGCATGAAAACAAGGGGTTTTTTTAGGCTCTTGCGGCGCTTAAAAGATGAGTTCGCCCAAAAATGAAAATTCAGTCATTGTCTACTCGACCCCATGTTGAAGTTTCACAGACCAGAAAACATTCCTGGAGCCTCACAGAAAAACGGTGTTGCTGCGTTCTCCTAAACAACTGAAGTAGATGGCGACTTGTTTGAGGTCCCAAAAAAGAGCTGAGGATAACAGTAAACCGGCTCCGTACAGCTTGTCTGGCTTAATGTAAGTCTCTGGAAGCCTAGACATCCCAAATTGGTTTTGAAAAGACAAAAATTACACCCTCGACATGCTCTCGAACTTGTTCACCCATTTCAGATTCAGAAAAAGGGCATAAATAACGTCTTTCATATCTATTTAGGATCTTGAGGCTTTGGGAGACTTTGATGAGCTGCATGGAGCCATTTAATTTATTTTTTTTCGGTTGTTTTTACATTTTAAAGACAGTCCTCATCTGCCTCAGTTGTTCAGGAGCATGCTGCAGCACTGTGAAGCTGCTATAAAGAAATGTTTTGTTGACTACGAAACATCACACGACTTTCCCTCAGCATGAGGCTGGGTAGATAACGACCGGCGATAATTTTTAAACTTTTCCTCGACAGATCGTTGGTCCGGTTAAAAGATCAACAGCGACCTAAAGTAGATAACATGGCATGTTTTTTTGTATTGACGTTTAACAGAAACCATAATCTTTCCCATCAGGGCCATACAGACGAGATAAGTCAGTTGTCTGACCATACGCCATCGATTAATGAGGCTTTTTAAATCCAGGATCCCACCAGGAAGCCATCAGAACCCGCAGTTAGCCCCCGTGTTATCGATAAACTGTGAACTGTTAAGATTTTTCACTCAGTCCAACTGAGCGTCAATCAATACGGAGCCCCCGCGCTCGCTGATTGGAGGGGAGGGCGAAGAAATCACATTTGCAAAAACAGAGTGGAGACAAAAGAGAGAGGACAGACAAGGACAGAGACACATATGAATCCAGAGAGAGAGAGAGCGAGAGAGAGAGAGATGAAGTGATACGGCATACAGCAGTAGTGGAGTGTGAAACAGATGCTGCTCAGTGGAGAGTGAGAGGCCAATGGTGCTTGTAGAGTGCTTAGAAAGGGCAGAGGCTGAATCGATTCACACACACACACGTACACGCACACACATACATTAATCTGTGTGTGTGTGTGTGTTTGTGTGAAATGTAAGGAGTGGGTGTGAGGTGAGGGAGAATGGACGAGGAGGAAGAGGGGAGGAGGGGGTGAGCGATAGTGGCAGGGGAGACATAGAGGTGGAGATGGATCAGGAGATAGATAGAGGCTGATTATTGCTGAGCACTGACAGCTCAAAGGCCCCATGGGTGTGATACTAACACACACACACACACACACACACACACACACACACACCAACACACACGCAGGGTCTTCAAGTAAACACACGAGCTTACACACTCACCCGCAAAGTGATGGAGATGGAGCTGCCAGAGTGTAATACAGTTAAAGCCCCATTTCCACCGCCATCACCACTGAACGTCTCCCCTCCTCCTCCTCCTCGCCTCCCCCTCCTGATAGCCTTTTCTTCTGTCTCTCCTCCCCTGATCATATTCAACTCCCAGCCTAATTCTCAGTCTTTCTCTGTCTCTGACGTCCCCTACCACCTCCTCCTCCTCCTCCTTCCTCCCTTCCTCCCTCCCTCTTCCACTTTCCTCCTGCTTACTTTATCATAGGTTCTCTCCACATGAGGGGATTCTCCGGACCTTCGGAGCAGAAAATGGAGGCTAGTGGAGAGAGACGGGGAGAGATAAAAAAAAACAGAAAAAAAAAGAAAAAACAGACTGGCAAATATGTTGCACAGACACACATGTACACAGAGACACACATGTTTAAATGTTGTTTTCAAAGAGACAAACTGAAAGTTCACGTGTTTGTTCCTTATAGTCGGCATCATGATCGTCTGGTACGAGACACAAGTCGTTGTTTTGTGAATTAAAATCACTCAACGCGAGTTTCATTTAAGCAACCGGGCTACGTTTACGCACAAAAAAACGCGTGGTAAGGGTAAGAAAATATCATATTTTGGCTTAAAATATCTGTTTGCTCGCCACAAACGTGGCTCGAGATGTCCCGACTTTTCATCACAAATTACGTTTTGATATCTGAAATTGTCCCGAGGTCTCTTTACAAATATCCAGTGGTGCGACACACTTACAAAAGTTGAAACACTATGGTTTCATTACTGACGTTTCAGTGAACATCACACAACAGGAACAAAGATGAACAAAACACTGTCAGAAATCAGTTGAGAGGAGAAAAATCTTCTCGTTGCACATTAGAGGTGATTTGACCAAAAAGCAGACTTTATTCTTCAATTCAATTGTGATTTAATACAAACCTCAGACACATTTCCTTCACTTAATGATGCAACCTTTTTCTTGTCTGCAATAACGAGTAATTAAAGGACGGCTTGATCTTCCATTATGGTTGTAATTATGATGAAGTAAGGACTGTCGTAGCTCTCCAGAGTGAGACACTGAGTTGGTCTAAAGAATAATGCCTTCAGAATAACTACACCCAAAAATCAATGAAATAAATGGGTGATGTTTCAGAGTCTGACAAAAGGACGGGATGGGGGACAAACAGAGTTTTATCAGAGGAGGAGGATTATGGAAATCAGGTTGTGATCTGTGGTGCGGTAATCCTCGCCGCAGCGAGCAATCCCATAAAAAGTGTTAGTGAGATTAACCAGCAGATTAGCCACGTAGCCACGCACATATTTAACTGATTAAAACCCTTGAAAATCCGGACTCTGGGGAGGACCGACACCATTTAGGATCTGTATCCGCTGTTAGCTATTTCCTCTGGAATAATTACGCATTTTGTGTGTTTCCCTCTGAGTGTGTGTGTGTGTGTGTGTGAAGTCGCAGAGCTATGGCTAAAAGAATAAAGATAGAGGATTATCATGACCTAGAGGGCGAGAGAGGAGTTTTAATTTCCTTTACATCCTGATGATGGATGAGAAAGTTTCTCGTTCCTTTGTTTTCAGTCTAAATGTGGACTGTAAACGTAGCATTAAAGTGGGACAGTCAAAGAAACGAAAAGCTTGTGTGTGCACCCATGTGATCAATTGATCAATCGCCTGCAGTTGGCATTAGTTGGAATGATTCGGGGGTAGAGATAATCAATGTCTCTGATCAGCAGACCCTAGTTTAAAGCTATCAATTGGGGGGTCGATAGATGATGAGTTTTCAGTCCTCTGGGGGAAACAGGCCTGGAGCTGTGTGTGTGTGTGTGTGAGTGTGTGTGTGTGTGTGAGTGTGTGTGTGTGTGTGTGTGTGTGTGTCAGCCAGTTTTCTGATCAATTCCACCACAACTGGCTGAGAGAGTGGATGAGCTCACTTTAAACTCATAAATCACAATTATTGAAGGAACTGTAAGATACACACAGAAAGATTAATAGTGAATGAACGTAATGTACCGAGAGAAGAAGATGGGATTTAAATGCACACAGAAATAGTGAAGGTGTAATAAAATCATAAAAGGAGGCCAAAGAATGGGAAAAAAATGAAAAAAATGTAATTATTTAAACTCATAGCATCTAATCTCAGTCAAAACACTCGAAGAAAGACGTAGTTTGATGATGTCATGAAGTAGCGTGGGATCGTGGTTTGTTTTCTTACTGTTAAACAACCACGTATTAAAGTTTCATGTTATGTTCGGTCACATTCCCCGACTTGCTTCCTCATTCTCAGATAATAGCGACAGGTGACCAAACTCACAGATATCTCCTTTTTTTAAAAATGAATGAATAGATATTTATTGCAATGTGCACATCAGATGAGAAATATGAGTTTTTGCGATTCGGCCCGAGGGAGGGTGAGGTGGATGGGATGACGGAGGGTCGCAAACAGTGGACGACAGCAGAAAGGAGAACAGATTTAAAGTTTTACAGGAACGGCATGTTTGGTTTGTTGATTTAATCGTGGAGAAATCTGGTCTGTTCAGATACTTGTGTGAAAGGGGAACACATCCAGTCACGTCCACGTAGGGAGCCTTGTAATTACATCTCAGTACTGAATACGATACACACCAAAAGTGAGTCGGAGAGCAGCACAGGTGCACACGGTGACTGGGACAAATAATCCGGTACAGTTTCACGTGAATCCTCTTGGATCGAGCTTTATAATGCCCTTTGGATTATTTTTCAGAAACAGTGATTTCTATAGAGAGACTGAGCTCGACCTAGAATCACCGGGGTCCAATCTACCAGTCACCAGGATAACAATGTTGGCAGTTAAAGTTTCTGCAACCAGCGATATTTTTACATTTGTATGTCTCAGGGGCTACATACCACACTGACATGTCTACGAAATGTGTCAGATCACGTTTACATGACTGTCATACAGGGAGGTGGAGGGCAAGAAGGTGGACAAGCCAGTGACAGCAGTTCAAGACTGAGTTTCAACATCTGTAAGCGCGACACCACGGGATATTTTGAAGGGTATCTTCCAGCTCTGTCTGTGGCGACTCAAACCGAGTGTTTTCTGGGCCTAAACCTTACAAGATTATATGTAAAGAAACTTCAAGTTGCGACATAGAGAAATGTGAAGTTTCAGCACATCCGTGGTTTGCTGAAATGCACACTGACGACATTCATTCTGGCGGTTGATTGGTGTAATAGATGTAAACAGGATCCACCTGCAGCATGTGAACGTGTATTTCCTTCGACTGAAATCCTAATGTGACTGTAAGACTGTGACACCACACTGATGGAGGTGCGGGTTGGAGGTTTCTGTCTCTTCACAGGTAAATAAGATGCAGTGTTCTCCGGTGTTTCTCTGACTAAATGAGGCTTGTTCAGATGTACTTCTTAATTAAGACTTTGTGGCTCCGGCAGGGAACACTTCAGACAGCTGCAGCCTCTCTGGGGTGGATGGATGGAGGGAGGAGGAGGGGGGAGCTGGGCTGATGTTCAGCTGCTGGTGTCGACTGATTTTTTTCAATAACTCCAACTGACAGTCGGCTTCAGGTGAAGATGCATATTAAAGATGGAAAAGCCTCACCCACACACACACACACACACACACACACACACACACACACATGCACACCCCTTTATCTCTGTCCTATTGAATAACTCTCTGATGCTTTCCATATTCCATGCGAGGGATTATTACAGCTTACCCACAATCCCCAGCAGCTGATTATCCTGCATGTTGACAGGACAGAGTTGTGCTATCGCCCTTGTGCAGCAGTCAGCTGTGTGTGTGCGTGTGTGTGTGTGTGAGGGAGAGAGAGAGAGAGCGAGAACCATACTGTATTTAATGCGTGTGTGTTTGTGTTTGTATGTGAAAGAGGAGAGTAAAGATTTATTCTGCATTTATACGAGAGTGAGAGAAACGGAAATGATTTTCCTCTTGTGTGTGTGTGTGTGTGTGTGTGTTTGTGCGTGCGTGTGTGTGCATGTGAGCGAGAGTGAGAGGAAATTACTTTGTGTGTGTATGAGTGTGTGAGGTAGCGCTCAACCTGGCAGGTGTTTGTGGTTGATACCTGCAGCTCCAGCAGCGCTGATCACCTCAGCATGGCGCCTCACCTTGGGAGGGAGAGAGCTCTAAGCTCATTAGCACACACACACACACACACACACACACACACACACACACACACACAGGTGCAATGCACAGTGGGCTACCTGGGGAGGTTGTGGCAAAAAAAAAACATGAGGAAAAAGAGGAAAAAAGTAAATAAGCTCAAGGGAGAGGAAGAGGAGAGAAAATCGGTTTACCAAATGAGAGATAACCAGGAACTTGTGGAAAACAATGATGGAGGGAGGGCGTGTGGGGCCTGAAGGGACAGGAAGAGAAAAGAAATAAGAAAAAGGAAGAAAAAAAAACATGTTGGTAGATGAAGGTTTTGGAGAAGAAGGAGGAGGGAAACATAAATGAGACAGAGGAGGAGAAGAGAGCGGCGGAGAAAAGAAAAGAGGGGGAGGAGGATGGAAGACATAACAGGATGTAACGGCTTTAAAAGCCTGGTTTTATTCACAATGGCAGCGGCACTCGTTATTCGCAGCTCCTAATTGCGTGAACTCCATTTAATCTGAGTGCGTTGTAGCTGTCAGGCTGCGTGTGAGGTGACAAACTCCACGAAGCTGAAAACAGCATCACAGCAACGGTCTGACTTTCCCTCGTGCTGATGAAATACATGACACGTTTTAGGGTTTGATTAACAGGCCAGGATCAATCAATAGATCAAGAGATTAGAGATCTACAGACCACAATCATCAGAAGTGTTGGCCGGAGTGCTTGTGTGACATTATTGTGCACACGCCAGTAACACATTTCCTAGATAATATATATTGTCATTAATCAACTTGAGCTGCATTAATCAATAGTTTTATGGTAACGATGGATCAAATGGTTGTGTGTGACGTGAAAGGGGTTGCTAGATTTGAAAATAATCACCCGAGCTCAGCTTTATTGATTTTTTTAGCAGCTTTTTTTTAGTTTTCCAGCCCTCAACTTTACCGTTTTGCTCCACACTGCATTTATTAGCACCGTTTGCCACCTCATTTCACTCTTTAGCTGCGTTCGCTGCAGCTGGGAGACAAATATTTCCCTCAGGAGCTGGTGGTGAGAATTAAACTTACATTCATCATGTAGCCACAAACACAACATCAAGTGCTTGTGTTGCTCTGTGGCTGTCGTATGTGATTCTCACCTCTGGTTTACAGGTTGTTCTGATGAACCGTAGGGACAAAAAATCAATTGATTCTTCTCTGTTCATGTTTTTTAAGCCATCCTTAATGTTGATCCATCCATCGTCTAAAAGGTCGGACAGGGAAGAGATATAGAGATTTACGCTTGAGAGATAAGGGCAATTTACAGTGACCAATCATCCTAACTTGTGTTTGGATTGTGGCAACAACGCTAACCACTGTACCACGATGCTGCCCTCCTTAATGTTGAGTGCATGCAATATATTAGTTATTTTGTTATGAGATGTGGAAATGAACTTCTTCACTTGAGCTTACATTATTCCTTTCACTAAGGCGAAGTCTGTTTCACAGCGTTTCATGTACGTCAGTCGTTGATATTGAGTTTGTCTCACACTCAGGAAGCCTTGAAAAACAACATCTGGAACAAATTAAAATGATGAATGAAACCTAGATGAAATGCAAAAATAATATACACACTTTGCATTTTTCTATGTTTGTATCCACAGTATTGAAGCTGTATAAATCCAAATTGTACCTCGACATTAAAACTTACCCCTAAACTCCAAAAACAGAGCGTTTTTTAAAAGTGAGCACGGCCTGAAAATGTCGCTATCTCATGTCCAGAAGCGGTCCTCATAAATGTACAAGTACACTCGCAGCCATACTGTACACATGAGCTGAGCAGTGGGAAGAGAGCACCTTTTTTGTGTGGCGTTGAGATAAATAGGATTAGGGATTTGGGAGATTTAGTGGGAATAATCCGTCTGTGTATCGGAGAGAGGCAGCAGCGGTGATGATCAAAAGAGAACGCTGTGATTCAGAGCTCAGAAATCTCGGGATAGACTCAAAACTTGGGAGTGACATTTTCTCCATTTTTCCTCCAAGGATCAGCTTTCATTTTGTCGCTGTGACTGCTGTAATTGCTACATAATCACCTCATACTGTACGACGCTGGCTGTGCGTGCGTGCGTGTGTGTGTGTGTGTGAACGAAAGCCGAGGATAGACAGAGAATTATATATTCACAGTAATTAATCAGATTTACAGTTTACATCAGGGGAGAGAGAGAGAGCTAGTCTGTTTGTTGTGGGTGTTAGTATTAAGCAGGGGATTGGACTTGGTTATTTAACACGCAGTTGATTTGAACAGCTGCTCTGTTCTGCTACTATCTATACCTCCATATCAATACCACATAGGCTAGAAAGAAAAAGTCCAAAAAATAAGCACACACACACACACAACTCCTCTTTTCTGCAGACTGAAACGTCCCTGGTTGGTCGAGTGGGCCACCCAGATTCCTCATTCTTCTTCTTTACCCACTTGAAGCTATTCAGGAGCACAAGTGGCTTGAGCTGAACCCCAGAGCAGAGGAGAGAAAACAGATGGAAACGCTGCTGTGTGTTTTCATAGGGTGGACGAAGATACATACAGTGCTGCTGCAGGACCTGTAGGTTTACTTTGTCAGTCTGAGGGATTTAAAAAAAACCAGCCGAGATGGTTAAAGGGTGACAGCAAAACAGCGTTGCAGCATTCTCCTAAACACGATCTAGGAAAACCTCTTGTTCTGGCTTGAAATAGCTGTTTTATCGCCACAAACATGGCTGGAGATGTCCCGACTTCCTGTCAAAATGTCCAGACTTCCTGTCAAAATGTCCAGAGGTCTTCTTGACATTTCCACCGGTCTCACACTTACAAATGTTGAAATGCAGAATGATATCCGGGCACTTTCTTGGCAACATTCTAGTCTGCAACTCCACCACCGTCCCTTCCACCTCGCGATATGAAAGTAATTTCATACATGTAACGTGAACTTGACACGACGCAACCTATGACATGCACACATTTGGATGTATCAGTGGTTTTCAGAGAGCAAGACAAGGTTGTCGATTCTCAGATGAGACCTTCAAAAAACTCTCAAGGCTAGGAACGGTGTTGAGTACTTTGGCGTTATTACTGACAATGCTTGTGATCAGCATATGTACATGTAGTCACTAACAATCATGTATGTACAGAAAATGCATGAAGAATAAAAGACGCAGCACCCTTAAAAAACGAGAAAACAACCACATCTTGGGGTCATCGTATTTATATCTCGTCCTCATTTAACCAACTTATGAGATTTTGTTCCGTGTCAGTTCCAACATGGAAGAAAAGTTGATCATAGATGTCATTTAATTGAAAATAAATGCACAAATGTTCCTGTAAATAATTCACAGACTGTAGCCCGCTCAAGTAAAATTCATTTAAATGTTATAGCAGCAGCAGCAGCAGCACACGTGTGGCTGGAGCCTTGGAGCCGTCCACACTCAAACAGAAATCATTCACAGTCAAGCTGCTGGCGGTGTCAAGTGGAGTCACACTCACATTAATACCTACAAAGGCTCGATCCTCTTCGGGTAAATTTAAGCCTTTGCTGAATCACTATCTTTATCTCAGATTCAAAGTGTTAATCCAGTCATACATAAATTAATACGGAGCACCTTCAAACCAAAACATCACTCATAACATCATGTCGGTGCCGGCTGTCATATCGCATGCTGGACAGAGGCAACATGACAAAGAACTTCTTTCTTTCTGCCGAACAACACCGCACCACTGCACACAAGCATGCATCCTGTCATAGGCAAGAGGCCCGGGCTCATGACATGTTGGTGTCCCTCCAAAGCTGAGCGATTAATGTACTGTGGAGCATCACTCAAAGTACTTTGGGGCAGATCCAGCCACCCCAACTTCACCAGGGAGCAGCCGCCTGACGTCACACAACAATGGCAGCGCTCGTGGGAAAGTAGCGAGGGTGTGTCTGCGGAGTATTTGAATAAGGCTCGTGAGGGAATGTTTAGATTGGTTTCCAAGAATTAAAGTGCTGTGAAATAAAATGCATAATGACGTCTGTCACCTCCATGTGTCGTTTTTCCTCCTCCATCTCATTTATAATACAAGGATACCGCTCTGCTGAGGGTTGAAATCTGTGTTCACCTGCCAAAGAGACATCATTTTGTGTAAGTCAGCCAAGTTTTCTGCTCACTTTTGGCATCAAGTTGGAAATTTCCTACCTCCACATTATAGTGTTTACCATTTGAATTGGGAAGTTGGAGCTCCCCTTGTAGTTGTATTTACGACTCGGAAAGCTGGACGCACCTCACCAACCCAGACCTCAAAATCCAAAATGGCTGCTCCGCAAAATACCTTGTAATATGTCTTTATCTACTGGTATTGCTAACACAGACTCACAATGGCTAAACTTAGTCTGACTCCCTTCAGTTTGTGCCAGCACACCTCCTCCATCACCTTCAGTGTTAAAAGCTGTTCATGTTTTATAAAAGCGAACAGGCTTCAGGGCCGTGCCTCACATCTTTAGAAAGGAAACCAAGAGGAGTTTCTCTCGTTACACAGCGAGGTGAGCTTCAGTGCAACTCTGCTAAATAAAACATTGTGTACAGGTGAAGAGCTGTGTGAACAAACCAAAGGAAACCCAAGTGAACACCATTAAAAAACAATCCACAGAGCAGTTTAGCGTTACAGTGAAATATACTAAACCCGCTCTCGTTCACCTTCCATCACACTCATCTATCAAGTATCCGACAGATTTCATCAGTGAGGACTGGAAGTGTTTCTTGTAACAACCCAGAAAGTCGAGACCACTCAAGTTACAAAAAAAAAACACATTTATTGTCTAGATATTTCAATCATTTTAGATTAGCTAGCATTAAGACCATTTAGTATTTCTCCTGATTAGACGTTTCTTTTCCATGTAAAAGACGTACAAAAACAGTTTGTTATTTCTAAAGCATGTCCTGTAAGAAAAAAAAACACATATATACATTTTTACAAACATTCAACAGACAAAAAAAAGATTTAAAAAAACAACCCAGAAAAAAAAAATGCAAGTCATGAAATTAATGAGTTTAAAATGGCTGAAACTGACCGACAACTGAAAATACAACTGCACCTTCACTAACCTTCTCTGTAAGATCATCTTGACAAATAATTAAATCTTGCTTGTAATCTTAAATCTTGGTAAAATGTAAAGACCTCATGACACAAGGCAATTTCACAAAATGTCCCACATTCAAGAAACTAAGCAGAAACAAATGACTGTTTAAAAAAAGGCAACTCTGTTTTGAAAACGTCTGTTTAGTGAATATGGTAGAGAGAACTTGTCCAGCTTGATTTACTTGTCGAGATGATCTTTTTGGAAGTATAGCTGGTTTCAAAGAGTTACAAAAGGCAGGGCCGAGGTGAATTTACAACAGTGGAGACATCAACCGAATGAACTGCATTAACACTGACGGCAGGGGCATGTCCAGACTTCAGCAGGACAATATGGAAAAGATTTGTAAATCTGATGCCTCATCCAGCTGACGAGTGATCAACTCTTGATGTTTCTAGGTCAGGTCAGTCATAGTGTGAGTAAAGGTGGGGCTCATTCTGGCAACATGTGCAGTGGTGACACACACTGCGGCTCACGTAAAGAGCATGAAGTTGGAAGAAATTCCAGTATGAAGGCTCATGTCGCTTGTGGAAAAATGTAAGTAGAGAAATGATGAGTGGGAACAAGTTCACAAGACGAGGAGGATCAATAGATTTGAGAATTAATTCAATCTCTGAAAAATGTTTCCCTTCAGTTTTTCACTAATTGGTCTTTTAAGCAGGATCTTCAGACAAAGAGGAGAAATGACGACATTAAACCTTCTCAAACAACATTTAGAGTATAATCTCTAAATTATTTTTTTATTATTTATGAATCGTTTAGTCTTTAAAATGTGAAAAACAATTGTGAGAGCCCAAATTGATGTTTTCTTTGTCCAACCAACAGTCCGATGCAGCAAATCCTCACATTTAGGACGCTGGAATCAGCAAATGTTTGACATTTTTTGCTTGAAAAACGACTGGAACAATTAATCCATTATCAAAATAGTTGCCGATTAAATATAGGGAAGGCGATTCTGGAGAAAGATAGACCAGATTGACTCATAATCGTTGCCGCTCTAAGGTACATACATGTTGTTTGGTGGCATCTGAAATGGGTACAAATTATGGATACAAACTTTGCCTCATGACGATCAAACCAACCCGTCACTGGTATCAACAGCAGCCTGATGCTAGATGAGTCAGCACGGCCTTCAGTATATTTAAAAACACACTGTGTGTGTATGTATTAAGCGTGTAGGTGGACAGCTTCCACCACAGTGCAGTTAGTGAGGATAGGACTTACTGTTAAGACAGAAAAGCTACTTTTCAGACAGTGTAGGCATATCAGAACAGCAAGCTGAGGTTCTAAGGTCAGAGAGTGAGAGCTGGGAGATCAACAGTGAGCATTGTCTGTCTGAAACAAAATACAAAAGAAAATGTTCTGCATTCACTGTGTTGCCTCTCCTCCTCCGTTTCTGCATTATTTTGTCAGTACACGTTTTCCTCTCCCAGTCTCTTTACACATTGTCTATTCAAGACTCTCTGCCCCTGGTCGTGACACTGAATCAGTCCGTTTTAAAATCTGATGTTCGGTACAGTGTTCCTCAGAAGAGTTGGTTCCAGTAAAAACAACGCGGTGCCCCCCCTTTGGTTCAGTCATTGTCTGGTCCCTGTAGCTGATCCCAGTGCAGTCACTAGCAGAAAGCAGTAGAGACACAAACATCCAAATAGCTCCTCTCCTTCCATTAACATCCAGCTGCTCCACTTAATTCCCAGCTGATGTGGAGTCAAAAGATCTGTGCATGTAAAATCAATGCGAGGAAAACAACGTTGTCATCCAGGTTGCTCTCGTCTGCGATTTTCTGGCTCCATGTGAAAATCTCTAGAAACGTATCGGGTGTGTGGGAAAGAACAAATGTCCTCGCTTTCTTTCCGTATTTTTAGTAGATGACCTCGTAAACAGTGGCCTTCTTGTCCCCTGAACCGGTGACGATGTACTTGTCGTCCACAGATATGTCACAGCTTAACACCGAGGATGATTCTTTAGACTGGTGAGAAAGAAACAGGAGCAGAACAGAAAATAATCAGTCACAATAAAGAACAACTTCTAATGAAACTAAAAAAACAACACAGTACAGTTTAAAGATGTCTCTTAGAAAATTTAATCTTGTCTGGTGCTCTTCTCACAATCAATACTGCTGAGTAGTTAATAAGACAAAAGCTTTCATAACCTGTTCAATAACAGGGAACATGCTGATGCAGCGCGTCAGACAGGATGTTACCACATTATTTCACTGCATGTTTGCAACTTTCATGTGTCATCAAAACAGTAAATGCAGAGTAGAAAACACCCTTTTTGAGGACATGACAGTTTCATCGTATCCGGTGATTGATGCAATGCAGCGCCGGTGGAAATGCGGGTTGGTCTGTTAGAGCTGAAGCAGCAACTTCAGACGGGGACATTTTATATTACGTTTATATATCGGATAATTAGTGTAGTGCCCTGTTGTACCGACCTGGAATATACTGGCTCCATACGGTGTTCTCCATGCATTCAGCAAGTTGTCCTTTCCTGTGCTCACAAACCATTTCCCTGGGAAGAGAAAATATACATAAACACAATAAGCAAAAAAGTAGGACAATGACATCACCAACAAGACGGGGTTGAACAGTGAAAAAAAAGGAAAATCTTTTTGTAAAATGGAACAGACAAAACCAATTTTAAAAGTAAGATTTAACCTGAGTTGCATGTCATACCCTCCTCTCTCTCTCTGCCCTTGTTTCCTCTCTACCTCTATACTGTCATATCTAATAAAAGACGCGGGACAAAAAACACTAAGCAAGAACAAAGTCAAAGAAGCTTCACATCATATCTAAATAGCTCATTTTAAAAAAGAATGGTTTGACGGCAGACTACAAAACAAGGAGTGGAAACTGTTGTAGACAGCGTTTCACAAAGTTAATAAAGTTTCTCTTTACGCAACAACTCTCAAAAGTAAGTGATTTTGTAAAGGGCTTTATCCCCAGGAGACAAAGAAGTAGCCTGTATTGGCTGCTGTTCACTGTATTTGTAACATTTTGTCATATTTCATAAGTTCAGTAAAAATGGTGAATAAAGTTGAAACAGTGTGTTAAACCAGCTGTTGGGAGGTAAGACGCACTTTAGACACAGCAACAGAAAACAAACTGACACTTTTTACAAACGAAAGAAACAAGTCAATGTTTTGCATTTACAGGAAGGCTCAAATGATTCAGAATTTGTCATAGCAGTTTTGCATAATTTGTTTTGAGATTTGTAAGGGAGTCATGTGTTACTGCTGTTCAGTGATTAGTTGAAACAGCCACCTACGAATGTGGTCCAAGTGATCGGATCTCAAATGCGTCCTCAATGCATCTTGAGGGTGCTCACACTTGTACTTAGAGCTGTCCACTTGTCATCTGATCATTCGGGATGTGTAGATATAAAAATATGAACAGGACCTAAAAGGACTGAGATGAAGACGGCCGGTTGCTTACCACAGTAGGCGAACTGGAGGGAGAGTACACAGCTCTCATGTAGATGAAGCTGGTATTTGTCAGGCTTGGTGACATGAAGGACCTCAACGTTGCTGCTCTCCATTCCCACAGCGAGCCACTCTCCTGTTGGACAGTAGCCGAGAGAGAAGATCTGCGCGGAAGAGACGAGAAATTCAGCCTTACTGGGGGATACTTCTTTTTATACAAAAACATTTAACGCCATTGAACTTTTCAAGGTCAGTCGATGAAACGCTGTGTGCTGAAATGAGTGCGTACCTGTGATGTGAAGTCGTGCTGCTGCAGCTGCCGTCCCTCCCTCAGATCCCAGGAGCGCACGGTGTTATCGAGGCCTCCGGTCCACAGCTTGGTGCCGTCATTGGAGATGTCAATACAGCTGGCTCCATCTGTGTGGCCCTGGAACTGCCTGAAGGGTACACACATACATTCTGAGTTAAATAAAGACAGAAATGTTTAAACAAAGACGCACTGAGTGTGCAGTTGGTATGCATCAGACAACCAAATGTGAGGAGCTTAAAGTTTTCTCATCAGCAGCCACAGTACTATAGTATTACTGCTAAATATTCTGCCTCTCAATGCTACAATTTCATAAATCATAAAAGGTCAAATCAGCAGAGTCTAGTTATTAAGGAAGGTCAACACTGTGAACAGGTTGTAGCCACACAGGTCTCTCTTACCTAACGAGCGTCTGGTTGTGTAAATCCCAGACTGCAATGTTTCCGTCGCTGCAGCAAGAGAAGCAGACCTTAGAGTCTGGGCTGATGGCCAGAGCGTAGCACGCCGGTGCTGATGATGTTAACTCTGCCTTAATCCTGGGAGTGGGCGTGGCCAAATCCCAGATTGACAGCGTGCTCGCCTCGCCTCCCACAATCAGCGTCCGACCATCGGGAAGGAGACGACAAGAGCGGATGTAGTTGTCCCGGTTCTGATGAGGCAGACACATGAAATACATTTCATGTTTTCATATGAACTATAGTCTGATTCGTATAGATGGACATATACCACACAAATCTCTGTTCAGACATGCAGGAAAAAAACGCAAGACATTTCATACTTTATATCCGCCTCATCTCTTCACTCACCAAACAGTCGAGCTGTGACACCGGGCTCTTGTTTCCTGGGTGACTAATGTCCCAGACCTTCACGCAACCCTTCCCTCCTGTGTAAACGTGTCGGGTGGGGTTACTGATGGTAACGGCGCACACCACCTCTCCGTGGTTCAGTGTGTTGATCTGACGGGCGTGGCGGGGAATCCCTGGGCCCACCAAAGCATCTGGGGGGAATGGTACCGGCTGCATCTGTCCGTCAGCCGCCACGTGAAAGGAGTAAGCACTGATGACACAAAGGAGGACGGGAGGAGGAGGTTAAACATGGTAGCAAATGTGAACGAGGACGAGGATAGAGATAAATAATGATACAAAAACATTGTATTTTTTTTTCCAGAGTCATAACAGTTTTGCCACAGGGCAAGTCAATCAGCCTTCACATATACAAGCAGGAACAGACACTTACGGTTTGCCGCCAGGGATTCCTGTCAGACTTGGAGGCATTCCAGGAACTCTCATGTGAGGATGAGGATCAAAACCGACCTGAAGGAGACAACAAAGACATTATATGAGCATAGAGCAGACAGACACCCATGGGCACTGGCAAAATGCACACAGGTCAATACTAACCTGTGGAACAGAACACAAACACTCATGGGCACAAAGCAAACAGACACTCTTGGGCGCACACACACACACACCCTCCACATCTGAATGACAAGTTTAAGAGTCAGCAAACAGACAGAGGCAGAACCGTCGGTTCTTGTGCTCCCTCCAATCCAACACACACGGCTGGTGAGTACACAACCTGAGTTTCTATCAAGTATTACACACGCACGCGCGCGCACACACACACATACACACAGCTGTGAGTCTACTAAACCTATTTAAACAGTGTAATGAACACTATGCAAATACAGCCCAAAGTGATGAGGCGATTGAACGTAATGCACACCAGCGTAGCCCACTGTATAAATACTATCACACAGACAAGAGAAATACAGCTGTGCAACTATTGACACTTTCCACACTCTGCAATATAAAATATACAGTGTTATGAAAAGTATTCACACCCCTTCACTTCATGAACTTTTAGTCTTTCAAAACACTGAATTACAGTGGATATTATTATTATTTCTCAACATTGATGAACAGAAAAATAGCAGATACAATTATTGACTTCATAAGAATTCACTGCTGCAGTCGTAACATTTCTTCGACCCTCCGTAATAATTTGGATGTAGATCACCTCTGTTTGTCTACAGTGTGACAAGAGATTTTAATTTAAACGCCTGGAGGGCACAACTTATGCAACCATTGCTGCTGTTACTTTTCTGGTAAAAGATTCATCATGAAGACAACGGTTGAGTATGAATAAGGGAAGGATACTTAAAATTCTCCAACACACTGAATAACCTGAGTAGTATAAGGTCAATCATAAAAAATAAAAAAATGGAAAGAATATACTGTAGCACAGCTTTCAATCTGCCTGGGGAAGGTTACAGGGTTTCACGGCTGAGTAGTGAGCGCTGTGCATACAACAACCGTTGCCCAGGTGCCTCAGGGAGAACAGCAAAGAGGAAGCCACCATTGAAAAACCTCATATGAAGGCAGCAGAAGCAGAAGGCATAAATTGAAAATGTTCTCTTTTAAACTCACAATTACCATCAACTCCACAGAGCTTGAGAAGTTCTACAAAAAGACCGTTATAAAAACTGAAGCATCCAGATATGCAAACCTCATACTGGTCTATCTAAGCTGAAATTCCTGCCGAAGAAAACTCTACTAAATGTTCTCTGAATAGTCTTGAGGGAGGTGAATACTTGAGAAATGAAAAAATATGTTCCACTCAGCTTAGATACTCTGTAGAGATTCATTTTCACTTCGATATTTCTGGTAATCACGGTCAAAAATGCAGAACTACATCCGCTGTGATTCAGTATTCTAACATAATGAAACATGAATAAGTCAAAGGTAAGTTTCAACTTTTTATGCAAACTTATCAACAATAAGTAAGATATTCATAGAAACTGAAATAACCATCTTACATCAGTAAAGATGCGTATGTGTTTTGCAGAAGCTTTCTTTCGACAGCAGACAGACACACAGTCACTTTACCAAAACATGAGTCACCCTTTTCCACTCACCATGGGTGAACGTCCGTATGCAGCCACAGCGGCTGCGGCAGCAGCACTCATCTGAGGTGACATGTTGTGCAGTCCAGCAGCATAGGCCGCAGCCCCGGCAGCATTAGCCAGCTCACCGTTCATCCCTGCTGCGTGGGGTAACATACCAAATGCACCTGGGTATGGGCCTGGTACAGCCAGGGGGGTCCGCAGACCTGCAGCTGAGGAGGAGAGGGAAGGAAAAAGTGAGACAAATAAACAGCTGGATTCAGGTACAAAATCTATTAAGCATTTATGAATACAAGCTTTGATCTTACAGACTTATTACCTAACAATCATCTGACATTACCAGTTACCCTTGATTAGAATTCTTTATTTGTCTGTGATGCAAAGTTAAGAAAAGAAAACAGATTTACTGGAGGTAAATCAAGTAAACTCTGCACAGGCTTGAGGTATTTCCAAAGTAAAAGTGTGCTGTGAAACATTTGCAATTAATACTTACAACAACAGTTCATTAGGACGTCCTACATAATTCATCCAAAGCCCCTGTGACACTTATTTGTGATGTTCAATTTTACTGCAGGCAGTTTACACACAACTGATTGCCCTCTGGCACTAATTGGCATATTAAAATTATACCTTATAATTAATTTATACATTTTTGGACTTACTGGGTGGATGCGGTATTTCCATAGAGGGGGGTTTTGATAGACTGGGCCGGATTCCAGGAGTGGAGCTTGGACCAGGGGTGGAGTCGCCTCGTGGTGTGGGTGTGCTTGACTTTAACCCAGGTGTACCCGCCTTGTCTCGCTGCTGACAGAGATATTTATAATCAGTAAAACATTTATTCACCCATGAATCGATCAGTCTACCTGGTCTTTCAAACTACATGCTAAAACAACTCAAACAATCCTTACCATTGACATCTCTTTGGACTTGAGGGAGGAGGAGCTAGCTGATGATGCAGTCGAAGCTGGACTACAGGGGTCTTTCTTGAGAAGACGCGCTTTATCCATGCCATTTTCTCTCGGGGAGGGGAGAGGCGTGCCGCGAGGCGAGGCAGGATCCTGGTGAAAGAACAAGGATTCAGTTAACTACCTGAGAACAAAATAATTGCACCAAAGTGATGTCGACATTTTCCTGCACAGAGGATTCAATATGTTGTAGTTAAAAAAAAACTAATTCTGAAACATACTGACCTCGTTCGAGACATCCACCACTAAATTATCATCACTTTTCTCCCCGTCGCTATCCTGCAAAGGAGGAGACAATCAGTTAGGACGCCATTAAAGAAAGTCAGTAAGAGAAACATTGTTTTTAACATTTGATGTGTGACTATGATGCGTCTGTATACCAGGGTGAGCGATAGGCATAATACAATATAATGACTAAGTAGGAAGAGGAGAACATCCTAGAAACTTACATCTCTTTACTGTAATGCATCCTTTAAATCATGATATCACGACATTACAATATCCCAAATGTAATTTTTATTTATGTGTAATATAACCACCTCTTCTAGGAACATTAAATGTGCCTTTGCAAATGACAAAAGACTAATTCTAAATAATTTTCACACACTTTTGTCTATGTTGCACAAGCATTTCTTACATAGTGGCTGGAGTCCTTGTCCTCCATCTTGCGTTTCTTGGTGTCATTTGGAAACTCGGGTCCGTTGCGTCTCTTATCTGAGTTCCGAAGACTTTCTGGCAGCAGTGAGTTACTCTGCAGATGAAGGCAGAGAGGAGGAGTAGAAGGACAGATCACAGTCGGATAGAGAGAGGGAGCAGAGATTAGTGAAATAAGATAAGGTAGCGTAGAAAGAAAAAAGAAAAGGGAGAGTTTGTAGGACAAAGAGGAAAAAAAAAACAAGAGAAAGTATTTGCAGAGGTGAGACAATGTTGCCTTTTACAGTTCATTCTGCATGAGCTCACTAAACCGTCTGATCCATCTACCACTAATTACAGCAGCTATTCAGCTATGTGTAGAGCAGGTTAGAAAAACAGACCCTTATTTGCAGATAGGTTAATAGTTCACAGACGCATGAATTAAGCGGCACTAACACTTAAACGGCAACCTCTTTTCTCACTTGACCAAAGCCAGTCGCTGCCACACACACAAACGCACGCCTCTGAAGTTGATGATTACATTAAGTGGCTCTCAAAATCTATCAGTGCTCCCTCTCCTGGCTCTGACAAGCTGCACCGGCTGCAGTTGTGTGTGTGTGTGTGTGTGTGTGTCAGTGTGTGCGTGTGTACAATGTGTAATTGACTGTAAAAGCCTGTGTGTATGACCAAGTGTGTAACAGACTCTGTGTGTGTGTATTACTCGCCAAACACTCCTGCGTCCCAAGACTGCACGCGCACACACACATACACAAGCACACACACACATACATAAGCACACACACAGACACACACAGCTGCCCCCCTCTGGCCTCCTGACCAACGGATCCTATTGTTAATGGATTAAAGCTTCATGTTGAGTCCATTATAGTCTCAGCCTGTCAATGAAATGTGCATCCAACATACACAAACACACATGCGCGTGCACGCATCTAGCGGGTGAGCGCTTGGGCTTTGAGGGGGGAAAGGGTAAATGAAGGAGGAATAGCTAAGAGAGGAGGAGGAGGAGGAGGAGGAGGAGGAGGGTGAGAAAAAAGGCGAAAGGGAGGGGATGAGATTAGAGGACAGAGAGGATGGAAGGAGGGTGTGAGAGTGTGGAGGAGAAGAAAGGGTGACAAGAGACGAGGGAGGGAAAGAGAGGGGCGAGAGGGGGTGAAAATCTGTATTCTGCCAAAGGCCCCTTCCTTCAAGCCCTCCCCTCTTCCTCCCTCCCTCCCACCTCCTCCCCCTTTTATTGAAAGGTTTTAGTGAGCTGAGCACAGGAGCACTGACCCGCAAAACATAAGCAATTTCCCCCCCTCCGTCTCTCCCCGGTTCGCTTTTAGCATGGTCTCTCTCCGTCTCACACACACACACACACACACACACACACACACATACACACACAAGCTCAGTGTCATATGACTGCTGCCCCCCCCCTCCCCTCCCCTCCCCTCCCCTCCCTTTCCCAAGCCCTCCCCTCTCAGTGGTGGTGATATTAAACACAATGAGAGTCTTTAAGCGCGGGATCAGGGGCGGCGGGAGAGGGGGGGGGAGAGAAGGGGGTAATCTGCTCACTGAGGTGTTAAATAGGCACAACAATGCAGGCTAGGGCTGGAGGAGTGTGTGTGTGTTTGCGAGTGTGTGTGCGTGTGACCATGCTAAAAAGCTCATTTGGAGGAGAAAAGAAACCCAACAGTTCAGAGCAGATCTGGGGCAGAACTAAACAGGCAGGCCAAAGCTCTACCCGAGAGAGATCCCCACACACACATAAACACAAACACACACACACACACACACACTTTGAAACTGACAGTCAAAAATATAGAACTGACGGATGAAAGCTATTTGGGTGTGAAACAGAGGTAAAAACAGCATGGGGCTTTTATGCATAATGACACGGTGAGGTGAACTTCATTGATCCCTGAGGGGAAATTGGGTCGCTGCAGCAGCAAAAAATAGGATAACAAAAGGAATGCTGCTAAAATGGAGAGAAATTAGGCTGCTCTAGCAACAGCCTGTGATATAAATACAAGTTAAAAGTCTGGGGTGAAAAGTGCTGTGACTTTTGAGATACTGTATTTTCAATAAAATACATTATATGAGAGATAATGCAATGGTTGGTGTCTTTATCACAGAAGGGTTTTAAAGAGATATTTAGTTAGTTTCCCACAAAACCAGTGGTAGATTATTTCTTAAGTCAAAAGCAAACAATTAGATCATCACTTGGAAAGTCTACAGATATGTAAACTAAATATAGTTTACTTAGAGCAGTTTGAATTTGTTTTTCCATCAGCTTGAGTAGAGCTTAGTGATCCTACAGACTGAGCTGAGACCGACTAATCTCACTCAACCTGCATGCAAATTGCGTCTAAGAACAAAGTTAAATTCCCCCAAACCGAACTTTCCCTTTTAGAGACATGAAAATTAACTGAGTGGTTTGTCAGAACAGTAAACAATGCTGTGGAAAGAGGAAGTACTCACTGTGCCTGGCTCTCGATCTATTGCCATTGGAAATGCGTACATGCGGTTGAGGTCAAAGGGTTGGGTGTTCAGCAGAGCAGAAAACAAAAAATAAGACAGGAAGGAAAATGAGTTAGACTTGTTAAATCTACATTTCATGCATTTATAACCCAAAGAAAGGAGTCCAAACTATGTTTTTCCACATTTACAAAAAAAAAAAAAGCAAGGTAATTTTGTTATTCACACACTTTCGAGCCAGCCAACTAAATAACGATGACTTCTTTGTCTATTTCAAGTGGTGTGTCTGGTGGTAGAAGGTGTGTTTGTTCACCTCTCAGGTGATCAGGTCCAGCAGGATGCGAGTCTGCTCCGGACATGTGGGGCTTCTTATCGCCACCATCTTTTCCAGATAGATGGGGAGGAAGGGCACCAAGTGCTCCTGATAGAGCCAGGAGACCGGCTGAACCACCAAGCTGGGAGGGGTGAAGGCCGGCAGGGTGAGGGGTGAGGGGCACTGGGGCACCGCCGTGGTTATGGGATAGATGCTGCTGCTCGAGAGAGGGAGAGAGAAAAGACAGAATGAGGGGATTAGTTGGGCGAGAGAGAAGGCGTGGAACATTCAGGGATGCTACACACAGTTGTGTTGCTTGAGGTAGGCCTCCAGCTGGAAATACATTGTTTGGAGCTTACTGCTAGCCTTATTCATCACCCCAAAATGTTTAGAGATGAGATGTTGAGGTCACTGCATGTGGCCAAGAGATTGACACCTGACACCAAAAACTCAAGTGTCAGTGAATGAAACAGAGCCATCAATAGGCAGAAATCAATAGCACTCTGTAACCTGATCAATAGAGATTTCTGGTCCTATTGAAGTCTTCAACAGATGGGACAGTTTCTTCAGTGTCTGGGTTTACACCACCTCAACAAGCTGCTGCAGTCCACAAGGAGGTGAACACATCCTCTCCCCCTACACACCGCCTTACACACACCACCCTCCTCCCTCTGGGGTCAAACACTGAACAATACTGACAGCTGGGATCACAGCCCAGAGCCTGAGGATGTGGTGGTAGAAGAAGGGGGGAGGGAGATGGGGAGGAAAAAAGAGGAATGACTGAGAAGTGGGGGGAAGAGAGCTGAGAGCCCCAGCTGCTGCCTGCACTGTCAGGTCTTGTGAGGGAGTGAGGCGGCTGAGGAGCGAGGGGAGAAGAGAGAGGGTCAGAGAGAGAGAGGGAGAGAGAGAAAGAGAGGGAGGGAGAGAGAGTTTGGCTGGCAGCCCTGCTCTCTCTTTCACACCAAATCAGGCGCTCGTCTGAGCGTAAAATGCCTTTGTGTTCCAAAACATCATTATTGCCTCCTCAGACAGTAGCCGCGGGAATCCAAGCTCACTGATTCGCCACCGGGAGGGGAGGAGGAAGGAGAGGAGAAGGGAGGGGGCACAGGAGGCGACTCGGCAGGGGTGGAAGGAGTGCTGAAGGTCAAACCGACTTTTATCTCACCTAATTGACGAACCCACTCCCCCTCTCCTGAGCCCCCGCCTACTCTTTTCCTCTCTAACCATCCTTCACTCTCTGCGTCCTGCCCCGGTGAATGAAAGCAAAAGAACGAAACAGTCTTTTAGCCTTAGCCTCAACCTCGCGCACACACACACACCGACACACACACCGACACACACACACACACACTCAATTTCCCCGAGTTGGCTCGCCTGCCAAACAATCAAACATAAACACACCCACACGTCACACTTGATCACACTAACATGCATACACAGAGTCTAGATAAACAAGGCAGGCACACACACCCTCACTCAACCATCCTTCCCCTGCCTGTTGTTTTCTGGGGATAACAGAAATGTGCGCTCTGCTACACCCAGACGCACACACAAACAGATGCAAAAAAACACACACACATGGATACACAAACAGGACCCCTGATGGGAGTAAATGGAGGGGAAGTATTGGTGGAGGCAAGGGGAGCCCGGTTTGTCATGGGATGTTAGTGTGAGCCGGTGTGTATGCATGTATGTGTGTGTGTGTGTTGTGTGTCTGTGTGTGTGCAGAGGCAGCACGCTTCATTACACTCATTTAACTCACAAACGGGGTGAATGACAGGCTGGCGTGGGAGACGGGAGGAGAGGGGAAGAGGGGAGTGTAAGGGCAACGCTGTGACCCCCCCTTTTACAAACACTGAAATCCTGCAATTAAGACTCAAACCGCAACTGCCAAATCCACCTCTCCCCCCCATCTCACACACACACACACACACACACACACACACACACACACACACACACACACACACACACACACACACACACACACATCAGTCCACGCCAACTAACAAGCCCACCTCACATTTAACTCTCCAAACCCACGGCCCACTCTTTGCTAAGCTAAAGCTATAAAGACCCCCCCTCCACCCGTAACCCTTTTTCCCACATTCCCCTTCAACTCAACCCCCTGGCCTCACCTCCCACCCGTCAAGCCCCTATGGCTCCTATAAAGCAGAGTATCCTAAACTACCTTCCGTCCCACCGAAAAAATCATCAACACTCACCGAATCAGACTCGCTTTTTCCTTAAACATCACACAGCTGAACCGCAAGAAAAAAAGTTTATGTTTTTGCAGCTTCTTTTCACACTCTCCGTGCCAATCCCTTTTCAGCTCAAGTCTGAATAGCTGGCCATGCCCCATTCATCATAGGCTGACGACATCTTTTCAACAATGACCTCCCATCACATTTCTCCCACCGATTCATATCCTCCATTCTCTACTCGTTCACCAAGACACAAATGTGCTCTATCAATCAATCAATCCATTTCTAGAACCACACTCCAAAAAAGCAGAAACTCACCCTTGGATTTAATTTAATTTCATTTATTTCTTTTCTTTCCATTTTCCTACCAACTCATTCATATGCCCGATATGCACGTATGCCTGTGACCTTGAGAAACATTGCGAGTTTCAATAAATTCAATGTAAATGTATTTGTGTAAGTGTATCATCTATAACACCTGTACCACCGACAAGCTTTAGAAGAGTTCTGAAGGTTTCAAGTGAAATCCAGCAAAAGATCTTTTAAGATGTATCGATAATGAGAAATAAATGTTATTTGTAGCCCTACCGGATAAATAACTGGACTTGTCTTTCTTTCTGCAATATATTCATTACCAAAGGTAGGAATCCCATATGATTCAAAAACACTGGCCAAGATATAACGACAGTATCATGATAGACAATCATCTAACGATACATAACGGTATCTAACCGAAGGATACGATATAGCCCTAAAAATGCATGGTATGCAGTATCTTAACAGTATCAGGTAAAAATCATCTGAGGGTCTTAAATTACACTATTACTACACACAGAAATACAAAGAATTGATTTAAAGAGTAAGTAAAGGAATACACACTGTTGGTGGAAGACCTGGCAGTCCACGTACCCCAATGACCGCATTGAGCTCTGCCATTGTCACCTGTTTTGCTCGCTCCACAGCTTGGACCACCTGTTGTTGATGCTGCAACACACACAAACAAACACAATGCTGCTAAAGACCAAGAGTAAAAGGGCTGATTTAAGCTAACGGAGACAACTAGAGTGTATAAATGGCATAAAGACAAACAAAGTCTGTGGCTCAAAGTCAGACGTACTTACCTCCTGTGAGAGGAAGGGAATGACTTGTGCACAGATGGTGTTTAGTCTCTTGGCAATCTCGGTCTGATGGAGGAAGAGACACACAGAGACAGAAAGAGACTTAATTGTAAATAACATAATTACATTCATTTAGAAAAGACAGCTGTTCAGTAACACCAATAAAGTAATACAAGCGCGTGCGCACACACACACACACACACACACGCTGGTAAACACGACCGCCAAAGCAAGCCAACAATCACACAATCACACACACACACACACACACACACACACACACACACACACACACACACACACACACACACACACTCACTCACTCTGAAACCCCCACCAGTCTATAATACAATAACTATACCCATCCAGTTCCCTCTACACACAAATCCAGTGGGCCATTTTCAGCAAACACACACACACACACACACACAGTACAATGAGATTTTTCTTTCTAATCATCAGTGTGAGCTCAAGTTTCTCTCTTGCCCGTTGTATTTCTTTTGCTCTCTCTTATCCTCTGTGCTCTTGTCCCTCTTCCCATCAGCACTTCAACATAATCTCATCAGCTACTAACTTCATTTGCTCTCCCCCAGTATCCATGCCAACACATCCGCCTGCCCCCCAAACCCCCGGAGGTGGCAACAATCGGCTGAAACCAGATACCCCCACAGTGGCACCAAATCAGATAAGGGGACTCATATTACATATCATCCAATCAAATTGATACGAAGAAGGCCAGGGTGAAGAGGGAATTGGAGGAGCCATGAAACGTGGTAATGGCTCATCAGACACACACATCCCACATAAATAGATACACAGCACAGACGCACACACTGGATGTGAATGCTCGAAAGGGGTTATGTGGTGTTGCGATGTGAAAACCTAGATAAATTTGGATGATCTTTTTTGACACTTGGGTTTATGGAAACTTCTCAAAACTCTTTTAACAAGACCAAAACACAGTCATCAGCTAAAAGGACATTTGTTATCTGACAGCACAGATCGACCATCTGTTACTTACTGGACTTCACCTGGTGTAGAAATAACTGGTCACTGTGGTAAGTTTCCCCCTTTTAAAGTACTTCCTCTTACCAAGAGACTTTCGAGATGTGAATTGCTCAAACTTCCTACCCACAATGTGTCAGTGTCTTTCCACAATCAGCTTCAATTCCCTTCTCATTTAAATGTCAACAAGACTAGACAATCAGTCTATAGTCTTGTTAGCTGCTTAGTTAAACTAATTTGACAAGACTTGAATATTGGACCAGATGATGATACTAGATGAAAAGTCAGGTGATTAAATCTGTTACAATTCATCCTGAGGGAAACGAGAATGTCCGTCCCAAATTTCATGGTAATCCATCCGATGTTGTCGAGGTATTTTTTCTCAAAACTACAACATCAACCTCACGGTAACAGGAAACGTGAGGCAACTACCAAAGCCTGCATTGTTCATCCGTTGGTAACCATGAATGTCTGTTCAAACTTTTATCTTAACAAGATGAGATACGTGACGGACCAACAGACACTAGCATCCCTAATACCATGCCACTAGCGCTATGTATGATTTTGTGGCAACGCCATCGCTAGCTGTAGCATTGCTGTCCTCAATGGACCTCTGTCACACACACTCCCTATTAGCTTGTTAAACAACTGACCCTGGTTCAGCCAATTATGTACTTGGATGAGCTAAATAAAGTACTAGCCTATTTAGGTTAGAGCAAAACAAGTCACCACTTCACCTGAAACATACCTTGGGTAGAACTGAAATGAAAAAACCGAGGGCTACATTTTTACATCAAGCCTCACGAGCTGTTGGTGAAAAATACTAGATGTGCCTGATGTACTCATTACCACAGCTTCTCTGCAAAAAATTTGAATGAGAGACGTAAAAACTCAGTCAGTCCTATAGTAACCTATACCCTGATCAGCTTGGGAGACTTCCGCATACTGTAACTCAATCTCATTATGTTTAACTTAAATGCCTAGAAAGCTGTAAATAAAGAGCTATTTCAGGCAGTCTGAGTCTATACCTGCAATTCTTTTCTCAGAATCCTGAGTCTATAATTAGCATTGTATAAAAGCTCAATGATTAGGCTGTCTGAGAATAGTCTGACTTACTGCCATCAGGTCAGCTCAGCTAATCTAACGAAGCCAATTGATAAAACTAACAAGGATCAAACAGACGAGACCACAAATACCTGAAGGTGCAATCCCGAAGTGAGGCATCGTTACAAATCAAGACCAAGAACATTTAACTTTGAGTGGAAACAGACATGGTGGCACTGTTGTTGGTGCCACTGTCACAAGGACAACTGGATCATTTCTATGTTCCTTAGCGATTCAATTACCAACAAATCAGTGAGATCATTCATTAATTTGGTCCATAACGTGAGATGTGAAAGCAGATAGAAAACAGAGAGGCACTCAATAAAGCGGATTTGGATTCTCATCAAATTGTATAAACTCATAGACACCAGCCACCTAAATATGCCTGATTTTTTCAAGATCCTTATGTTATTACTCTAGTAATTAACGAAAGTGTCAGAAATACGCCATATCTTGCAATTTTGAAGAAAGTGACAAAAAATGCAATCCTCTATCTGGATCCACACCAACTTTTGTGTAATCCTGTGGAAAAAACAACTAACAAACCAATCAACCACAGGACGCGGCAAAAACATAGTCTCCTTGGCAGCGGTAATGATGCCAGGCTGCCAGCCTGACTCCATTACCAGTCAGCCTTCATTTTCGTGGGAGATTTTCTGCCCAGCAGCAGACAAAATTGCATATTGAAAGCAAGGTTTATAGGGAGCCAATCTGAACACCGACAATGTCATTATTTTCTAGCTATTCAATTGTGGAAGCAGCATTTGTGTCAAAATGAAAAGTTAAAGCAAAGAACTTGTCTATTGCCTTTTTAAAACTGAGGTTATGAAAAGTCACAACTCATGTGTCCTACCATTTGAAACATTTTCATATCAGCAGCTGGATAACAACAGTGGAGAAACGCTATGGTTCACCATCCACAATGTGATAATTGAGGGGGTAAACAAAAGTTGAGGATACAGACAGAAGACACAAGTGTACACACACAATGTGAGAACAGAAAACAGACTTCCCATTACACATATAATTGGAGCATTACAGCCACACACACACACACATACACACACACACACACACACCACACATACATACACACACACACACACACACACACACACACACACACACACACCTTCCCAGCAGGAGGTGGGTCCTGTGTATCCCCCGTACCCCCTGCCCATAGAAGCTTGTTGCTCTGACAACTGCAGCCCCAAGCTAATGACCTCCCCTGGAGCTTTAGTGTGTGTGTGTGTGTGTGTGTGTGTGTGTGTGTGTGTGTTGGTGTGTGTGTTTATGTGTGTGTGGACAATAGGAAGAGATGCATCTCCCTCACAATGAAAGAACAGTAGCTTCACATGGACATAAAACGAAAGAGGAGCCAAGAAGAAAAGAGACGAGGGTGGGGGTGCAGCACAAGGAAGAAGAAATTCCATACTTTTAAATAGAGACTGAGGCAGGCAGAAAGAAAGGGAGAGAGAACTTGGGGTGTAAAAGGGGGACAATAACACAAGATGAGAAAGAACATTAGAAAAATAATGGGAGGGAGTGTGAGAGAGTCAAGGAAGCATCCCCACTCCTCAGTGAAGCAGCCAGGCCAATCCACCTCCAATTTCCTCTGGTCTGACTGGTCGATAGCTGTGGTAATTACTGGTAAACGCTGTGAGCCATGCACCACTCCTGTGGGGAAATGTGTGTTTGTGTGCATGAGAAAGAGAGTGAGAGTTTTCCCTCCTCATCCGTGTGTCTACACAGTACGTTTGCCTTTTTAATGCGTCTGTGTATGTACTCATGCATAAACATGTTTGACTTTCTTTGTGGGTGTGTACATTACTCCACATGTGCTCAATTGTCCCCGTCGTCCCGTGTTTGCATTGATTATTTATGACTGTATATAAATGTTCTTGCCTTAAAGTACAACAGGTAAGTGTGCTTTCTACATTTCCTGTTTGCACACTTGTTCGCCTGCCCTACTAAAGTGTGTGGTGTTGTGTTTATGCCTCTCTGCTTCTAAAAGGGGGAGCTCCACTGTGTCTCCTCTGCCGGCCTCACCGTGATCGATTCCTCTGCCCTCCCCAGCCCTACCCCTCTAATGTAATAAAGCAGGCCGCTCCCCTAGACAGCACCAATCAATCTACAGAGCCATTCATCCTGCCTCTGGGCTCAGGCAGCCGGCCCTAACTGGGGAAATGGAGACAGAGTCCCATCGATCACGAATAAACACACATCCACACACACACAGGCATACAGTAAAACACACACACACACACACACACACAAATGAATGAGCGCACATTTGCGCGCACACAAGGACACGTCAACAGGCACACACACCAAATACATCAAAAACCCTGCCACAAGAGGGGGGGGGGGAAGAGAGAGAGGAAGAGAGAGACAAACAGGAAGAGAGTAGATAAGAGGCAGACAGATAAGCATCCGTACCTGTTTGTGCATTTCGATGTTGAGGCCATAAGACATCTCATAGTACTGCGAAGGACAGAGTCAGATGGTTAGATTAGTGAGAGGAATTCTGAACCTTTTTTATTCTCGCAGAGTTTTTAAAGTCCAAGCATACGAATCAAATGCTTTTTTCATCAGTGTAGGCGTATGAGAGACGCATGTTTGCAAACAATTCAGGAGAGCATTATTGTCTACTCTGTTTGTGACTAAACCTCATTTGACCGCTGTTTCTTTCAGGTAAAATGGCTTTATAAATGTTTCACCTTCGAAAGAAGAGATTAATACAGAACCTCGTCCGTTAAATCGAGTGAAATGATAAAAAACAGGAGCTCAGCTAAATCAAAATGAAAAATCTGCCTACTCACAAACTGCAAAGTCGCAACACAGCCTAATCTGACTCTCTAATCACCTTCATTAGCATATCTGAGTGAGAAAACTCTGTCCAACTGCACGCAATAAAACAGGTGTTACTTTCATTCTGCCGGGCAGTTTTCCGATACGCCTCTTCTCTTTCGTTCGGATAGAGTGTTTACATCAGTCTTCGGAAAGAGGAATGCTCAAGTGAGGACACAGCATCTCACTCAAGGACACTTCAGCGGGGCAAAAGCCCCACTATATATTGTGGGGAGAATAAACTGAGCGTCACACAGATCTCACCATGACATAGTGTCTCTGCATCTCCGTCTTTTCACTGGCCAGCTTCTCGCACTCCATCTTGAGACTGAAAAACACAACAATACACAAACTTAAAACTCTTCCCACAATTTTCAATACATATACAGTATCATCAGCTCTAGTGGATGTATTTAGTTGTTTTGACTGTGATGTTACAGGACAGAGAAGTTTCGCTGCTGATCAATGAATATCAGCAAATATTTTGGACATAAACCGATGAGTGACTGTCTCCGCTCTGTCTAAAATGTCCACTCGAACTAAGAATAAACAGTGAGGGCGTTGAATGAGTTATTTGATGTTTTCCTACAATAGATAATTATCAATGGTAAAGTACAGGTCAAAGTCTTCTCTTTCCCTTTACCCACAAATCAGAAGAGAAACCTAAACAGTGCAGGAAACAGAGCTGGTGTTCAAGATGATGAAAGTGACAAGGAGGAGAGGATTCTTCCTGTCATAGCTGTCTTCGCATTCATGAATCAGGGTGTGAATCAGAAACAAAGCATCCTGTTTGTAGGTCAGTAGCGCTTCGTCTGTTGTGGCCAACCCTCCCGACGATACAAATAAGTAGATGTATATACGCACCGAGCAAAGAAAATCACAAGTGCGCACACACCGAGGCAGTCTCTTCCTAACATATGACTATACACACATACACAGGGGAAAATAAGGAGTGATTTATGAAACCCTGAGCCCACACGCCACCCTCTGGCTCTCACCCATCACCAAGACTTAGACCTACCGCAGTGTAAGCACTGGGTCTGCTGCATATGTGAGCATGAGTGTATGTGAACCTAATCCAGGTTTATGGGTTAGTATGAGGCCAGAGCTGGGGTTTTGTTCATTATGGTAAGGGGGGATGACTGTGGTTAGGGGTGAGGTTTAGCGTTAAAGGGGCGGACGACAATGAGAAAATCGGCCTTAACGACACACAGGAGGCTTCGATGTGAATTGTGAATGTGTGTGTTTGTATTATCCACCTGTGGTACTGTGCTTGAAGAAACTGGAACTCCTCCTTGATGCGGTCCAGTGACTCTGGGATGGTGAACTTGAAGGGCTGGCCTGGAGCCTGGTGGGGCGCCTGACACACACACACACACACACGCACACACACACACACACACACACACACACACACACACACACACACCAGACAGGATTTTTAATATCATAGTGGCTCATTATGTGGGTATATGCATCTGATCCTCTCCGGGCTCACATGTAATGTCAACAACTTTTAATTATTAGCCTTTATTAAACAAACAATATTATCAATCCCACTCTGCTTCTCAGGGCAGCTGCTGAGCCCAATTAACAAGAAGAGCCAGCTTGATTTAAACATGTGCTTAGCCTGAAGGCTGTTAAAGGTGCACTATGTAGTTTTGGGGCAGAAATTTTAATTACTAGAGAAAGATCTTCATTGACAAACTCTGTTCATTTTCACGACTGAATAAACAAACTGCCCTTAAGAGGACAACACAATTTCATACTGTTTTGTTTATATGTGGCGGACCCTGCCACCTTTCTAGCTTCAAACAGTGTTCTGGGACCTTATTTTACAGCTTGAGTTTGTATTATTACCTCATTAATACAGTAAACATTGAAACTCTGATTTTTAATGTATTCTCCAAAAACGACATGGTGCCCCTTTAGACAAACAACATTATCAACCCCACTCTGCTTCTCAGGGGCAGATGCTGAGACCAATTAAGAGGAATAAAGAGCTTGATTTAAACATGTGCTCAGCCTGAGGGGCTGTTATAACTAAAATAACAAGAGGTGCCAGCTAAACAAAGAGGTAATGTTATCTCTCTGGCTGTGGACACCCGGCTACAGCCAGGTGAACAACTGTTAAAGCAGGAAGAGGGGGGGAGAAGTCTTACCGGGTGTCGCCCCTGGGGAAACATCGTTATCTCCGGGAGGAAGTGGCCGTTTCCGTCTTTAAAAGCTCCGGTTAGAGGGATCAAATGAGGGTACGGTGAGGATGTGAAAGGGGGGGGGGCTCCGGATCACGGAGACGACTCCATCAGCCGTGAGGACCCGCTGTCGTTGATTTCAAACAAAACCGACTGTTTAATTTGAATCCCCGCTCCTCTCGGTCGTTGTCTCTCCTCCGCTCCACCGGCAGCGCGGCCGTAAATCAACCGGAAAAACACGGGAAACGGCTCATTAGCTGGAGGCAGCTAAGAGAGGGGGAGGAGGGTAAGAACCAGGTGAGAAATGAGAGGAAGAAAAAAGAAAGAAAAAAAAGGCTGGAGCCACTTCAATCACTCCCAGCGTTTGTTTTGTGTAGAATCCGGTGTATTCCGAGCAGAACCACGCGAACAAGAGCGAATTCAAGCCCGGTGAGACGGTCGACGGGCGGCCGTTAACTGTCGGCGGCTCGGTCCGAGCATCAGAAACAAATCCACACAAGTTAATTGCAGTGAAGAGTTTCCCACTTGACTCGCCGCGGTCCTGAGCTGGCGGTCGAACAGTCGTCAAGAGCTTGAAATATTTACTTCCCCGCTGAGTTTGGATGCGAAGCTGAGTCCAAAATAGATTTCACGAAAAAAAGAAGAAGAAGAAAAAAAAAGAGGAAAGATGTTGTTAGTTTTGATAGCAACAACTCCCACAGCTGCGGCGACGGTCCGCCGTCTAGCTCTGCTTTACCTCAATGGCAACTTTCTCACGCGGTTTCACGCTCCCAGCTAACCGAAACTGAAGGCCGGCCCACAAAGCGTCCGCGGACCAATCAGAGCCGCCGCTCCACGTGGGGATACTAATGTAGCTCACGCGGTCGACCAATAGCCGCTCTGAAAACCGCCTCGAGTCTGTTGACCCGGTTGAGCTACGCGGTTTCTGGCCAATCAGGGAGAAGCGAGGAAGCTACCATTCCGGAGGCGCGCAGGGCGGGCTGTGCGGTCGGTGAAGGCAAGTCTCACCTGTCAATCAAAGTAACGTGGGGCTCAGCGGGAGCGGTTGGAGGGGGGTTAAAAGATGTGCGCGTGCACGTACGCACATACACGTGGTCACGCACATGAACGCAAATACACAAACGAATCAGCCCCTCACACAAAAGCTGTGTTTCTTAGCTGCTGTGAACCTTCCTAACAAGTGTCACGGCAAATCAACACCAAATGTGTCCTCTTCTCTGTGTCTATGTAATAATACTATGCAGCGTGCAAAGTTATTTAGTAGGACTTGAACTTACTTTGTGTACCGCAGGAATCTAACAGTTTATGTTTTCACAAGCCGTGGAGATAGCTAAGGAATAGGAGTCCAGGGACAAACCCCAAACCACAACTTTTAAAGTCGTATTGTGAGGTCCTGTTACCAGTTACATCACTTCAAAACTGTTTATTGCTCCTAGTGTGAATAGTGTTTCCATGCAAAGAAAAAAAGGAAACTTGCCAGGGGAAATCCTGATTTGTAGTAGGCTCATAAAATTCACAAAACGGCGTGTTATCATCCAAGCACACAAAACCCAGACAGAAACAATTGACAGGAACAGGTCAACAGTGTTCATAGAAATACAAAGTAGAGGAGTAAAATATTTACTAACACAGAAAGGCTTGGACTAGCAATTACGCTACACTTACTTTACATTTTCTACATCTTTATACTTAGATTCTACTACATTCTGGGGGTAAATACTTTACTTTTACTCCATTATGTTTATGTAACTTTAGCTTTAGTTACAAGTTACCTTGCAGATTTCTTGTTGCATCAGAGAAAGTAGCGCATTTTTTAATTTATTTATTTTATTGACAATCAGTGCTGAATGCTGAATATCGGCAAGGCCAATTATCAGTAAGCCCACCATATACAATATACACATAGATATGTATAATTTACTTGTACTTGTACTTTTGATACTTAAGTACATTTACTTTGCAGATTGCATGATGCATCAGAGCCAGAGGAGTGCATTTTTACATTTTTACATTTTTTTTATTGAAGGTAATCAACTGGACCGATAATGGGTACACCCACAGTATACAGTTTATACACATGTAATTATAGTCATTAGTTACTTTAACTTGTACTTTTCATACTTAGTTCATTTATTATCACATACTTTAAGCCCTTTAAATCAAGAACTATTCACTCGGGTGACTTTCACTTTTACCAAAGTAATATTTGAGCACAACAGCTTTACTTTTACTCAAGTATGACTTTTGGGTACTTTTTACAACACTGCCTGAACAAACAGATAGTGAGTGATGTTGGTCAGTGGGTCAGCGAGGGGAACCCAAACTTCCTCTAAACTCAGCTCCAAATTCCTCCTTTCATAACAATCATGAATACTGTTGTTTGAGGCTACAAGATAAAAAGCTGACGTCGTCTATCATTCCTCCTTTGAATTGCTACTCAACACCACAACTGCAGCCAGCAAGCATCATGCAAGAATAATGACAAGTGAGTGACTCACTCCACTCCTCCCGGACTTGCTGTCACGTATTTAAATGTTTGTAAGACCTGACAAACCTGACCGGCTAATTCACTGATGAAATACTAAGTAACTGACTAACAGCAGATGTGATAAAGTGGCCACGTCAGGATTGGTGAGGTGGTTGAAACTGGCTCTTAAAGCAGGCTCAAGGTTCCCTGTGCTGCACTTATCCCATCTAAGCACCGCTCACTTCACATGGAAAGCCCTCTCAGCTCCACGCTGACCTGTGATTGGCTTGGGGGGCTCACCCCCTGGCCTTGTAACCTCTGACCTCTGCAGCGGCTGATCCAGTCCATATGAGAGACTCCTGACTGTGACCAGCCGTGACCTTTTTTCCTGGCTCTCACGAACACTCACACATAAACACACACACACAGGTGCAGTTCAGTGGGTGGTACTGTTAATCACAGCGGCGTGCATGGACAACTATTGTGTGCGTGCGTGTGTGTGTGTGTGTGTGTGTGTGTGTGTGTTACTGTGCATGTTTGATCCCATTTAGTCGTCTTTCTCTGTGTTTGTTAACACTTGTCTTGACCTTCTTCCCTGAGCTGAACCGATCAGATTGTCTTGTAATATAAGCTAATCACAATGTTTAGCTTTTTGCTGGATTTAACCTGTTAATTAAATACATAAAAGCAGAATCTGAGACAACGGCTACATGTTACATTACATTTCCCTGAGTTACAATACAAAGAGGTAATCATGAACATTCTTCGTACAATGCCAAGACTGTCTTCCCATCACTGACGCAGGGAAACATCTGCTGAGCAAAATCACTTTTGGATATTAGTAGTTCAGTTAGTCATATTTACTACACATCATCTGCATCCACCCAGGGAAGTTTTATCTTCGCCTGAGCACACGTCAGTCCTCAACTCACCTCAAAACTTCTTATCGCAACCAAGATCTTTAGACACAACATCACCAGACTGCAGTTTGTCACAGATCAAAGAGCAACGCGGTGTAACATCACATTTAACAGATAGTGTCACAGCTAGATACGTATGTGAATAAAGAAGTGGAAGCTGTTTAAACTGCTTTTTATGAGCAAAGCAAAAGTTTACTGTTGATGTGTTTTATCCACTTGAATTATTTTGCAATTTATATTAAGTATATGGTGATGCATTTAATTTTGAGGTTAACTATAAGCAAGTTACTCTCTCCCACACTGCCTGAAACGCCTGGTGTGGAGTCAAGCCTTTACTTCCGTAACTTAAGTATATATATTTATATATATAAATATATTATAAAATATATACGTCCATACCACAGTAATGGTTACCAGCTGTAGTGGCGTTATTTTTGATCACGCTACCTTGCTCGGCATGACCCGCCGTATTCTGCCTCTGATTGGCTACATCCTGCCGGTTAAGTAATGCGCATGTGCAACTCTCACCAAAGATTCAACAGAGGCGAGATGTCTCACTCCGTAGCTAAAACGGAGCGTTCAAGACACAGTGTGTAAAGGGGTACGGGAGCAATGCACCATATGAGAAAAAATAATGTGTTTTTTAAAAATTAAAGTATGTAAACGTATTCTACTAGGAGCCCCGAAAAAAGGTAGGAACCTGGAAATTAGCACAATATGACCTCTTTAATGCAGAGTTTTTATTCTCACCTTGAATGTGTATACATTAAATGTGTATACTAGATGTGTGATTTTTTTTTTTACAGGAGACAGAAAAAACAATTTGAAATGCATTACTTTAATGTAAAATACTGAATAATAATCACTTGAAAGCACATTGTGTTAATGTAGAAGTTCCCCATAACTTTATACGTAATAAGAGAATAAACACATAATTAGAGATGCAGCAATCGACCGGTCAGTGACCAGAATCGGCTGATCAGTGTCAGATATATTCACTATATACAGTTAATACTATGTTTTAACCTTTCACAATAAGAGTCCTGAATATACAAGGGGGAAGATTTACATATACTGAAAATACTTAGGGATAATTATTATTTGAGTGTACTGTACAGCTAAGTATAAAATACTTGTCTCTTTTGCTTAAAAAAGCGAAAAGCTCTTCAGTCTTATGTGGAAATGGGCTTTCATCAGTGTTACACTAAGATCAGTGTATTGTAAGGCAATGATGTGAAGTATGTTGAAAGGGTTTATTATTACTCAAATCAACAGCACGCTCTACAAAGGACCTTCACTTCAATGAATAGCAACATTACGTAGCTAAGAGCGCCATAAAAGTCTCCGCTTAAGGTCAGGTTGGCAGCACATTTTGTTAACGCAGACTGTCGCCTGTGCAGTGAGTACAATACGATTATGGGATTAAGATTTCAAGGTAACCATTAATGGCTTATGTAGTTAGAGAATACAGGCCCACTTAGGGAAGGTGTACCAGGAGGTCTCGGTAGGTAAATAAAGTGTGTGTTTCTCCGCTGTGTGTTTTATAAACTGGTCCGGTGATACTTTGTGTTCTGCTTTAGTGATCAGACAGCAACAGTCACCAGGCAAATGGATAATTGCACATGATCTCACTGGCCTCCTGATTTCCTTAACAAATAGCCCATCCCCTCATTCACTTCAAAAGTCTCTCACTCTTTTCTCTCCCTCTCTCTTTCTCCCCGTCATTTGTTTAGAGTGGTGAAGCACACAATTAGCCTCTGCTTTGGATGGGGTACAAGAACCTGCCATATAAGCCTCATTTGGTTTGCAAATGTCCCATTTCTTTCTGATTTTAGTGGCTAAAACAAATGGTTGAGCTTTGTTTATAAAAGAGGAGGGAGACAGAGTGGTGGAGGGAGAGGGAGAGGAGTGACATGAGGGAGAAGAGGCTATTTTAGCAGTGACCCGGTCATCTTGCCTGTAGAGGAGAGAAGAGGCTCTCCCAGATAATGACTGAACAAGCAGCTTTGTGTGGGACGACAAATGGAGTGATCCCACTCTCATCCCACTTACCACAAGAAGAGCGTTGGTGTGATGTGTGTCTGTGTGTGTGTCTGTGTGTGTGAGCTTATATGCAAACATGTGTGTTTTGTTGGGCTGTGCACTATTTGAATGTGTGTGTGTATGCGCATTTGGTTAGTTTGGTTAGTCTCGATGTGTGTGGTTGTGCCTGTGTGTGTTTGTGTGTGTGTGAGGAGAGGGTGTTAAAGAGTGTATTCATGGTCATGAGGTGGTGTGTGTGTCAACAGCAGATGATTTGCGTGAGGGTTCTGGCCGAGCTGTCCCATGGAGCTCTTTTGTTTTGTTTTGACTCTTCTGTTTTTAATGGACAACCAAGGACATCATTTGAATACCATCACCCCGCCTGTCTGCCTCTTTCTCTCTATTTTGGATGAGCGAGTCGAGGGCGCTGCTCGGTTTCCTCTTCGGGAGAATTTGAGTCACTTTGTGCCTAATCCCGTCTTCTTGGACTGAGATTCTGCGTGAGAGGAGGAGAAGAGGAGCAAGAGATTGAATACATATTTCAACAATGGCAGTCCTCAGGACGATGTAACGTCTGAGTGTGTGGCCTACTCAGGAAGGAGCGCACTTCACATTTCAATATTTGGCAGGATCTGCTTTCACCCAAAGATCACAACAATGTAGGGGACAGAGTCACTAATCTGTAGTGTCAACACAAACTGTTGCAAGTGAGGACTCATGATGCAAGCAGAGCAAGTGTTATTACTCTGCTTGCTTAATTTAGCTCTATCACAACTTTGCTTTCCTTGGGTCAAGCTCAGCAGTTATGTACTTTGACTCTTTTTAGTTTTCTTATGCTCAAATATACCTTGCATTACATATTTAATCAAATTTAAGTCCCCCTCTATAAAAAATTATGTTTTGCCAGCCCAGTCGCGAGGACAAAATGTTAACAGTTAATCTTTCTGCTATCATATCACGGTCCCATGACATGTTTATTACCTGACATGCATATCAGGAGTTGGAGGGAATGGTGGTGGAGTTACAACGAGGCTGCGGTTCAAATCTGCGTTCCAGCCTTTATAAGTGTGAAACCACAGGATAGTGCTGTCAAGGGGCCAATGTTCCAATATTTGTAAGCGTGACACCATTGAATATTTTTAAGGATACCTCAGGACAATTTCTAGCAGTGTTTGTGGTGACAAAACCTGATATTTGTGACCGGAAGTCATCTTTTCGGCAACTAAAACAGGTATTTTAAGCCAATTCATGATGTTTTTCTGACCCTAACCAAGTGGTTTTGTGCCGAAACCTAACCAGAGCGAAAGCACAGCGTTGTGACGAGAGAGATGTAAAGTTTTAACCTATCTGTAGTTTGCAGAAACATACTTGGCACTTTTACACTTCTGGGTTTTTGATTAGATGCGTGAAAACAAAGGTCTTTGAGTTATACAAGCTTAAGAGATTTTCATATTTGTTCTACGACATCAAATATATCAGTAACGGCCTGTCCTGACCATACAGGTAGACTATAAAAGCAGGTTATTATGACCCATATTTACATATCTTTTTGGGTAGCAACCTCTAGCAACTGTAGTAATCATCACAGTTGCAAATGAGGAAGTGAGGAGAAGTGGTATAAAGAGTGAAAAGTCGGTACAGGGAGGAAGTCAGGACGGACAGCTGGGTTAAACAGGCACAGTGTCGCGGTTAACAAGTGGCGAGATAAGAGTACAGAAGCTGTCACATCAAACGTCATCAGACTGAACGCAGACACTCATCTACTCACTCACTTTAGGTTCAAATGATTCAAACTTTCCAACTCGCAGATATACTAACTTCAAGGTCGGCCCACAAATAATACATCGCCCCTGTGGCACTCTATATACAACATACAGAAGTGTAATGTAACAATTGCATATTCATAGATTCTGGATTTCATTGAAGGACGACTAGAAGTCAAGTTAAGAATTTTAACAATAAAAACCTTATCAGTCACTAATTATTCAAAGAACAGTCTCTTCAATGTTTCATAGCTCGCCTGGAGGAGAGACTGGATGCTCCTTTTGTGAAGTAATGATCTTTATAAGTTAGCTGAATGTGACAGTAGCAGTGCGGCGACTATAAAGCTAACATTACTATTTTGCCACTTCAGGCTTATCAGATCATGTCATTCAAATTTTGTCCCGGATAAGTTCGGTGCTAACGTTCACTCAGTTCATATGCATAATAACAGCCAACCTGTTCTGTAGTCCGCCGTGAGCTTTGTCACGTATGTCATGTAGCCGTTTGGATTTTTTGACATACAATAAACCGTTCACCTCGTGAAAAAGCACCTTCAGTGGCTGTGAACTCACTGCAACCTTGTTGGATTTTTACTGTTCTGCCTACAGGTATGAGCGTACTAAATCCTCCCCTCCGTACTTTCAGTAAATCATTGCTGTCATATGTTCACAGAGTCTCTCATGCTCGCCGTTGGTCTACGGATGACATCATCCCCACGGTCTCTGGTTTCAAGCCTTCAGAGAGCGGTGTTGTGATTGCTGAGCAAAACTGAAGTATCACAGATGATGGAGATAACATATGTGAACACGGTTTCTTTCAGCGCGGCTATCAGTTTATTCATGCTAATACCTACACATACATCCTCATCAGAATGGAGGAAACACGTCTGTAAATGTGGGATAAAAACTGCACTGAAAGTAGATAGAATCTGGTTCTGATGGCTGTCAGAGATATTTCAGTCTTTCAGGTCTTGCGTCACCTTCATGATGATCACCATCTTGCTTTTGTTGTGCCGTACCTCCACTATTCTCACACTGCGGTACGAGTAACACTGGTGGTTGTGGAAAGCTTCCTTTAGTGGTACGCGGAAATGAAATACGTTAACTCAAAAACATACAGGTAATCAATTAGACTACTTGTACTGAAACGTAATTTAAAATAAGTTGGGTCTTTGGTATGCTGTCACGTTCATTCACGCCGTGCATGCATACGTTATCTATTAGTTATGAGCTAAACTAGAACTGTGATGACAACATGTAAAGCAGAGGTAAAATGAAAGGTTTAGAAACACTACAGTCGCGGCTCCAGGAGGACATTTCAAGCAGAAACTGAAGTCGAAGACGGTAAACCAAGCAGGAGTGCTAGTAGCTACTTTACAGCAACTGCTAACGTTAGCAGGAAACAGGTGAGTAGGCCTACGCTACTGTATTTTCCACTGTGCGACTATATCCGCTTCACGAACTGTGCTAACTCTACACTATACTTCTGCAGTTATCTCAGTGCTTTTTCATCCGTAACTTTGTTAAAGTACTTAACAGTTCGCTTTGTATATCTTGTTAATAGTTTACCATTCGTGGTTTTACCATTTTTGATCATTGAGATAACCACGTAGGTGTTTTTAACAAACGTATGATACGTACACGTTTTGTTCAGCAGGATAATCCTCACACATGAACACCACTCTTGTGATTTTCGAAGTGTAAGTTAAATCGCTAGAAGTAAAAGGCTGATGTTAGACTACCTTGCGGTCGCAACTTTGATGTTACCACCTCTAAACGTCTTACTACACAGTTACTAAAGATGTTTTCTATGATTTGATCAATCTACAAGTTGTGAAGTTAGAGTTAGTTTGCAACTAGAGTCCACCTGTAAAGACAAACTAGTAGAGATGATTTTTAATAGACGTCTCATTCAGCACCACCCTTTTTGAGACACATAAGCGCTTTATAATTCACTTGTGGGACAACGTATTTTAGGTTGTAGAACAAAATGTGTAAATATCAGCCTGTAGTATCGCAGACCTTATTTCAGGCATTTACCCCAAAAACCCATTTTAAAAAAAAACATTGATTTTGAGACGAAGGAACCAGAAGTGCAAAAAACTACAAACTACACCACTCTATGGTGTCGATCATTGCGGTGATAATTAACACCTAATATTTCTGATATATATTTTCTTAAAAAGTAGAAACACTGCTTCAGTTTATTCACAGCGAGTGCTGTTTCCTCATTATTAGCCGTGCTTTATCTCTGCACTGTTTGTTTTCATTCATCCCCGAGCTAATTTACCCTGAGTTTCCTCTCTTGATCCCTGAAGGAACGACTCTGCTAAAATGAATCAGCGTTTTGATTGTGTGTCATGTCTTTAATTCACTGTGTTTCCATGTAAAACAGGCTCTGGTGCTTTGGGGGACTATCTTATAGTTTGCAGGCTTGGCTGATAACAATCGCAGAAAGTGAGTCATTGATTCACATTTGCACTGGAAGTATTTTATATACAGTGACTTGTGCGCACAGACAAGATCTTATTTTCCAGGAAGTAGAAGGAATGTGCTTTAGATTTAAACGACATTATAGGGAAATAATCGATTATGTATGGCTGATTTATTACTAAATTTGTATGTTACATGCAGGGGATTTTTCCTTCATTGTGGGGTTTTCCTCTTATCTGTAGGGGGGAAAAATCCACTTATTCTATAGTTCCAGGGTGTCCCGGATCCAAGCTATGTGAAACAGGTTTTTGGCATTTGTTAAAGCCGCAGTATGGTGTTCATTCCCAGTTTGCAGAGTTCTTGTATAATTTATGACTGTGCATTAAACAGCCTAGCACCAGGCAGCCCATCATGTAAACAGATCAGGGCTTTTACAGGCAGCTTGCCGGCTGTTTAAACAGACGAAAGGAAAAGGGGAGAAGGAGGGAAATTAAAACCTAAATGGAAAACATGTGCGACTGTGTGCTGGTGTGTGTGTGTGTTTGGGTAGGTGTGTGTGTGGGGGGGGGGTTGCAACTAGACAATGTGGAAGTGACACAGTGTGAGGCGAGAACGCACACATTAAAACTTGCAAACACACATAAACGCACACACAGAGACATGCACGCAGATGCACACACACATAAACCTACGTACGTACCACAAAACCTCCAGTTTTATCAAGTCCAGCTGCGAGCCGAGCCGTATCAAAGGCAGCATGTGGAGCAGAGCTGCGGCGCTGCGGAGGAGATCAGGTCCAGATGGGTTTCAGTCTGTCAGACAGACCTGCTCGCCTCTGCTCTGTTTTATCCTGCTTTGTTACGTTATATATTGCACTGATTTTTTTTCTCTCCTGCCTCTCTGGCTTTGTTTTATTTCATGGCTTTCCTGTCTTAGTGAAGTCTAATAGGCGCGGCAGAGGTGACATGCAACAAAGGAGATGAGCCGGTTGCGAGCACACAATGTGGCTTGTGTATCTTGGCCTGGAGCCACCAGGACGTCCGTCTGTGTTTCTGATCGCAAAAACAACAAGCAGAAACGGGGTTAGATATCGTTGGGAGACTATAAAGGGTGCCGGACCGTGTGGATGTTTCTTTTAAGAGGGTTTGGCGGTTACTCCGAGTGTCCTTACATGTGTAGTGGCAGTCGGAGCCGTGATCTACTGCAGATGGTTGAGCAAAAAGGCCGGCTAATCAACACACACACTCAAGTTCAAAGAGTCGTGTGGGCAGAGCATGGATTATGTTATATATCACAGTGGATAAAACATAACAAATCACTTTAAACGCTGAGAAATTAATTTTAATGAACACGTCATGTAACTCTGTAGCCATTATACAGCCATTAGCACATCTGGTCACGTTTACGGTGCTTTATTCTGAAGAAAGGAAGAGACTCTGATGTTACCATTAGCATGAAACACTGTGAAAGCATGTCAGCGAAATGAACAAGTATGCTCTCCATTTGTAATGGTGACATAATTGTGCAGGAGTCAGTTTCTGGGTTTTCTCAGATGAAACAAGATTTTTCTGAAAAGTACGATTTGAAATGGATTTATGTCTTTATTTTCATTATGGTGCAAACTTGATGAAAGATGCTTCTTGTTCCTCATTTAAAAAAAAAAAAAAGAGGTTTGAATGAATGCCTGAGATGATGTGAGGTGTGTTTGCTTTGGATGTTGACTTCGACCTACATACATCTCCTCTCGCCACCTCAAATGTTGCATGACCAACAGCGGTCAAGACCGAAAACAGCCCCGAGTAAAAACTTGAGGCCGTGTTGACGGGAGTGTGTTTTTTTCAGACCTACTGAAGTTTGAAGCCCCTCGCTGAAGGCTGAATAAAGCTATGAAACAGGATCAGTAAAGTTATCACTGTGGCAGTTATTTTATCTGCTGTCACAACTGCCAGGTTGAGAAGAAATAACACGAAATATGTGCACATATTTGGCCAACATGCTGGGTGATGTTGCACTGGATTGCAGCAAAAGTTGGGTCACGTTCAACTTTTGAACTCCTGGTCTTTTTACCCAGTGCTGTTGTGTGTTTCAACACAGCCTCAGAGTAGCTAGAGTGATATAGATAAACACGTTTTACGAAGCTTAAGGGTTTTATTAAAGGTTTTCACACATTTTACTGAAAAACCTGAGGATTTTCTAAAAGTTACAGATTTATTTAAACTACTTTTTGCCTGGATTGTAAGTCCTTGATTTTGTGTTTCCTTCTACAAGAAGACTTCTGAATATTAAAGTAACCGAGGTTCTCTTTTGATGAGCACAGCACGCATAATGTAACATTTACAGAAAATAAAATGAAAAGTCAAGCAGCAAAACACCAGCTAGCCATCTACGTTTTATGGATTTTTGATTCGATTTTTACTTTTTTTTTTTTGTATTTCACACATTTTAGCACTGAAGAAACTCTTTGGTGAAAGAGAACGAGGTGGAATGAAAGAAGAGGAGAGCTCTGCTTTGTATATAGATCATATTCACATGCGTATGCTGCTGCGCTCCAGGTTTCAAGTCATATAAATGTGTTGAGTCTGGCAAGTTGTTATCATTTCACCACTTTCACCACTCCCAATTGATCGGGAACTGAAAAGATCTGGATTGACATCGGGCCATATTTCAAGGTAAAATAAAGTTTTTGATAACTCATTGGCATTCAGCCGCTTCCTAGCTGCCATTACCGTGTGGTTACATCCAGTGCGTTTCACTTCCAGGCAACAGATGTTTCCCAAGATGTGCTGTGAAAAATGTACACTTTTCCTCAAATACTAACGTTAGCTTGGAAGCGGTTGGATGCAAACGCTACGTGTTGTCTACAGAAGCTAAAAGGTTATCAGATATGGCGTGACGTCCCTCCAGATCTTCACTATCCATTGACTTTTCAGGTGCTGATCAATTAGGAAGTGGTCAAATGATAATTTCTCAGATTCCCCCTTCGTTGAAGACGTGGGAACACAGCACTACAACCTATACAACACAACAATCAGTCATACGTTTCTGTACTCTTCACCTAACATGCTCTATACTGCAGGAATTTCCAAATACCTTGTCTTTTGGGCCAAAATGTCCCGCCTGTGTGGCTCAGAGTGAAAGCTTTTAAGGCTTTAAATGTGATCATAATTAAAATATGTACATTCATTGTAGTGTTAAGTGCTTATAAGATAAAGTCCTCCACCTAGTGCCACCCCCCGTCGTGTAAGATCTTGAGAACATGTGAGATCAAAAGCCGAGGCTCTCCTTTTGTCTTGAACTGTTCTCCCGACTGCTTTGTAGGGTCTTACACATCTATGTTCGCTTAATGTTATTCCATATAGTATCTCATGATTTTACAGCAGCGAGGGATGTTCAAAGTCCAAAGCAGAGAGTCAAACTTTACACCGCCACGGGATTTTGATCTATCTTTTTGATGTGCGTGTTTGATCTGTCTATTCTTTTTGATGCACCCTCCTCTAGTTTTCCTCCCCACTTTAACAAGGATAAAACAGAAAGCAGAATTGTAGCTGCCAAGTCGCTCAGCCGCGAAAAACACGAAGTCTTTTATGTCGGGCGTCGAGTGAAAGATAAAGTTGATCTACTTCTGCGGCCTCTGAATTTGAGACACTATTGCCTGTTTAAATGCATTCTCTTTGTTGTTGTTGTGTGTGTGTATGTGTGTGTGTTGAGTGTGTACCCGCATGGCCCTGTGCATGCACTTGCACGTACATTTTATTATCTCTGCTGCTGCTGAGTGAGTCCTCCACATTTGTTTGTTTTGTTCACGCAAGGCCGCCCGCGTGTGGGTGCGTGTCAGGAAGGAGGTGTCAGGAGTGTATTCATGGTCATCAGGTGTGTGTTTTCTTACCGAGCGCTATCAGACAATTACGTGTGGATGCGAGCTATTCACGGATTTGGCCTTTGTGTGGAAAAAGGAACAAAGATGCCTCTCCAGATACACCAACACCCAGTTTGTTTAACAGCCATGCAAACAGGCTCGGGGGGAAATACCCACCACGAGTGATAATCAAAGGCTTGTTATGGTCATGGGAATGCAAATAGAAGTGCGTGCGTGCGCGTATGCGTGCGTGCGTGTGTGTGTGTTCAGGCTCTCCTCGGCTGTCGTGCTAATCCAAGAGACAGGCTTAGACACTGAGACTCTTGCGACCCTTTAAGTAAGCACTAATACTGTTAAACCACAACTGAGCTCTTACACACATTGAGAGAGCAGATAAAGATAGAAGAAGCTTCAGTGTGTGCGCTCTCCTCTCCCTCACACACACACACACATATACTGTATAAGCCTCTAATCAACCTCTTAGGAAAACTATGGCTTTTCAGTTGTGGCGGTGTTGGTTTTGATCATGTGTGTGCTTTTAAGGACCTCTACGTCAAACGGCCAGTCAGGTGGTGCAGTCAGGACAAACAGGGTTAAAGCCCTCATGACACAGGCATCCACCCTGCTTATAAGTCCTCGAGCCAGACACGGAATCCCTAAAGGTTACGTCAGGGATGTTGGACTTTCATTGGCACGTTATGAAATAGATTATCACACAGCAAATAATTTAGAAGACAATATAATTCCCCTGAAGGATCAAGAATATACTGTTATTAAATATAGAATAATAGATCCAGCTATTAACACCACATTAATTGATTGATTGATGGTCGCGTGTATAGGCTCTACGCAGAGCCTAAGACGTAACCTACACGAGTGGCCTACACCGTGGTGAGCATTTATACTTGTGCGTTGGTATGTCTGTGTTGTTGCCGGATTATAGCTGTTCGTTCTCATGGTTAAACATGCAGACCGCTTTGGCTCTTAGCTGATTCTCTGGGCTATGCAGAGACACTGCAACAGCTGAAGAGGGTGGTGTGTTTACTGGGGAAACTACAGAACAATCACAGTCGCTGCGGTCCACAACGGCTACGGCATAAGGCATGAATCTATGCAGAGGTTTCACAATCGACGACAACTGATAATACAGTAGGGCCTTGAAGGGTTGTCCACATCTACCCCATGTAACTTCATTAAAAACGAGGGGTAGAGGTAAAGATTAGAAGTGGGTTCAGTAGCCAAAGGTAAAGAAAAATGGGAGCACTGTGGGAGAGACACATGCAGGGGAAAACTGTGACATTAGAGAGATGAAGGAGGGATGGAGGGAGTGAGAGACGAGAAGATGAACTGATGGAGAGAGATGAAGGCTGTGGATGAGCGAGCAGACTAAGAAGATTTACTGAAACTGAGTTATTCAACACCGATGTGAAAGAGGCTTATGATTCCTGCATCGCTCCCACCTACACACACAACCACACACACACACACACCAAATGTATGTACACAATGACAGACACACACACACACACACATTTGCCTGTCTGTCATCATCTTACTGTCCTCATGACGACCTCAGCAACAGTGTGTGTGTGTGTGAATTGCAGTCTTTTGCATAACAGCCAATAGGATCAGTGTGAAGCAGACTGAACTAAGAACTGACCTCTGCACTCAATGTTAATCAGTCTAAGGGAGGGGGAGGCACACACACACACACACACACACACACACAAACACACACACACACATACACAGAAGTATGCTATAGCTGCTATGTCCAGTAATGTGCTACCACCAAAAATGTGTTGTTTATTGCCGTTTTTTAAAAGTATATATCCACAGCACGGCACCACAGTTTTTAAATATGTATGTATACTCACACTTGCGAGAAACAGCAGGCACCAAGGGTGTTTGTGTTCAGTTTTGCCTCTGACTAAAGTCAGAACTCACCAGAGACTCCAGATGTTTCCTGCTATCCTCCAGTGACAGAGAGTTACAGTACATTACAGTGGATTTCAGCATTTCCGTGGCTCATTGCTGCAGACTGCAGAGAAGCGTAAGTGAGGATGTTTCCACTTTCTAACCCCAAGGGTTTAAAATTATCTCGCTCTCCTCGCCTCCGGGTGTTTATTCCTCCAGAAGCTGCAGGCTCTGTCCATGACAGCTCCAGCAGCCGCCTACCACTTAACAGGGTTACTCTTTAATTCGAAACACTGACGTCTGTCACAACAAAGCTACATTATTTGTCTTTTATTTGCACGAAAAATTCTCCAAAAGGCCACAAACATGGCGGAGACAGCCTGCGACTAACTGTCACCTACAGCAGCCACGCCCTTAATAATGCATAACTTTAACTCTTAATATAATCTGAACAAGTGATTTATATATATATATAGTAGGCAAATTATAATGTTAGTTGTGTGAAGAGATGTGATGTGAATTTGACTGTTTTAATAGATCATGGTCATGTCTTGAGGCAATTTTTTTCGTCAGCGTCCCAGTAAAATGGTGGAAAAGCAGCACTTCTAAAATGACGTTTGCACATGTTAAGTATGTACTTTTTATGAAAGTAAAATTTGTAGGTAGAGGTTGACACAAGGGGCAAAGAGAGAAACAACAAGTCTTTAGACAACACTGGTCTGTCTTCAGTCATGGTTAAGAAAGACATACAGTACATATCCTCATTTTAAAAGAGCTCTGCACTCAGCACCACAACAAAGGGAAGGGATAAAACACCAAATACTCAGTGACGTAACGCCAAAGACAACACAGGAAATGAGCAAAGTGGGTGGATTTTCTTTCTTTTAAGTCTGGTCTTATGAGAGCACGTTATGCCACTGGTATCCACAAAGCATATAGAGGATGAGGTCTTTTCTTTCACCTTTCGTTAACCTTGCTAACCGCTTTACAGCCTCACAGATCAATGCTAAATCTATTAGAACGGATTAGCATTAAGGCGGTGTGTAATGGCTAGCCCTGTATCTGATGGGATCTCAGGTGTAAATACAGACTAGCGCTAATGTCACCACTGGCATTAGACCTGCTGTGGCTGCTTGCTAAAAGCCATTATAAAACCGAGGCAGCTTTAACAAGGTCAGCGGATGTGGGCCAATTAAGAAGCTTGGAGAGGGTCACATGACAAAAGCAGCAAGAGGAGTGAAACTGACCGATCATGTAGGTCAAAGTTCACACAGAAACACACATTTAAAAACAATATACCAGTGACTGAGGAGTGATTTTTCCTCCCTTAACACACTCCTTCTCCCGGCCTTCCTCCTCTCGCTCAGACAGGATATTGAGCCGTCGAGCTGTAAGACATAAAAGCTGCACACAAACCTTTTCTGAATTAGCAGCGTGTCTTTAATGTGGAGGAGCGAGCGAGATGGACGTGGAAGAACAGACGAGAAGGGAAGAAAAGAGATGAAGGGGAGAATTCAGCAGCTTTGTGGTTTTCGAATGGAAAACCACAGTCCAAATTTTCAGCCCCTTTTTTAACCAGAGCAGTTAACCGACAGCATATTTGTATTTACAGTAACAGCCACAGGGAGAGTTCGGAAAAGGAAAAAGAGGGTTTCTTTACGAGTTTACACATGCTGTACACATCCTGGGAGGATTCTGGTGAGTTAATCCAAGTCCATCAGATGGAGGTGGTCACAGAGCCTCATAAACAAGAACGTCCAGGCTCATTACCATTGAAATACTTTGACATTCCTTCTTCTTTTTTGAGTTAATTTCACTATCTGATGAATTACCGTGACATTTTGGACAGATTGGATGAATCCTATTGTCTTTCGTGATCCCGAACCCTTTCCACTGGCAGCAGCAGGTCAAAGTTTTCACTTATCCAGTGAAATATCTGTAAATACTTGGTACAGACATTCAAGGTTCTCAGAGGATGTATTGTATATACTTTAGTGATACCCTAACCTCTCCTTGAGCACCACCAGGTTTTGAATGAAATGTTTCAACAACTGCAGCTGTTGCCTTGACATTTGGTACCAACATTTACATCCCTGTAGAAATGAACTCTGGAAATACCTTAACTTTTGATTCAGTGCAATCATCAGGTCAAGAATTCACTTCGTCCAGAGAATTTGGTTTATGAAAATACCTGCAATCACATTTCTTCTTAGCCTCAACTATATTTTGTGTGTAGTGAATATTAGCAAATGTAAGCGTGCTAACAAGCTACAGTCAAATGGTGAGGGTGATAAAGATCAGTATGCTAGCACTGTCATTGTGAGTATGTTAGTTTGAATCACTACTAAGAGCACAACATGTCTAAATTTCCCTCGAGATCAATAAAAGGACTTTACAAGAGGACCTTCATCAGGTGATCTTCGTTGTCACGAAGTTAACTTACGGTCGCTGGTTTCACACGGGAGACGAACGCTGCAAGTTAAAGTTTTGTGTTTGATCCATCAATCCATCGTTTTGGCTTAAAATACCTGCTGATTTTGTGCCTCGTCATTAAAAGAAGCAATCGTGAAAATGGACATTTACTTTGGAGGTATTTTCAAAATGATTTTCACCTGAATTTTGTGTCTTCTCGCGTCTAAATGTAACACACCAGCACAAAATCGTCTTAACAGTCCCAATAAAAGAAGTCAAGGATTTTTCTCCCACTCCAGAGGATGTACAGTCTTAAAGTGACGAGCATCTCAAGTTTTGCCTGCGCGCAAAAAATTCCACTTCAAAAAACATCTGCTAAATGATATAATCTTCTCCTTTGTGTAAAGCTCCCGGAGGCGTGAAGTCATCAAGGGCAAATTTATCAAATGTTGAGCTCTTTCACACGACATAAATTAACTGACAAGCTGAAATTGTCAAATGGAGTGTGACCGAGGGATACAGAAAAGAGACTGTTGACACGCGGCGCTGTGAGGAGGACGGAGATTCAGTTAAAGCCCCTGAGGCAAAACGAACAATTTACTCCAGATAACTTTTAATTTTTCGATATAATTAATAATTAGTACCCATCAAATGTCTTTAAACTATTTTTGGATATCTTTTGACTTGTTAATAGATATCATCTGACAATATGCATGGCTGAATTGTATTAAATCTTACAATCCCTGTTGAAGGAATTCACATACTCGCACTTAATCCTGCTTCAGCAAACATCCCCCTGACCTGATGTTTACTGTGCGAGTTGTCATTTGAAAGCAGCATGAAAACACTTTGATGAAAAAAAACAAGGCGAAGCCTCGCAGAAAGTGGAGAAAGATTATTATGAATGCCTAACAGTGATTATTCACGCTGCGTTATCAGCATGACATTACAAGAACACAAAGTGTCTCGGTGTGTCTGCTGTTACTGATCAGTTTCTGATGACTTGGTATTTTCTGCCTCCAGTGATACTGTGAATACCCATTTCCAAGGTCGTGGAGGTAGGAAAGCATCAGATGCTACCACTTAACAAGCGCCGCCATTGTTCTCAGAAGCTGGAGGCAGAGTACAACTTTTAAACGGTGTGTCAAAACGGTCTGATTCGCTCGTAACTAAAAGTAGATGGCTGGATTTATTTTTCAACGCAGTAAAAGAGAGTCTGCTGAGGAAAGGCGAGGAGAGCTGAGGTGAATTTCACCCTGCATGCTGGGTGGAGCAGTGACAGTGTGTCGAGGAGCGACATCCAAACTGTCCAGTGCGACAAGAAACAGGTGAGATATATCTACCTTGAGATGTGATTTTAGATTTCAGATAAGTTGCTGTGTCAGTGCGATCAACGGACGGGAAGCCACAAGGGTCAAAACGACAAAATAAAATGTGTGTTTGTGTGTAAACATCAGGAGCTGTGTTGACACTTCTGCTCTTTGTTTTAATTACAATGACCGTTTCCTCACCTTAATCACAGGGTTATTACTGTAACCATGACAACCAAGCTCCTAACCCTTCCCTAGACCTGACCTGACCTTACTGTATAGTCTCTATTGATGACATTGTAAAATCAATTATTGTTCATGCATTTTATAAAAAAACATTTAGTTTACACAAATCCACCCTTTATTTCCAACAACTGTGACTGTTACCTAACATTTCCCCTTAGAGCCACATCAATCAGTACTTTGTATATCAACACAATCAATTGAGTCATTCATGTGATAACATACAGAGAATTAACAACAGAGGTTGGTCTGTCTGAAACTGTGCACAACACAAATGCACATGGCAACAACTTTTTTTGAGTCGAATTTAAAATACGTCTCTGAGCACGTGAACAAAGAATATTAATAAGCTAGCTGGATGGGTGGGTGGTTCAGGTGCTGGTTTGGAGCCAGTGCCCACTGTGGAACCAGTTCTTTGCGTTTCTAACCCACAGAAATGGCACCGGGCCAGGAAAACTGGTTCCAGAGAGGCACCGACACTTTGCTGGTCTAGAACAAAGAACCACTATTGTCTGTGGCTGGGGGCAGGGTTATCATGACCAAGGACCAACTAAAACCGCTTATGACCATCATTTTTAAAAACCAGAGCTAGTGTAGCCTGTTCTGTATTATCCACGGGAGAATAAACAAAATATTTCATATAATATTTTCACTAATCGTAGCAACGGTGGTCCGAGGATGCCAATGTTGGCATGCAAAGCGCCAGTCCTCACCTTTATTTGAATGCAGGTGGTGTGTTTGGCCTGCCACGGGGCAAACCTGGTTATTTATTTATTTATTTATTGAAAGTAAACTCTTTTTTTCATCTGTAGGACCAGCATGATAAATTACAAATCCTACTATGACCGGCAGATTAAAGACAGAACAGGACGAGTCATTTGCAGTGGTACCGATAGCGTGGCTAAACGTTAGCACCGGCATGAACACAACAGACATTTCTTTATTGAACATTATTTTTCACTTGTTTTCACTCATTTAGTCTCAAACTCACTCTAATGATATGAATCACATCCTGGATGTTTATTGTCAGTAATTGCTTTTTCAAACAATCAGCCGCAGGATCACATCACGTCACACAAACAGGACATGGAGCGACTCTCCCACACCCATACAACCCTGCGGTTAAGCGCAGCAACGCCTGATTCTGTCTGAACGCGGCTCCACAGTTGGGAATAAGCCTTTGTTGGTCAGAGTTACCGCTTGGAGAGTTAAGATGCCGGCAGAATGAGTGTCACAAGAAGGATAATAAAATGCATGTGAGCGAACATGCACGAGAGAAGCATATGTGTGTATCATACTTGTGCCCTGCTGCTGCTGCTTAATCAACCTCTGAAGCAGCAGCTGGAGCAGTAGCTGTACAGTGGTAAGCGTGTGTGTGTCTGTGTGTGTGTGTGTGTGTGTGTGTGTGTGTGTGTGTGTGTGTGTGTGTGTGTGTGAGAGACCGTTGCACTTGCGGTAGTTAAAAGGAGATTTTCCATGTTGAGAACAAAGCAGTACAGTGGCTGAGAGAACGGCAGCGAACACTGCTGACGCATTAAGTGGAGCTCTGGTGTGTGTGCATGTGTGTGTGTGGGTGTGTGTGTGTGTGTGTTAAACACTCCTGGGGGAATTAGGGCCTAATGAAAGTCAGACAGACTAAAGTCCCAGGCAGACTGTGAGGTAGCGTGACAACGTGCTAATGACTTTTGCTGCCCTGAAAACGCTGATTTTCTTTTTTTTGTTTAACTTTATCCTGAACTCACAGGAACACGAACGCTGTGTAGGAGTAGGAGAGAAGTAGCGAGGGCTAAAACCCACAATTCTCAGCCCAACAATCTGATAGCCGAGAGTACTTTAGAGGGGGGCTGGACGGTCGAGTGGTTAGCAATGATGCATGTGACACCGGTGGTGCTGAGTTTAAACACCCCATCAGTGAAATCGCTTTGCTCCGACCAGAAAACGGTTCAAGACGAGCGTTGTTTGCTCAGACAGCCGAACGTCCAAGTGTGACAGACATCAACATCCTAACACTGACAAACTGTGAGTTTAAAATGATAAGGTTTGAGAAGTTTCTGTGGAGTTTTGTGAATCAATATTTTGACATCCCAGCTGGCAGAACTGTTATGAAGTGAAATCTATCTTTCTGACTCGACAAGGCTCGCACCCCAGAAAAATGCTATCAAAGCACTTTTTCTTCCTTTTTTTCTCAGAGTGCTCTGAGATATTCTGTCTTAGAGGATGTTGGCACTCGTGTAACCTTCACATTGAAAATGTGGCTGAAAGGAAGATTTAGAAGTAGTTAGATTTAACTTTCACACTCGATTCACACAAGTTATTTATTGAATTTGGAAAAAAAAGAAGCTGAGTTTACATTTAGCAACTAAAGGCAAAGGTCTGAGGCTGCAAGAGGGGAAATTAGGCTTGCGTTTATTTGTATACGGCCAAAAACTACCTTGTGGCACCAAGTTCAGCCATCAGTCAACACCTGCAACATGTAATTCAAGGTAATTTTTTCTGCAGCTGGTCTGTTGATGAATTTGTGCTAAAAATCAACCTGCAGCCTGAAGAGGAGATGTTGATGACATTCAAACAAACAAGGTAAACGTTTGCAACCGGAGAACTTGATGACAGACGTACATTTAGTGCCTCGACATGAGCATCTGCGGCCCTAGTTTCTGTGACGTGTCCTGCACCGTTGGCACTAGTCGGCCTGTTTTTTGGCCGATTGAGCATGTCGAATGAGCAGCGGAGCCAGTCGGTGAGAGAAATCACTCTGATTGGCTTTTTCGAGGGAAAGCCTCTTGAGCCCGTCACTTTAGCGCCCATGATTTCACCCATTTAGTGAGGTTTCTTTCCTCTGATCTTCACTGGTGCCATTTGCACATGTTTTCGATTAGAAGTGGCTATATCAGCAAGAGTGGTGTCAGAAAACGCAGTCCCGATTCTTCCAGTTTCCCTCTTTGAAATCTGAATAAAGACTATTGCCACCCGGTGGTTTGGAGAGTTATTTCCCCTCACACAGGTGCAGAGTCCACAGTCTTTAAGGTGTGTTCAAGTGCAGCTTTTTGGGCCGAGACACAGGGGACGTACGGCAACACAAGTGTTGGCCTTCAAACAGTATCATGTGTAGTTAATTAATAATAACACTAAATAATAATAAATTAGACATTCTCAAGGCAGATATTTCTGTGTCAGCCAGCCGGGAGTAAGTCGGTCCTGATCTGCTCCTCACACCTCACTTTTTAATCCACCAGGTACACAAAAGGTACACGGGCAAATATTTGAACAATGTTGGTCATGTCACAGCCACTTTGCTATACATATGTAAGTAAGTATATCATGAGCCCTGCTGCAAACAGAGACAGAAAAACATCAGAAAACGAATTTAACGCCGAAAAAATATCGTAAAACAAGCTTTTAATCGAATGAGAAGACCCAGTTTTGCAAACACTTTAAACAGAACATCATGCTTTCTGATTAATAACAGAGTGTTTTTCTTGTATTCTTTCAGATATTTGATCCTCGCCGTCAGTTTTTCCTGTTACAGAAACCCAAAAGCATCTTGTTCAACGAGCTGTGAAGAAGCAAAATCAGTCACATCTGTTTGTGCAAAAGTAATTAAATAATGTCTCTTTGTTAAATATCATCAAAAGAGTTCATGCAGGTGTGTTTGTGTGTGTGGTTGTGTGTGTGTGTGTCTGTGTGTGTGTAGGTTTCCTGATTGTGGGTGGGCCCATTAGCCCACAACCTCTCACAGCGTATGGGTCAGTGGTTTAGGAAAAAATGTTCCGAACCCCAACCACACACACACATCATGCACACACACTGACTAACCACAACACACATAACCACACCATCGTGCCAAACTATATATACAGACACACACACGCTGCAAAAACACCCTGATCATGTGACACACACCATAACAAACCATGCTCACATAAACCAAACACCCCGTGTGAGCGTGTGTGCGCGGTTGTGTGTGTGTGTGTGTGTGCGGTGAGTGTGTGTGTGTTGTATGAGTCTCGCTTTATTGAAGTTTTATGATGAAACATGGAGACTGACCCTAATTCAAACCATATGACAGCACCAGCGTTTGATCTCTGCAAGCTCTCTGAGTCACAGAGGGGCTCACGGTGTGTGTGGTCACACGTTCACTTTACACATGTGATGGGTTAATGGTCACACACACACACACACACACACACACACACAGACACACAAATGCTGACATTTACACATAAAAAGACAGACGAACGCAAGTGAAGAAGGGTCCTGGAGCAAAGTGCAGTTACCAGTCCAGAGACATTAACCTGCAGTTTCATTCTTTAAAGTGTGTACAGAATACTTTCCTTCATTTCACTGCACTATACAACACATAGTTCAGTTTAGTAGTTTATAATTAAAGCTCTACAAACACACGTTGATCTGGTTAAGTGCACTGAAAAGCAGTCCCGCCCCCCCTTAGTTACTGCTGCTAGGTCGGACAAGTTTGACAATACGAGACATGGTGAAGCTGCAGACTTAGGAAGGGTCAGTTGGCTGTGAAGTGTTCAAGAGCGACGAAGTTGCAAACTCAAACCTGGAAGACAAACAATAGGCAACAATAGCAATGATCAAAAGCATTTTTTTACCTGAGAGCTTCCTTTGCATGTGCAAAGCTGCTTTGTCTGAACAAATATTGCAATGTGTAGTTACACCTCAGCACACAGTGATAAATGGAAAATATTGTAAAATGTCAATTGATTATCCAAACAGTGGACTGCATATGAAAAGAACCAACTGTTATGATATAAACCTAGTGTTACACCATCGACACAGACAGGAAATAATAAAAGCTACAATAACTGCTGATAAAATGTCTGAAAATGGCCTTGATGATGGTGGTGATGGCCACGATGGGTGTGCTGTGGAGCAGACAACGCACTCAGACTAGACACATGTGACCGTCTTTGTGTGTCTCAAACAAAGCGAGTCTATTTGAAGATGTCTGTGTGTGTTTTGCCGAGGAAATGTTTGTCCTACCTCACACATGAGAACAATGAGTCCAGCGTCCTTTTTTTTTTACCTCTGTTTGTCTTCCCACAATTAAGTAAACAACCGCACCCATCGCTAATAGTGACGAACCTTGATATCACGATGGAGACTTGATGGACCTGGGATGCAAACTGAACAAACAGCCTCAGTATTTCAATTTCTTTTTTACTCTGGAGAGCGCCAGGTGAGGTGCTTCCCCCTTGTCTTCAGGCTTTACGCTAAGCTAAGCTAACCACGTCTTTAATTACAGTAACACGAAGACATGTGGGTGGTATCAATCTGCTCATCTCGCTCTCAAACAGAAATAAAAATAGATACTTCAAGACGTAAACTATTCATGCTCTCTCTCTCCTCCTCCACCTCACTTACGTCCTCATCCGACCTACCTCCTCACTCTCTCCTCCCTCCTCTACGATCTACCTTGCGTGCCCCGTCTTGCAGTGTTTTCTCTTCCTCTTCCTCTTCCTCCTCCTGAGATATCTCCCACTCTCTGCCTCTCTTTCCCTCCTTACTCCTTCTCATGTTTTCTCTCAGTTTCTCACCAGTGGTTCCCTTGTGCTGATAGTCTCTTTCTCAGGGGAAATCTCACAGAGGAGCAGCACAAAGCTGTAAACCCCCCATGACTCTGTCTCTGTTTCCTATCACGTCCTTACAGGATCCACCAAACACAGAGAGCACACACACACACACACACACACACACACACACCTATACAGAGCACAGCCAGGCAAGCATACAAAGACAGAGACAACACACACACACACACAAGCTTAGTGTTTGTGTGCATGTGTAATAGAGCGAAACAGAGAGAACACATCTATCTGTTTGTATTTATTCCATGTTGACTCTGAGCAACACTGTAATGATGCTTGTCATGTTCTGCTGGGGAAAATGAGCTTACACGCACGCACACACAACACACACACACACAGATACACGCATTCACGCTTCGACTGAGTCGCAACCACACACAGATATCGAAACATATAGCCACAGACACGGACCAGATATGGGAAATTGGATTGTAAATTGGAGTGTTCAAGCCAACAAACAGACTAACACATACACACAGTGCGTTTGTATTCAGGCACAGAGCTCTCACACACAGCTACAGCTTCAAACCACATGCAGGTTTACGCTTCCTAAAGCAGATGAGGTTTATTTTTTCACTCAAGGATGCACATAACGTACAAGTCAACACTTAGATATTTGTGGTTTTATCTCCTTGTCTTTAAAGCCACTTTGTGTAATATAATAGCCTCAGTGAAAACTAGTAGTCTATGTCTTGTGGACGACACGATCAGAGTTGTTCACATACGTTTATTTGGATTATAACGCAGGAATACCTTCCCTGAGAGGTCCGGTTAACTGTACTGTTAATGTTGAGGTCGTGGCAGACAAAGCAGGAGCGATGCCGTTGTTGCTGTTTGCTCAGAGTCTGCTGCTGACCTTGGTTCTAGCCCAGTCACCAGGATCAAATGTTGCCAGTTAATGTTTCTGCAAACCACATCACATTACATGTTTATGACCTGACTTTCCTATTGAGAGGTAGGGGGGAACTGAGGTGGAGTTACACGCGAGAAGGCTGCGAAGCCAGGGACCGCTGTTCAAGACTGCGTTTCAATATTTGTAAGTGTGAAACAGCTAGATATTTTAAAGGCGATCCTGGGACAATAATTTCCAGATGTGTTCGTGGCAAAAAAGCAAACTAGAAGAGACCTTTAAGCCAAAAACATGATGTTTTTTTAACCAAACAAACCGACAAAGGAGTCTGCAAGCAAACACGGTTGTAAACAGTGCATATTTTAAAATATTTATACAAAAGGACTTTACAAACAACACTGTTTTTTGGTTCGAATCACTGAATTCAAACACGACTTTTACTGAAATCTCCACAGGTTACCTTGAACACATTTTTAAACAATTATAGAAATCATCAAATAACAACAGAAAATAAATGTGTTTTTACTGAGAAATTAAAGATCACCTTTACTAGCATGTTGTTGATATTAAATGCAACACCATGGCGCTCTCTCGTAAGTGCCACTTAGTGTGAAGAGGGTTTCACCTGCAATTTAGCCATCTCTCCATCTCCTTTTTTCAAATAAAATTAATCTTCTATTCTGGTATCGAGATGTAGAGTTGGTGAGGATGCAGAGGCTTTCTGTAGCTGTAATGTCATTTACCTTATATTACATATTAGCATTTCAAAGCATCTCGAAGCTACTCCGACCACAGATGGAAGCATCTCATTTATAACCATGCCTGTTTGCAAGTGTGTGTCTGCATGTGTGCTTGTGCAATGCGTGTGTGCACGAGCATGAGTGCATGTGTGTGTGTGTGTGTGTGTGTGTGTGTGCGTGTGTGCGTGTGTGTGTGCGGTTTGTGTGTGTGTGTGTGCCTAGCCCTGAGCTGATGAGGGGAGGCATGTGGTGGCCATTTAGAAGGATTAGAACTGTCAGAGACATCAAGCACGACTAATTATTCTGTTAGCACACTACACTGCAGGGATGGAGGGATAAAGAGTGTGTGTGTGTGTGTGTGTGTGTGTGTGTGTGTGTGTGTGTGTGTGTGCGCGCGCGTTAGCAAAGAAAGCTGCAGGCGGGGAAAGATGGAGGGAAAGTCAAGCTAGAAAAAAGATAAAGAGAGAGATGGAAGACAGATGGAAATGAATCAAGCCAGACAAAAGAGGGGAGAACTGAGAGCTACTGTTAATACCCAGAGAGAATACACTTTCTGTATGAAAGATGGATTGATAGGAACAGAGAGGAGGGCAGATTTGGTGGTGTATTAGTGAAAAGCCCTGTGGGGAAATATGTGGAAGGTAACAGAGCCAGGACTGAAAGACAAAGACAACAAGAGAAGGAGAGAAGAAGGACAAAAGGATGATATGAGGAAAGGAATGGAGATGTTTAAAAAAAAAAAAAAAGAAAAAGGAGGGATGAGAGAGCCAGAGAGGAGAGGGGTGACCTACCTCATGCCTTCATGGATGACTGCGTTTGTATCCAAACATCCCAACATGCACTGCTCTGCCACTCGGGGCAAAATCAGCCTGCAGCACCCAATCAGCCGTGGCCTTTTACCACCTCGCCGTGGGGCAGAGTGTGCGCGAGCTGGGAAGGGGGAGTGTATCTGTGTTCGTGTGTGTGTTTGCATGTGTGTGAGTCGAAGCGTGAGAGCGCATACACACATCTGTTGGTGTGTGTTTATGGATACAGACCTCCTCACTACACTGCCTCTCTGATTTATCTTCAAACAGACAGCTCAGCCATCTCCTCTCCCACACCTCCGACTCTCTCCTCCCTCCTCCGCCCCTCCCTCCTTCCTCCCTCCACTCTCTGTCTCTCTGATGCTCACCACCAATCCATCCATCATCCAAACACCTTCCCTCTCTCAATCTAACCCTCCCATCTCTTACTTCCTCTTACCCGTTCTACTCCCCCATCCATCTCACCCTGCTTCCATCTATCCATCCCTCCATCTGCATTTACTTCCCGCGGGGTAGACAATTTCCTGAATCCCAGTGAAGTGGAAAGATTTCAGATTTAATACGTCCCCCCACTCATGCGATGTGCTCAGGGGTGAGGGGTTCAAAGGAGAGAGGGAGCTGAAGGTGTTCTGAAGGAAAAGTTTTTTATATAGAAACCCGAGGTGGCTTACGGTACTCAAACACATCAGCTGGTGTTGATCCTACGTGCTTTTTCTCTGCGTGTAACATACTGTTTGTCAAGACTGTGGCGTCTTCAGTCGTGCTAGCAGCTGTGCGAGGCTTTACTGGGACACAGAAGTGCAGTTTAGTGTGTTAGCATGCTGATATTTGATAAAGCGCTAAGCTACAGCTACCACAGTCTGACTCATTGGGTGTCTAATTTTGGCGGCATTCGCCTCGTCCTTCTGCCGTCAGTGTGTTTTGAAAATCCCCGTCCCTACACGAATCAACAACAACCTCCGAGATAGCAACCTACGAGCTGAGAACGTCAAGTTTCCCCAAAAACAGTCTGAGCGGTGCAAACCTCAACTCGAATGTATGTAACATGTACTGTAACATCCGTGGTGCTGACACTGAGGCCTAGCTATGCGCAACTATAGCTACTATAGCATGATGGGAGTAGTAGTGTTTGGAAATCAGTGCTCCATTGTCGTAGTGACAAGGATTCATCCTCTGGGGACCATGAATGTATCTATGTTAAGATATTTTTACAGGCTTACTGAAAACTTTGACCTGCTAGTGACGCTACGGGAAAGGTCAGGTGATCGCCGTATTCACACAGTTAAATGGTTCATCTTCTGGGGACCAAGAACGACTCTGGAAAATGTCATCTCAATCAGTCCAATTGTTGTTGTGGTATTTCAATCTGGACCAAGTTGTGGACCAACATACCGTCCCTTGAGCCACAAGCTATGCTAACATGTGTGTAAGGAAAGCAGCCAAACTGGGTTAATTAGAGAGTCACTTTAGAAACCGGTATCACGCCAAGATGTGTACCTGACCCGCTAGTCCACTGTGTCACTGTTTATGTTCGGCCTTGTCTATCCATGAAACAAAACACAATTTCTTCCATGAACACGTTAGCGTTAACTACTTGGTTAGGTTTAGGAAAAGATCATGGTTCTTTCTCAAAACAGTCACCGGTCATCTCTCCGAAGTCCTATAAATAAACTGCCCAGCCATCCCCATCCTTCTCCTGATGCAGACTTTCTGGCTCTTTGAATTGTGCCTGACCATTGTTCCTGTCATTATCGCCCCCCTCTGGTACTGTACCTTAATAAACATGGACTTTTCGCGCCTGGGTGAGGCAAACTGTCTTTGCAATTTATAGGTTTATTTAAATTTTCACATATGTGGAAGCACTTCCCGAGGCATGTGGACAGATTTAGATTTGTAAAATCAGCACAGTTCCTCTTTAACGTGCCTTTTCAGAGGGTTTTATTTTGAAACAAATCATGTTTTTTGGATGTTTTAATTTCAGCCGGCAAATCAACAGTTGCAGACAAGAAATGATCGAGGAATCATTGTTTTCAAAATTACTAAAGCAACTAAGGGTGAAAGACTCTCACTGAAAACATCAATATTTTAATTTGGTGATTACAAGGACCTTTATTAGCAGAGTGGCAGAGAAGATGAAAAGGCAAAAGGGAGGTGGTGATGTAGTGGAGAAGACTTGAGAATCCAGGGGGAAATATTAAAGGAGCAGTGAGGAAGTTAGCACCGAGTGACCCGGTGTGTTAAGGAGTAAAGCTGCTGTCACTTTATCCTGTGTTTTTTTTTTTTTTGTTCCCTGACAGAGAGACAGTCACATCACATCACTTACCCTCCTGTCTTGCTTGTCCACTTGTATTTACATTCGTGACTCTGTTGATGCATTAACACACAGAGACACACGGAGCAGTCACGAGCCTTCGCCTCTGAGGGACGGCTGTCAAGGTGATGTATAATGGCCCGATCCGCCTCAGCACCAGCAGTGTTGAGACCCTGAAGAAAAGCAGCTTCAACCAATCACAGCGTCTCCCTTTGCGACGTTATACTGTAAAAATCTTTATGTCTAAATATGTGCTGCTCGTCCTGATCAATTAGCAGCCAGCTGCTCCACATTCACTGCGACCGCAAACTGCTTTGAAGGTGTCTGTATCACCTGGCAACAGCTGATATATATTTGCTCATTTCTGTCAGCCATGTGAGAAATGAGATGAGCTTCACATTAAAAGGTAATTCCCTGGCTTTTCCCGTGACATTCAGGCGGCCTGGGTACTAACGCAATCTACGGTTAGTGCCACGCAAACACCTGCAACATTACATCCCCTACCACCTAATGCAGGACGAATGAATGGCAGTCATGAGGACAACAGGAGCATTTAAACTTCATGATCAGGTCACGCTAAATCAGGTTTCGCAGTGACTTTGATGTGTAGATTTTGTCCAGAATGTGAAACACGTCACGGTCGCTCCTGTGACTCTCATTCTTTAAGCCTGCTAGGAGCTGCAAATGGGTGAAATTCAATTTGTAGGGCTGTTACCAGAGTGTGGAGCCATTCATTCCAGATTTACATCGATTTAAAGCTGCCTCAAGGTTAAAACATTGAGTGAATGTCTTATGGATGTGCAACAGTTGAGCATTATCTGGGCAGAGGGATTGCAAAAACACAACCTCTGACAGTTGTAGGCCTGTACTGGAGTTGATAAAATGACTGAATACTAACGTGCCATGAATGTTGGGCAAAATTCAGCATGATAAGGTTTGATTTTGTCCTTCAGATTTGAATTTTCTTTTAAATTTGCAAGAAATTATGATATCAATTGGTTTATTCTGTTTCATTTTGAGGTTAGAAATGCTATTTTTACGGTGACCTGCTGTTATTAATTATTTTTTATCATCTGAGATGCTGGCAGAGTGACAGACTGCGTGGGAACTTTGGATCCTACAACCATTTTTGCATCATCACACTACAACACAACATGTGTTTGCTTTTGGCCTGTGGTCCACCATTAAGTTTTATTTTTGGCCCTTCAAGGAAAAGAAAATATTCGAATCTTTTACACCAAAATGAAGCATAAAATTCATCACAAAATGATCAAACCCTCTGATTTCTGATCGGAGGATGCCAGCACAGCAGTAGTTTATGGGCTGGTGATTACTGCTCTCTGCTGGACAACCAGGGGAGGAATTACAGTATGTGTGTGTACTGAGAGAGAAGGGAGCGTTACCTTCCTCACGTCCCACAATGCACTGTATAAATGTGTTTATGCAGAAAATGTGACAAAGATAACCTCCCCAACCTTTTCTCTAATGTGATTCATTAGGATTGTAAATTCGGCAGCAAACTCATTTATCACTGTGCTTCTCTCTGCCACGTGCTAAATGGAAATTAAAAAGATCAAGGCCTTGCAATAAGTGGGTATTTTGGTCACAGAGAGAGGCGTAAAGAGAAATGAGACTAAAGGAAGAATAAACTGACAAGTGGAAAAACCAAAGCAAGGCACAGACAATAGAAAGAAACATAAAGGCCTGCTCTACTTCCCTCAATGACGGCTATTTATCTGAAATAAAGAAACAGAGACGACAGAGCTTAAAGAGGGAGAGATAAGGTGAGGAAACAAAGAGAAAGAGAGATGATAGACAATTAAAGTCAAATTATGGGAGCGTGCCAAGTACATTAGCTGCCAACGCTGATAATTAATCATCATTGTGCTGCTTGTCGGCGGGTAATATTCACATCTGTAATTGGGACAAATTGGTAACCAGTGGAGCATTTAAACTTCAGCGTGTGTGTGTGTGTGTGTGTGTGTGTGTGTGTGTGTGTGTGTGTGTGTGCTTTTACATTCTCATTAACGTGGAGAGGGTAAAAATGCAAGTAGAAAAAAATCAAGGATAAACAGTGTCGACTTTTCATTCCAGCTAAACATCACAGCAGCAGATTTCACTTAACTAATTAGCACGTTTTTAACGACAGAGGAGAGAGCAGCTGTGTGCAGCAGCTGAAATAAAACTGTCTTTATGTAAAAGCCTGTATTGTTTACTCGATATAAACCAGTGTTACTATTGTTCGTTCATTCATTGACCGTCTTATAAAGACGATGAAACTGTCAGAGTATGAAGTATAATACTGTGTTTCTGGCTTCAGCTTTGGCTGCAGCATCATTAAAGAACAGTGAGTAACAACCTTAAAGGATAAATTCGCCTAAAAATGAAAAATCAGTCATTATCTATCTATTATCTACAAACCCCCGAACAACTGAAGCGCGGCCATAAACTGATAGTTTTTACTTAATTAATCAATTATAACCCAAATGCCTTTCTCAGATAACCAAAAGTTGCTGGAAGTCAGTCACAGATGCTGAGAGCAGGTCAGTCTTTATTAGAGTTGAAGCTATTGATTACTTTTAGTAATTGAGTTCAACCAATTATTCCATCCATTATTCGAATAAACGGATAAATAATACTTTTGCTTTAATCAAGAGTACTAGTAAATATACAAAAGAAAAAATAAGACAAAGTATCTTAAAACGAACAACTAACAGAAGTTTTTATAATACTATACAGTACACCACTAATTCTATACTGTGGCGTGTAGTTTAGGGGAGTCCGTGTCAAGGAGGAAAGCTGCTGTCACTTTATCCTGCACCTACCCTCCTGCAAGATATGGTCATAAATTGATATTGTGATTATTTTGACAGATATTGCGATCGCGATATAATTCATGATTATTATGGATGATTACATTTTACATCACAATTTTAATTGTCATTGAAAAACTAGTAAAGTCATGATGATGTGGCATTTGTCCTGATCTCTGCCTAACAAATGTGTTTTATTACATCTGGAGAACAAGTTTTGGAGGCCAGAGCATCTCTGCAGCACTACAAAATCTCATGAAAACACTGTTTTGTGACACATTTTACCTTTAAAATGTAATTGCATGTGATTTGGATTTTGCACTTAGTCATATTGCGATTTCGATTATTATGCAATTAATTCTGCAGCCCTAGTAAAGGTATTAGTAATAAAAGTAGATATAGAAGAATATAATATAAGATTATATAATATTAATAAAAGTCTAAAGGTAATACCTGCAGTTACATACATTACAGTAATATATAATGTAGTATAATAATGAACTGTATGGACACTTGACAAACCCCTGTCTCGTTGTGCGCATGCGCACTGCGCCATAGAAGTAAATAGAGTGAGAGGCGAGTGGAGTGGGTCGGGGCTTGACACGAAATCTGAGGTTTGACTCAGGTTTGATTCGCGCTCTCGCTTTGAGGATGTAAGGCTGCTCCTTACGGACAACGAAGTTTATTTCCCCCCCAACCATGTTTTTGTGAACAGCTGGTGAAATTAATGAGGATAATCCAGGAGGAATACAGGATCTGCACAGCCCCACCGCTGGCCCCGTCGGCACGGTAACTTGGTACAGAGGCAGGGCTCTCCTGCTAGCTGCCACACCAGCTAACTCCAGGTAGCGTACAGTGCTAGCTATTTACACCGCTTTATCCAGTTTGCATTTTAAAATTCAACGTTACATAACGACAGCGTCGCAACCAACGCGCTGCGTGGAAATTATTTTGTTGTTACCGATGCAGAAAGTGGTCATTGTGCTGCGGAACTGGTCATGATAAACAAACACGCCTGCTAACCTCGTAGTAGCATGCTACATTAGCTCGTTTGCTATCAACAATCATCGGTGCTAACTGATGTTTTCGCTAGCAGGTAGCTAGCGGCTAATCCCATTTCAAGCGCGTTATAATGGACACAGGAAGTTCCGGTTAGACTCTTCAACATAAAATCACATTCAATCGGTTTCAGTTTCACAAGAAAAATAAGCGTCAGGCAAATATGCTTTAATTGCAGTGTAAGGTGGCATGTGTTGTGGTGGTAGATGTCACCTCTCTGCACTAGATGGTTTTAATCACCTTTGCTGTTGATATCACGTAGTGAAGTTGTTGTTGTCCTTGTGGTTAATAAAGTTTTACCTTTTTTATTTTGAAGACAACGTGTCTGTACTTCCGGTTAGTTCTAACAGTTAGCGGTAGCTTCTCGCAGCTTCCCTGAATTAACTGCAGCCAGAGTGGCGCCGCTAGCTAGCTGAGAGCAGACGAGCGACCACAACTACCTAAACTTTATATCCACCCGCGCATAAAACACGTTATTGTTTTTCTGACCTCAACTACAACTGTAAAAAATGCTGCTTCGTCACGTCACTTGGTCGTCGGTGAGCTAGTGTTAGCATTAAACCGCTAACAACTTGGTTAGCTTGAGGTTTACAGTTCATTTTGGTTCATGCCTTCTGCCAACTATCGGGACTTACAACAGAAACATTGCGTGGTTTTGGTGTTGTGGCTGAATGGCTAATGTGGATTAGCTCAGCATTAACGCACAGCACAATAGCAACATGGCATTAACTGGCAGCTACTCTACTCAGAATAATAAAACAGGTAGATACAGCCTGTTTCTCTACACTCAGCTGCCAGGTTTTTGGACACATCAAGCATTCATTTATCTTGCATGAAGATTAAGATTATAACCATCAAAGTTTTATCAACACCTTTCATCTGAAACCTGCATGTTATTCCCTCTATTCAGATCTGAAGATCAACATCATCTCCGCTGCAGCTTGCTGATTATGTGAAACTGTGCCAACAACATACATCCTCTCAGAAAGTGCAGTCCGAGACAGAAGTCAAGATGTCCATCACCAACACACCCACCAGCAACGACGCCTGCCTGAGCATCGTGCACAGCCTGATGTGTCACAGACAGGGTGGTGAGAGCGAGACGTTCGCCAAGCGCGCCATAGAGAGCCTGGTGAAAAAGCTGAAGGAGAAGAAAGACGAGCTCGACTCCCTCATCACAGCTATCACCACCAACGGGGCCCATCCCAGCAAGTGTGTGACCATTCAGAGGACGCTCGATGGACGACTGCAGGTGGGATGACACTGTTATCTGGATCATTCATTTAATACACACAGGTTTTGAGAAGCTCAGCCCAATAATACATCTGTTCATGCTTGGAAATTATCCTTTTAGTCTATTTCACCTATAGTAAATTATCCAGGCTTCAGATTCAGCTGCTATTCCATCAAATAACACTAAAACAGTCGTGATCCCAGTAGAGATTAGTTTGCACATTATGTTTGTAATAAAATGCCATAAAAATGAAGAATGCCAATTATAATTTCCCAGGTCTCGAGGGGATATCTTCACATTGCAAAGAAAAGCAGCAAATCCTCACATTTTAGCGGCTGAAACTAAACATTTGTCTCATGTTTCAGCTCTAACGGCGTCCAAAAAGTGAGATGAGACACCTGCCAATCTAAACATCGCAAGCTGTGATAGTAAAACAGAATAATTATTAATTTAGCAGCCTATATCTGTTATTACTTTCTTGTTCTATTACCACATCACTTAACAATAAAAGTATACCATTAATATTCTATTAAAATTGTATCCAATTATTAGCAACTCAACTATGTTGTTATATTTATGATCATTTTCAAGTTGTTTTACTAAGATATGAGAGGTTTGATGTTAATTAATTGATGAAACGTTTTTTGTAATCGGCAATCGTTGCCAGACCATTCACTAAGCAATAAGAAAACAAGTTGCATTCCAACCACCATTGACCTCAGCTGTACGGACAGTGAGTTTACAAATTAATGACCTCTTCTCTCTCTGCTCTGTGTTGTTGTTCTCAGGTGGCTGGACGTAAAGGATTCCCTCATGTCATCTATGCCCGGCTGTGGCGGTGGCCCGACCTGCATAAGAACGAACTGAAGCACGTCAAATACTGCCAGTTTGCCTTCGACCTCAAGTGTGACAACGTGTGTGTCAACCCCTATCACTACGAGAGAGTGGTGTCCCCTGGCATAGGTGAGTAACGGGGGGGGAGGAGTTTTCATCGAGGGTTTAAAAAATGTATGACAAGGTCATTGTGGAGCCTCATACCATTTTACACCAAAGTTAGTGTGCATATGGAGGTTTTTTAAACCAGTGGACAAGTTTGCCTTTTGTTTTTTTGTTGTATTTTTTATCTTGTGTGTCACATTTGTAATCACAAAAGCCAGATGTTAGTGGGTGTTAGTGTCTTTTATTTAAGGTTTCAGTTCTCTGTTTGTTATCCTGTACTGTAGTGAACTGAGACCAAAAGCTGCCTTTTTAAAGAGGGAAATATATTTAAATACCTTGTTTTTGCAATCGTTCTTTTATGCCATATGTGATAGTTCGACCCACAGGAATATTAATCAGTAATGCAGATAAGTAGTTTGCATTGTCAGTAACCTGTTCTACCTTTTTTTTCCCTTTCCTGCGGTCCACAGACTTATCAGGACTGACACTGACCAGTTCTGGCCCCAGCTCAGCACTGATGGTTAAGGATGAGTATGACTTTGACGGACCGCAGAGTCTGCCGTCTATTGAGGGAGGCCACTCCATCCAGACCATCCAACACCCGCCTTCTGGCAGTCGCCCGGCCCCCTCTGAGTCATTCGCGACCCCAAACCTGCTCCCGCCTGCTGAGGCATCCACCTCCTCCTCGACGGCGTCCTTCCCTGCCATCGCTGCTGGATCAGGCAGTAAGATATACTTGTAAAATATTCCGATGTTTGTGTGTATTTGTACATATGTGTCTGTAATTGACAGTTTAAGACTTGTCTCTCACTTCTGTGCTCCTTCTCTCCTCAGGTGCCAGTTCAACCTGGTCCAGGAACAGCAGCTTCACTCCCAACATCCCCCACCACACCAACGGTCATCTACAGCACCACCCTCCCATGCCACATCCTACACACTACTGTGAGTATAAACTGTTACTGCAGCTGTAAAAAAAATATAATCCATGGACAAATTCACATACTTGTATTTAAATTTTGTGCAGTGTGAATGATCGCTGACATTACTGTCTTTGTGTCTGTCAGGGCCCGTGCATAACGAGCTCGCCTTCCAGCCTCCTATATCCAATCACCCAGGTGAGATCACGCTACACGCTCGTACATCAAACCGGGACAGATTTTTTTCAGGCGTGGTGCTTTAGGAAACTTTCTCAGTTCGATTGATTTTGTCAGTGTCTGTAGTTTTTTACTATTTTAGTTTTAATATTGAGATATTGTTCAACAAATATTCCATCTGTTTCAGCTCCTGACTACTGGTGCTCCATTGCCTATTTCGAGATGGACGTTCAAGTCGGAGAGACGTTTAAGGTGCCCTCTTCCTGCCCAATCGTGACGGTGGACGGATATGTCGACCCCTCAGGAGGAGACAGGTTCTGTTTGGGCCAGCTCAGCAATGTACATCGCACTGAGGCTATTGAGAGAGCAAGGTCGGTGAACAAGGGACAGAATCATGGAGCTTTTATTTTTTTATAGGAACAGGCTAACACGTGACATCTCTCTCATTGGTGGTGTCTTTGAAATAATATAAAAAAATTATCAAAAATATTAAGGGAAAATGCATTTCCATGTCTGTCTGTTTTGTTTTGAGTGTGTATATTCACACATTTAAGACTTGAGAGCCTCAGAACAGCGTCTGTACTATCAACACATCATATCAGAGGTGCATGTTTATTTACAAGAAGAATCACACAGCCTTTACACTTTGTAAAAACATCTAGGGCAACTGATTAAAATTGAAGTGCTGAGTGTAAACAGAACTCCACATGGCACTGTTTTCACTTCCATTGTTTCCTTGTTTCCTCTGTCTCCCAGGCTTCACATCGGCAAAGGGGTTCAGCTGGAGTGTAAGGGCGAGGGAGACGTGTGGGTGCGATGCCTCAGTGACCACGCCGTGTTCGTTCAGAGTTACTACCTGGACAGAGAGGCAGGCCGAGCCCCCGGAGACGCTGTTCACAAAATCTACCCAAGCGCTTACATCAAGGTATGGACATGGGTCACTGGACTATAAAAACGAGTTCATCACTCAAGTTTGACATTTCATAGAACGTTATTTCTCTTGAGGAAAAGTGAAAGCTGCAACATCTGTTTCCATGCATCACCTCAGGCTTTTTGCTCTGCATTGACATTGGTTTTATACAGTTGTTGTGTGTATTTCACAAAAAATGTTCCCCCATACTGCCAAAGACTCCTCTCGTTATCTCATTAGAGATAATCACACAGCTCAGCTCTTACTGGGGTTCTCTCTGATTGGCAGCCTGTGGTGCTGACATTTCTCCTGTGCAGGGTAGGTAATTGCTGCTGAATGTACAGTGTTTCATGTCTCGTCTCTCCTGCCAGGTGTTTGACCTTCGTCAGTGCCACAGACAGATGCAACAGCAGGCTGCTACAGCTCAAGCGGCAGCTGCAGCCCAAGCAGCCGCTGTGGCTGGAAATATACCTGGACCTGGATCAGTGGGAGGGATCGCTCCAGCTATCAGTAAGATACTGTTACTGCAAATACAGAAGCACATTTAATTTACTTTAATGTAAGGATTTGCTGCTTTTATGCTCGGTTGTTGAGTTTGTCTCACATTTGCACATTCAGCATCAACCTGACTCCCTCTCCTGTTATCTCAGGTCTGTCAGCAGCAGCCGGTATCGGTGTAGACGACCTCCGGAGGCTGTGTATTCTCAGGATGAGTTTCGTCAAGGGCTGGGGGCCCGACTATCCCCGCCAGAGCATCAAGGAGACCCCCTGCTGGATTGAGATCCACCTGCACAGAGCTCTACAGTTACTGGACGAGGTTCTGCACACGATGCCTATAGCAGACCCACAACCTCTGGACTGAGATCTTCATAGCTGCAGCATCGCACTGCGACATACAGTGGCAATGGAAAGTCTTCCTCGGTGAACTGTTTTGCATGGAGAAGTCAGTGGAGCAGCTGATGAAAAAATACTTACAGGTGTGTTTGAGGCACCTTTGTGCACTGTGGCCCCTAATTTTACTTTTTACCAAAGCCGTATATTAAAGATATTTCTCTGTATTTTTCATATATGGCTTTGATTTATAATGACTGGAACAATGAACTGTAGGACTAGAAAAAGACATCACATATAACTACATTTTAACCATGCCCATAGTTGATCTGCAGATCCCATGAAACTGGAATGTAAACCGACTACTCAGTGTCCCTGGAGTCCATGACCACCAACTACTGACAGACATTAGATTCACTGCACAATACGAGGACATCTCTACAGCTGGGGGATGAGAGGCTCTCATATCCAGTGTGTAGAGCTGGTTTTCTGTTGTGTCAGTTTTCAGTCAAGCTGTTAACACCTGGGAGGACGAGCAGCTTCGCTCCACTGTCAGGCTGAGGAGAAAAGCAGCAGCACTCTGAGGAGGATCACTGCTCCACATCGTCAGCCACTCAACAGGGTTGGGGACCACCCAGCTGCATCCGGTTATACTAAACGTTTCACGAATATCACAGGAGAAAGAAATTACATGCAACACGCCTAAAGCCCACTCTCAACCTCTGAGCTGACACAAGGTCAAGTCTAAGGACTGTTATAGGTCGGGTATTGTCAAACTGCAGGTGTGGACCGTAAACTGGCTGTGGGTTTAATGGGTGTCCAATGACAAACCTTGTGGTAAAGGGTACAAATATTTATCATTAACTAGTTGATCATTTGCATGCATCTTAGTAGCACTTTGGCTCTATTAGTTTTCATAAAGCACTTAGTAATGCTTTATTCTGCATAACCTTATTCTACAATGTCAAGGCCATTAACTAAGAGCTTTCCCACAATAATAGTCGTTATCCTTTAATATCACTTAAGTGTTGAGTGTTAATAGTGTCCAGATGACTACTTGGACATCGTTAACACTTGAATTTTTGTGTTTTGTTACATATGAATACACCGTAGGTAGAATGACTATTCTTGTAGTATAACCACCTTATAAGGGCCATACTGAGCAGAGCATATTAAGATTATAATTCGTGTACAACAACTTCCTTACTAAAATGTGCTATATGCAAGAATTTAATTTGAAAATATTGCAAAATAAACTAAAAGAAGTAAAGAAATATAATTTTTTTGATGTCATGACGTCTGTGTGTATTGTGTTGAAGAGGTATCTACTAAATTTAGCATGCTAACCAGCTAGCTCTGGCCTGTCACGGCCCAAAGCTCCTGTGCTAGCAGTGAAAACACCAACACTCTCCCGCTGCGCTGAGCTCCAAGTCCAGACTGCTAGCTGCGTGGCTGACTGAGCTAGGATAGGAGTATTTCTTGCATATTGCACCTTTTTAATATAAATAAGCAGTAATTAAGAGGTTATTAAGGGAAGCTCTTAGTTAATGGCCTGGTAGTTACAGAATATGATCATGTAGAATGAGGCATTAATAGGTGCTTTATAAGAACTAATAACACGGAAATATGCTGCTAACATGCATGCTAACAAGCAGCTAGTTAATGGTGAATATGTGTACCCTAATATAAAATGTAACCACCCTCCACCTGCTCTAAATAAAACCAAGATTTTGGACTGAAGATAGAGCCCCTGTTGGAGGTCCTGGACCAGACAACCAGAACATAAACGTCCCTCTCCCCATGTCACAGCTACATGAGGGGTTTCAACATTCTCCGAATTCACAATATGATATAACTTTCGATTTTAAAGCCATGAGTCGATTCAATTTATCCTGGTTTGACAAAAAATGCCACCCGTCAGTGATTCAACAAGAAACAATAAAAGACCAAAAGTAAACTGAAACATTTTATTTGAAAGCTCCTTTTGATAGATTTCCAATTTAAAATCAAACCCTAAGCCAAACGTGCAGTTTTTGTGTGGGTGTTGTGACATAGAAAGTTGAATTAGTCATTGAAGATAAAATTCATCTATTTTCGCTGACTTACTGTGATTTTAAATTTTTGCTCAGTGAAGTGATCATCACTGGTCACCCTCCAGCGTGGTCGCCTCCCGTCTGTTTCAGGTATGGTTACTGTTTTTTGGAGAACGCCCTCTTTTATGCTGCCACAAAGGATGAGTCTCGTGCACCTTCTGCCAACGGTTTGCCTTTTTTTTCCCCCACTTCTCGCTGAGAACAAGAAAGCTGCTTTTGGTTCGATAAGATTGAAACAAGAAAGCAGAGAAAGAGGCAGCCAGTCGGTGTTGGACGCCTGAGATGTAATCACAGTACCATGAACAGGGTTTTTGGCAAACCAAAGTTCTGATTGCTCAGAAACAAACTGAGTCGAGTGATCATGAGATGCTGGACTGTGCCCCAGTTGCATTAGGAGGTTTTCTTTGATTGACTTTTAGTTGTACTTGTATTCATTTAAATTTTATCAGTTTTTATCCCCACACATACCCGACAGTCTCTCCGCACTAGTTTAGAAGTATTGTACTAAAACATGGTATATGACTTGCAGCCCACTTATATACTACTTAATCCAGGCCTCTTGTGTATAGTTTACTGACAAAGATGAGAGAATTTAAGAGTTTCCCAGCAATATTGATATATTTTCCTGGTTTTATTTTGTTACTTTTATTAATTGATTTGTATTATATTTTTAGCACTTTATTTTTTTCTCTTCTTGTTTTTAATTGAGTAACCCTTACTTTGAGGTGGTTGTCCTGCGACATGAATAAGGGAGTGAATAGGTTGGTTTGTATTTTCTGTAGAATTGTGAGCAGAGGCAACATTTGTGATGCATTTGTACTGAAAACATTTGTAACACTAAGACACATTTTTGAAATCTGCTTTTGCCCTTTCACTCTCACTCTAGGCATTTACACACATCTGTAGGGTTTCTTTTCGGCTGTTCTGAGTTGCAGTCATTTTCTTTTTTTGATTGCAGGTTTTTTTCTTCTTCTTTTTAATCCATGTAAATAACTTTGTTTTTGAAATGCATGTTAATGTTTGCATGAATTTTATTGGCAGATAGACCCCTTTATCCCTACCCCTCTTTTTTTAAAATAGAGTACTTCACTTGCCCTACATTACGCAGGGAAACTGGACTATCTAGAGGAGAGTAGAAAGCAGCTCCGGCTGTATACTGGTATGTTGTTGTTTTATTAATACAGCATTAAATCCACACGGGGGAAACGGGATGTAAATGAACCAATGTTATTATATAAACTCATCATCTTGGCTCCTAAAGAAGGCAACTTGTCTTCCTAAACATACAGTAACCCAACAGTTGTTAGTTTGCAGCCTCTCTTTAAAGCAGAAATGGACAACTTTTCAGCTAGTGGTTCCCTGTGGTATTACTGTTGGCTCTGACAGTGTTAGCATGGCTACAGCTAACGGCTGGGTTACTGTCTCAAGTAAAAAAACAACCATAGGAATCCCAATTTGACCTAGAAAACCTGATCTCGGTGCCATAAAAAAGGCAGAAATAAACACCCGGTTGTATTAATAAGTCGGCAGGTTTTGTTACTTACTGATCCGGTAGAAATAACGCCGGTTTTGAGCCGCCTCAAGTCCCGGTGCTAAGGAGGAACACGTATCAACAGGGGAACAGACTTTGACACAACAACAACTTGCTCTCCATCAAGTCAACGCTCGTCTGTTCACTCTTGTTTTACCTCGGTTTATCACTCTCCCTCTTCACCTTCTTTGCCTCCTCCATCAGCGGGGTTCTTTATCTTTTGCAGTGTAGAGTTTTCCACAGTTTTTCCACCGTTACCTGGGGATAGTGACCGGGTAAACAATGCCTCGTCCAGTTTTGGTTGCCATAATGCCACCTTCATCTTTGCGGGAAATATCAAGCCCGGTGGTAGCCAGAAAAGCATAGTGAAAGCGAGGTGTATAGGGAACCAATGTATAGGCACAGTGTCATTTATTTTACGGCCGTTACACTGTGTAATCGGTGTTTACTCCAGAATAAGTTCAAGCTAAAAAAAAGTTGTCTATCGCCAGTTTAAAGTAAAATGAGTTGAAGCATGATATTTTCTCTCTCACAGGTGTTGAAACGGTTGAAGATAATTTGAGGCACAGAAATAAATTTCCCCTCCTCTCCCCCCCGCGCTGCATGTGATACACTACTCTGTTGCGCTGTTTTTAAAGGCATTTGTTGTCATAGATCACACACATTGATTAGGAATCCAGATTTCATTCACTCACAAACATCTGTTCATGCTTATTTTTCATACCAAACTGTCACAGTATTTTTTTTTTCTGTACTGTTTTCATGATTATGTCCCTGAACAGGAGTGTTATTTTCTGAACGGTGCTGTCTTAGTGGGTTACGCAGACGAATTGGATTTGTTTGAGGTTTAATTGAAATTTGGGGTTTGATTATCACAGGTATTGATCCGCTCTGCTATCCATTTGCTTTGTCCCCCCTCCCTCTCTGACACATCTTGGATTTATTTCACTTTAGTTTTAATAGTATTGTCAACAAAAGTTTATCCTACATCAGGGATTTCTTCACTTAATTATGCATCAAATTAATTGAATGGCAGGAAACAGAATATTTTCTGATTATATGTTACTGAAAGAACTGATGCTGAATCCTGTCTGGATAGATAATCTGTTATATTCTGTTGTGCTTTAAGGTGGACAGATGTTTTTATATAACTTGCAGTTATTATAGGAGCCTAAAGACACAGCTCAGACGAGTTGATGTTGACTACTATGACAGATTGCAGATATAAATTTTACCTGTATTTCTTATGTGAGAGTCTGTAATTAAACATGGAGTGGTATTCTCTAAGTGGTGACCTGTTTATTTTCTTCAACAAGGCGACATGTTTACAGTGATGACGTTGGTAGAAATCAAATGTGTGCGTTTGACGTCTCCCTTCACTCTGCTGTCGGTTACACCTTCATCCTCCACCGGAGACATTTTGTGTTGCCGTGAGAAGACTTCTGATGGAAATCAAAATGAACGCTGGTGACTCAGTGTGATTCCAGGGTTGCTCCGCCCACCTACAACCTGTGAGAAAGTCTAATCAACCCCGAGCAAGAGCACCTGTGTGGGTGTGCAAGGCGTCGAATGACCGACTTTGCACATAAAAGTCGCAGCCATGCAGTTTGTTCTGCTGTCCACAGTTCTGCTCCAACTTCAAGACACGATGAGTGTGGACTTTATTGTGAAGGAGACATCTACCAGCAATTAAACAAAAATACTCAGATTCTGGATTTTTCAAATAGAGAGGAAAAACTTAATTTTCTTTACAGCATTGCTAATGAGCCAGCTAATTGAATATTTTTCATACTGCCGGTGGTTCAGTTCCCAGCTCCTGTCCGCATGGCTGCCACACAAATGTAATATTTAAGGATTAATGCCCGACAAGGTGTCCATTATAATGTGGCCCCCCACTGCCACCCTGTGGTCATTAAAAGAAAACACCAAGGGGCAAACCCAAGTTATTACCTCTACATTTACCGATTATAATAACCCAGATAACTAAACAAAAAACCACAAAGGACCTCATAAACATTGAACTACATTGTGTCCCTCTAATCATGATCGAATCACGAAATATAAACAATAGTGCTGCAATCACTTGTAGCACTTGAACCATTAGACCAACGTGGACGCAGAACAAATACCAAAAATTACCCCCCTGCAACCACTGCTACAAAACGATTACAGAGGAAACACTGCACCCATTGTCCCAGTCGGTCCAGCTGATGGCAGTAAATATCAAACATGTCTGATTTAATCACAGCAGCTCCAACTGGAACACTGAAAAGCCAACGTGAATATATTTTGTACCATCTTGTACAAAAGCGTTGTCATAGACAGACTGATGCTGTATGATCCTGACTGAGCCATGAGGTAGCAGGGGTCAGAGATTCAAACCATTAACCTGCCAGTAGCACCGCTTTTCTGTGGATGTAAACAGTGACCCAACCAAATCTCTCCCCCGCTGGTAAAAGTTACATATAACCTTATGGGGACACATACGCCAGCAGTGTTTGTCAGTCTTTTAATTTTTAATTGAAGAGTGAAGTCAGATTTTGGTAGATGTGTTCGATGTAGATTTGGTTGGTTGCCACTCCTGACAAATTGTTCCAGTGCAACTTGCAAAACAAAACTGAGTGAAACGAAATCCCCTCGTAAAACCCTCGCCCTGCCGATTTACTATTCTGTTATTATTCAGTAATCCTCAAGTGATCCAAAGATAAGACCATTTCCGCTGAAACACGAAGGGAGCCAGAATTTCAATGCCTTTTTTATTTACAACTGCAATAATAATAAATTATAATTTAAGCATCAAATTTTCAGCCAATTAAAAAATGTGCCTCTTGGCTACATAGACTTTCTTGACGTAGGAACTATGAGCAAAAAAAACAAAAACAGAACAAGGAGCCTGTTTAACTTGAGTGTTTTGCTGGCTCGGTTTAAAGATAGAAATGATGGCAGCAACATCATCAGAAGTCCAGAAGGGCTTTCACATTTTAACGCATTGGTCATGAGTGTGATGCTGGTTTTTATCAGTGACACGTGTCAAAATGAGGGAAAAAGCTGAAGCTCCTCACATCCTGAAGAGGATCCTGCAGGATATGGAAAATAAGTGTAAGCATAGACATTAAAATGCTATTTTAATGTTTACTCATACATATGAAATGTTCACCCAAAAATAAGTCATTATCTACTCGCCCTATGCTGATGTAACGTTGGATGAAGTTTCAGCGTTATCCTGAACAACTGAAATAGATGTGTTCTGTCATAATCCAAGTCTCTGGAAGCCCCAACATCCCACATGCAGTCGAGTTTGTTCCTCCACTTCAGTCAGCTAACGTTTTTATCTTTGCAGCCAAAGTGAAGATTTTTCTGCTTGATCCTGGGGTTCTGGAGACTTGGGTTACACCAGGTGAGCCGTAAGGAGGCATTTCTGAGTTTTCATTCTGGTGTTGAGGAAAATGCTGCAACACTGTTTTGCTGTGAAGCTCCAGAAATGTTTTGGGGACTACCAAACTTCACCTGACTTTCCATCTGTATAATGACTGAATTTTTACTTTTGTGTGAACTTATCCTTTAATGTTATCCTCTTATATATGTCTTACATTTGCTGTTTGTATTGACTGTAATGTGTAGTGTATGTTTTTATCTGTACTGACACACAGAGCGCAGAATGAATCACAACAGTCCGACATGGCTTTAAATGAAACCGTCTTTATTAAGTAACTTTAATATCAGAAAAATAAAACTCTTAAATTCTCTTTACAGCAAATATATAATATCAGTGCTTTGGCCGCAATAACTTAAAAGGCCGTTATAAAATATAGTCTGCTTTTAAACTCCTGATCAATTTGAAGAATTTATATGCCATAAGACTCCCCCTACATATACAAAACAAAAGTGTAGTAAAATTAGCAAATACTTTGAACTGTTGGTACAGCTTAACAATATATGTATTTATATATAGATAATCTAAAGATACATTTTACAGTATACCGTTCTTAATTTGGTGGCGTACAGACATGACAGGCAGCTTGAATCCTTGGCCTTTTTACAATTGCAGTGTGACGTTTTACATTGGCGGTACATTATGAAGACATGCTCGTGATGCACATTCCATTTTTCCACTGGGTTAAAACGGCAGCTATCAATACTAATATCATCAATACTGTAAACTAATAACTAGACTACAAGCAGATAGCATTGACACCCTCCTGCAACATTTCTGTTTCCAAAATCTTCATTCAACTTAATCACTCAGAGAAAAGTGAAAAAGAAAAAATTAAAAATCTTATTGTAAACATTTTAATATAGATATATTTATGTATATATATGAAATGTAACAAAATAAAAATAATTCTGTATATTTCAGTCATTAACAGTAATATTATATAATACATACACAAAAATGTCAAGAGATTCATGTCAAATAAACTGAGGGGCCGACAGTGTATTGCATTCCCTCAGAGGGAGAAAGAGAGCAAAGAGAGATCGACCCTTCGTAGATCTGAGAAGTCAAATAAAAAGGACGGAGAGAAGACCACAGGGGGCAGAAAAGCAGATGGGGATTTTTTTTTGCACTTTTGGGACTCGTTCGTTTCCATTTCCTCAAGACGGCTCGATCACCCCATGAAAGATATTCAGCGATGTTCAGGAAACGGAGCGAAGCGATGGAATAACTCCCAAATACTGTTTACAGCTGGAATGCTAGAGTCCAATGTCCACACAGTAAAGCAACAGTATTGACCTCATGTAGTGTCAGCACAGTCCGAGATGAACTCATTCCAGCTGCTTCCCCTTCGAAATGTCCATCAACGCGTTCGATCCTGTAAAAACAAAGTCTAGAGACACTGGTGTTTAAAGCTAAAGATTTGAGATGATTTCCACCAATTTGTACCTTTTCTTCACTTTTCAGGCGGAGGAACGGACAGATGCACACGTGGAAGGAGGGCGTGGGGGGAGGGGGGGGGACAAGAAAACAAAAAAATTATGTTTTTGGAGTCCCATCCAGTCAATAGTGTGATAAGATATGGGGAACGACTGTGCTTAGTAGGGCACAGGACGAAAAGCAAATGAGCTGAACATGAAAGTTTGTACCATTGAAACATCTGATCATCGCATCAAAGCGCGTGATGAAGGTTGACCCCCGACTGAAATGTAGCAGAGAAACAGAAAAGAAGTGTGTCCGTCTACAAGTTTATGCCCGAGATTGTTTGAGCTCTGTAACAAAAAACCAGAGTATTTTAAGTCGACTGGTTATCATACGGAGACTATTTTTGCATAGGCCTCGCTGACAAGACATGGGATTAAATAATAGCACAGTAAAGCTATGGGTGGCCTTCAATTTTTGCATCCCAGTGGAATTATTTCGCTGACTGCTTCCCAAACAAGGACACAAAATGGCTGCAGGTTGGGAGCCGTTCAAGTGAAAGTTGAGATGTCTGTACAGTACGGGGATTTGTTCCAGATTACAGCCGTCTTCATAGTTTCATAAGATATCAGTTCTTTTGGCTCCCAGGTGAGGCCTAACTACTAAAAGCAGCCATACAAAAGTATCTGCAATAAAGGGGAGGAGGAATGTTACCAAAGGTACGAGTTGTGCATATCTTTCTAGCTGAAAACCAGCAAATGGTTTCCCAAACAAGGATGTAATCGAGATATAAACAAAAAAAAGGCAAAAGGAAAACAATGAGAGAAAATGTATGAAATTAACTACATGGGAGTGTTCGGTGCCAGAAGAAAAAAAAAATGAAGCAAAAGGTGGTAAATATTTGAGAATAGGAAGCAAAAGAAAACATCCCTGTGATATAAGCTTTGTTCCACCGAGATTCATTTAAGAGACTGAACTTCGGCAAATACATTAAGACCTCAGTCTGTCAGCTTGTGTTCTTTTGAGCAAAGAATTAAAAAAAAATCTGGATTTGTAGATAGTGTTGTCAGAAAATTACAGGCTTTCCAAAAAGGCCACAAGTTTGTTTTTAAGACAGAGCAACACCGTGTGTCCGCTGAACCAGTTGTTTCTTTTTTGTTTACTCAGAACGAAATTAGGCACAAGTTTACCGTAAACAGTTCTCTTCTTTTTTTGTAAAGTAGAAATTGAAAAGCAACGTGGCGATACTGTAGTGGTGTAACATCCTAGTATAAAAAGGAGTTACGCGCTTGTCGGTTATAATCTGGGAAAAGTAAGAAACCTGAGGCAACAGGAGGCTGCCGCTGGAGTGTGACGCGTTTCCAGTTGCGGATTTGACCCACGTGGTTTAGAAACCCTCTGTGGGTGCGTTTGAATGTGTAACAGCGATGCACAACAATTCAGATTTATGATCTGGAGAGTGTAAACAACAAATCCTGCTTCAGTCGGATAACGATTAAGCAAATTATCGGGGACAGAGTGGCGGCTGCTGTGTATACCGTATGTCCAGTTTACTACAGTAGGCATTCAAATCTTGTGGTAACCGGATCGCTATTAATTTATACATATTCATATGTGGGACTCACTATATGTAAACATGCTCACCTCTTCCTTCTTCCTCAAAGTTTCCTGCTGTGAGCACAATAATAGAGGCAAAAGGGGGCTGGGCCATTTTTCAGCACATAAAAACAACTGTAGCAGCAAAAATAAAATAAGAAATAAAAAAAAAAGGATAAAACTTTTGAGATGTAGACAAATAAAATTTTGACCCAAAAGTCAACATCATGTATCTAATATAATTCAAAGTACATTTAAAAAATGTAATAAAATATAGGTAGGCAGATACTGATAACTAGATGTTCGAGGGAGAGGAAAATGTAAAACAAAAGTCATGATGAGCAAAAAATATATATATCCCACCCCACCCAATGCTACACAGAGGGTTTCCAACCCTCCCTTTGATCAATCATTCAATCGAGGAAGAAGACTTCACAATAACAGGCACATGAACGGGCTGAACATCCTAACCCATGCCCTAAATACAGATCATTCCTTATTCACCTATTCTTCCTCACCTTCGTCAACCAAACACCAGCTTGGACAAAACCAAGGTGAGGACACACCTACACACTGATTCGGGGTCAGTTTTTTAATTTCCCTACACATGTTATGAAGTGTCGGGGAGGCTGATCCCTCTTCAGCCGTCAAGGTAAATGGAGTAAAATCACATATTGCGGAGCTGAATGGCCTGTGTGACCGGGGACAGGCACACAGGGCAGACAGCATCTGGACCCTGGCATATGTGGGTGGCACAATCAAGACAGAAGAGGTTATGGCCACAGGGAACCAAGGCAGCGATCACCTGGTTATCCATACAGTGGATGCATATCTCCTGTGCTCTCACTGCTGATCCGAGCCCTGGTCGATAGGAGAGGGAGGATTCAGGAGGGGAGGAAGAGGAGGCGGTGCTTTCACTGGAAGAGGAGAAGGCCGAGCTGTAGGAGGGGAACCTGTGGGCGTCGAGGGTCCCGGACGAGCCAAGCGGCCCTCGGAGAACACGCTGGGCCTGAGGGTGCTCCAGGGCTTCTGTGCCAGAGAAGGTTGGAGAGAGCCGGGGTGTCCCAGGCTGACTGGTCTGGAGACATCAATGACAATATTGATTAGATGACTACCATCATAAAAATAGACTCACAGAAATGTTTTTTAAATATCAACGTGATGGATCGTGAGTGCACATTCTGTGCTGTTGTCAAGTGACAATCACTGCAGCTGAGAAATGAAGCTGTTGAAATTGACATACCTGAGATTGACGAGCATCGAAGGCCTGGATGGGTTGGTGGTCAACAAAGGGGCTCCAGATTTGTGGCTGTGCACCAGGATGCGGGGCCTGGGCAGTGGAGATGGTTAACGGGTCAAATCCTGATGAAGAGCTTCCCCCTCCCAGGGTGACCAGCTCCTCGGACCCAACAGGAAGAAGATTCTCACCAAACCAGAAATTTGCGTTGCCACCATTGCTGTTGTTGTTGTTAGCATTGGCGTTAAACGCACAGGTTGGACTGAAATCTGCCACCCGGTTACCATTCCCGCTGCCGTGGAAAGAATCAGCTGAGCTGGAGCCGCTGCCCAGGGAGCTGGAGCTGTCATTGCGATAGGTGGAAGACATCCTGACACCACTGTTAATATTGCTATTGATTCGCTGAGTACCACTGATGCTCATTGGCAGCAAGCTGCCACCACCACCACCAGCGCCACCAGCACCTCCACCACCACCTGGTGATGTGGCACCAGCATGAAGCCACCCAGCCTCTCCCAACCCAATTGCTGCTGCTGCTGCAGCCGTGTCAAAGCTGACGTCTGTTCCGTTGAATTGAAAGTCGTTGTTGTCCACACCAGGAGCCTCAACGCCTCCGCAGGTCCCTGTGCGGAGGGCGATGTGCGCCTCTATCTCATCCCTCGCCCGGTCCACGTTCTCCGGCATCCCGGTGACCTCGAACACTGGCTCTTTGTCACGACTCGGCGTCACGATGTAGGTGTGGGTCTGCTGCTGAATACGTTTGATGGTTGCCCCTAAAAGATACGACCAGACCAACTGTCAGTTTAAACAACTGCTTTGGTGACACATGAATGTCAAGAGTTGGGTTGGATACCATTTAATACCAACACAAGATAAAACCATATAGCACAAATAAGTCTTCATAAATCTTAATTATATAAACTGTTTCAGTGCTGAATCTCAGTCCGAAATGTTTCCAGAGTTGGTCTTTTTTTCATGTAATCACATTGCTTTCTTTAATGTGCAAGAATACATCTTATCTGCATGTGTGTGATTTCAAATTCATGTATTATGAACAGTATGCATGTGTTGACTCTGAGGCCTAGTAACCGAAACGCCTTAAATATTTGTTCTGATTTAACGCATTACACAGTTTTGGAGGACTTCAAGGTTATCATCTGATCTTCTTCAAATAGGTGCGTTTGATTTATCAGCAGCAGGGTGGTGTTGAAACAGAGAGAGCTGGTCTAAGCCTCATGACAGCATAGATCAATCCCTGAGTGTCCATTAGCAAAACACTAAAAGACCAGCTCAGTGGTGACTCGGCTGAGCCTGCCCTTTGACCTTTTGGTCGGGGGAAACCAGGCAATATACATTACTTTCTTTGTGAGCCACTGGATTCCAATACGGATGACGGTACTGTTGAAACCATATCCTTATTGAACAGTGCCCAACCCGGTGCACCATCAGATTTAGTTTCACACATGATGTATGTATGTATATATGAGCATAAACAAATGGCACATTGAAGAAAAGCAAAGAATAAGAGTCAGGAAGAAAAAAAATAGTGGAGTATTAATAGTGCTGGATTGGCTGTAGGAAATCACTGCACTTCATTGTCACTTAACTACAGTGTGACCTAATTGTGTCAAGTTGATGAATTAGCTCACACAAAATAATACTAAAACACTTCACAGTCACATTCACAGCATTTTACATTTTCAGTTGTTACACTCGGTTTTTTCTAACAATGATATCTGACATTGAAATTGGAAGACGCACAGCTGTGCAATAATTATAGCCCTGAACTGGAGGCCGTCCTGGTGACTCAGCTGGCTGAGGCACATACCACCCAACCACAAGACTGTGAGTTTCAGTCGAGTGTAGGAACGTTCTCAAATGTCATAACTACATATTGGAAAAAGAATTGGTGTCTTACATTTTCTTTAACAGAAGCACAGAAACAAATCCTGGTCACAAAATTAATGTGCCACAATGCATGGGCAGGTAACAGACAACTTATCTCAGTGTGTGTAAACACCAAATACTGAATATTCAAATTCCACACAGTCTCTTACTACGACCGCTTACGTCATCCTCTCTTTAATGGCTTAATGGCACTTGGTTGAGAACGGCTGCATTTCAATTTACAAATCAACCCCAGGGCTTTCTGACACCGAGGTGGTAATGTCAACAGGGCAAGAGGTTAAAGACTGAGTGAGAGCGAAATGTAACCTTCTAGAGTGAACCTCAGCTTGTTACACACCATGAGGGATTGAGAGTTGTGCTGCTGTTATGCAACACACCATTCATCTAAAATTACAAACTTGATTTATAAATGTATTATTTTACCATTAACATAAAAATCACAAACGCCGAACCCTCTCTACAGCATGAAGGATGAAAGACTTACCTTTGGGACCCACGACCAGCCCGACAACACGATACGGTACCCGCACCTGTAGGGTTGAAATGACACAGTTTACACACTTTAAATGAGAAACCCAACACAAAACATACAACACAGAGAGACTCCTTTAAATGTGCTTGTGTGGCAACATACACAACACTTGTGAGTCATATCTTTGGCACTGGATGTCACAGTGACTCACACTCCCTTGCATGTACTGACCTGAATGGTCGTTTGTCCAGGTAGAGAGGGGGTCCCCGGGCCGGTTACAGCGGACAGAGGGCCCGTCTTGTTCCGAGAGGCTCTGATGAGGGAGAAGTGCTCGGCCGCAGAAAGGATCTCCCTCTTCGCCATGGCCACATCCTCCTTGCGCCCTGTCACAACAAAGACGGGCTGCTCTCCCCTCACCGGTGTCTTGATGTAGGTGTTGGTCTTGGCTCGAAGCGCCTTAATCTTACAGCCTGTCAGGGGCAGGTTAAAGAGAGACGAGGAGGACAGTTGTATTATTTCCAATTCGGTTTTTAAAAATTTAACACACTGCATCAAACACATATTAAACTTTTAAATATTTAATACCTCCAATTTAACCTAATAAAAGCACATGGCGCACACAAGCTCGGCATGCAGTCACTAATGCCATTTAAAAGTTGCATAGCTTATAAATTAAATATTCCTTTCAGCTGTGGTTGAGAGTCCAACATCATTACCAGAGCCATTTCCTGTTGTTGTCAACACTGCAGTCTGTGCACCCTCCCCCAACTGCTCTCAAATCCGACATAATAACACTCTCCCAACCCTACCATTGAGCTATGTAAAGTGTATGTAAAAGACCAGATAAAAGGCAGAGGGTATCTAAGAAAAGCCAGTCGTGTTTAGTGGAACACAGAGGTCTTGGTTATGTCAGGGGAGCTAACTATAACCTACAGCTGATGTGGCAGAGCAATGGTGCCTGACTCTTCATGTTCTCCTCCGAGACAAAGACAAGCCTGGTTCAGCTCGAGAAGGCACGGACAGGCTCAGTGTCAGAGAAGCACACACACACACACACACAATACAGCCGTAATAAAGACGACTTGTCGAAGCGAGAAGACACACAGGGACCTTCTCGCTGATAGCACTTGTGGTGACAACTTTTGTTGGGAGGTGTTGGGCGAGGGTGGTGTTGACCCAGTTAGGAGGAGTGCTAAGCTAACTTAGCCGATGTCGAGCTAACGTTGGCTGTCGTAACAAAGGCAGGAAAGTCTAAGTGGTAGTTTGACTCGATTACAGGTCATTTTAATGTTCAACCGTTACATAAGTGTTCAGATGCCCCAGATAACGAATATAACGTATGAGACTAATTACGTAAAATCGCGCGTACACGTTAGCTAACGCTGCTAACTGACAACAAGTTACCAGTTAGCTAACGTTATTCCTCACTTGCGACAAAATAGACAACTTAGCTTCATGTTTTATAGTAACTTGACGTTTTCTTTAAATTCTAACATTATATCTCAATAATTCAATTAGTTTATTACAGCTACTGCCCGGTTTTAGTCTTGTGCACGCGTTATATTTCGCCCACTTTACTTCTACTTGAACTTATTCCCACGAAGTTTCGCCCAAACTCCCATTTGTAACCTAATGTTAGCTTACGAAACCAACCAAAACCGTCCGAAACGTATCAACGACTCACCCTGCCTGCCGACAATCTCCGCGACGTGCTCCGAGCTCGGCACGGCCACGCACTCGGTCGTGTTGACGCTCTTTCTCCGACTCAACAGCGAAGGCTCGGCCTCGTAGCCCGTCTCCCCGTACACGCCGGGCGGTAGCATCGCCATGCTGCTGGCCGATGGTAGGGCGCTGCCGCCGACCGCAGGATCATCCCGCTCGTCGCCGTTGTACAACAAGACCGTCTCGACGTGCGGGGGCTCCATCCCGGACGGCATCACGGAGCCACCCGGCCCCGATGGGTGGTGGCGGTGGACGTGGGCCTGCGCTAGCAACGAGCTACCGTTGCAGCCCGAGGAGTCGGCTACAACTTCTGGCTCTTCGTCCTCGGGCGCTGCCGTCATGTTCACTTCATCTCCCGAGGGCGGCCGATGCAGAGGCAGGGGCTTCAAGTCTAGGACCGTACCGAGGAGGTTGAAATGAGAGACCGCAGGGAGATGATGGTGGTGATGATGATGGTGGTGGTGGTGGAAGGTGAGGCTCTCGTCTGCTTGTTCGGGGGTCTGGCTCTGGGTACCGTGGTGCTCCTCAAGGCCCATACCGGCGAAAGCGTGCACTAGAGGCGGCGGGACCTCGGACTCTCCCTCGTCGGCCTCCAACAGGGATGTGCTACTAGGCATGGTGCAAAACTTTTATAATGGTGCCGTTAAACGGTAATCGATGCGGATAATTGATCAAATTTTTCTTGATTTTCAAAAAAAAATAAAAAGCGACCAGCGCCTGTTGGTTGAAATGTGTGGCTTTTGTTTTGTCTCTCCAGTTCTCCATGCAGCCCTCCCACACTGTAATCTCGTAGGTTCACGCGAGACTTTGTTTTGGGGTCAGACCGAGGGGTCAGACGTGTATTCAGAGCCGTCACTAGGACGCACTGAACGCGCATCATGCGGGGATGGGATAAATCATAACAAGATAACATGAGCTCATCCTTTATTGATCACCAGAGGGAAAATTCAAGTGTCGCAGCAGCACAAAGACAAAGTAGCAAGTAGAAATAAAAAATGAAATAAGATAGATATACATAAAAATAGAATATAATAGGACAATTGTTAAAAATGGCAAGATAAGGGGCCAAGTAATGATATAAAGTGTCATGGTGTGAATTGGTAGCAGCAAGTCATGTAAACAGCAGGGTACAGTGTTGTGTACCCCGTCGTGTCTCACAGTGTCAGAGTCCTGTGTTCGACAGGTGCTGTGGGGATGTCTGTGTTTGTCTGGGGGCGGGAGGGTGTGATCAGTGAGATGACAGACTGTAGCTTCCACTGCTGTTGTAGAGTGTGATGGCAGTGAGTACAAAGGAGCGCCTGAAGCGTTCAGTTTTTTTGCGATGCGATGGCTGAATGTGCTGCCCATCTGCCGCAGCTCGTTGTGGAGAGGGTGAGAGGGGTTATCCAAGATGGCTTCGATTTTGTCCTTCATCCTCCTCTCAGCCACTGTCTCCAGACCGTCCAGTTCCAGTCCAACCATGGAGCGGGCCATCCTCACCAGCTTTGTTTAGCCTGTTGACCTCACCAGTCTTGATGCCACCCGACCAACGCACCATAGCAATGGAGAGTACACTCACCACCACAGACTGGCAGAAGGTCTTCAGGAGCTTCAGCCTCATTGTGCAACCAGTCCAGTTTATTGTTGATGTAGATGTAGAAGGTACTTGTATGAGTACACTCTCTCCACTTCCTCCCCCTGGATGATGACTGAGGCAGGACTACTGTTCCTCCAGTAGTCCACCAACACCTCCTTGGTCTTCCTGATGTTGATCTTCAGGTGGTTGTTGTTGCACCATGTGACAAAGCTCTCCTTCAGACCTCTGTACTCCTCCTCGCTGTCATCGTCAACATAATAATATGTTTATAGCCTACAATTATGTGCCCTCTGTCATAGGTTTTGTGCCAGTTAAAGAAAAAAGATGAAAACTAGTTTGGTGAGAAAAGAATTCAATGCTAAATCTTAAGTATGAGATAAAACTCAAAATTATGAGATAAAAAGGTCACAATGAAATATAAAGTCACATAAAGTCACAATTAGGAGATAAAAAGCCGAATTTCTGTGATTAAAAAGTCTGGGGGAGTAAATTCAATTAAGCCTTAGAATAGAGACATTCATTATGGCATTTACACTCTATATAGACTTATTATTTATTATAATGCTTAGATTAGGGCAAGGAAAGTATCTATTAGCCATGCAGAATAAGCCAATAGACCAATGTGTGTCTGATCCAATGTCAAATATACCAAGGCTGCATGCTCAGGCCATATCATTGAGATCTTGATCTTCAGGTGCAGTGTGAAATGTAACCGCAGCCACGTTGGAGTGTATTTGGAAGATACGTCTTCTCAAGTACGTGGACGTGGCCCACGTGATCGCACAAGCGCTCCTCCAATGAGAGAGAGCAGAGGGCGGGCTCCTACCGATGACAGCCAATGACGTGTCACGTTTGTAATACGTTACTTAGCATTAGTCGCATCCGGGTGAGCGTTTTGTGGTGAGTAGCAAGCTAATACTGACTGAGACAAAATAATGAATTTAGAAATGTTTATTTGTGAATTTACTTTAATTTTAGTAACCTTGATGTGTCTATGAAACATTAATACACTAGTTATTGGAAAATCTTACAAATGCCAAGTGGCTTCCTGTAACGAGTATATAAAGGCCAGCCAGCTAGCTAGCTAGTTAGCTTCGAGCTAACAAGTTAAGCTAATATCAATGTCCGGGTTTGCTTTGTCACCATTTTTGTATTTTTGCCACGGTCAATATTGCTTTTAGTTTGATGTCTGCTATTTTTTTTTCTATTTCGACAGGTTCGCTCAGGTTTTACTCAGAAGCTTGGCTTTCGATCTTCAGGATGTACAGATCCTTTCGGGTGCTACTGCAGGTGCTGTGGGCCCAGCTTCTCTGTGGGTGGGTGCTGGGCTCCGAGCTAACTTTTGAGCTGCCAGACAACGCCAAGCAGTGTTTCTACGAGGACGTCATCATCGGTACCAAGTGTACACTGGAGTTTCAGGTGCGCCAGTCGTCTTTTGGGCCAAATCCAAGCCCCGATCAGTCTTCCTAATGGGAAGCTGACATTTGTAAAGAATTAACATAGGTCTGACTGTCTTCTTTAAGTAACATCTGTCTTTAAATGTTAACGCTTCAGAGCTAGGAGCAGCTTTATATCAGCAGTAATCAGAGTGATCAATAAATGTCCATATGTAAATCTGAATGTGCACTATTAATTATTATTAATTATTATTTTATTACAGTTCACAGTAAACTATATTTTTTATGGTGATTTCATATATATCAGTGTGAGGTTTCTCTTCATTGTTTTGTGTAAGATATCCTGCAGTCTTCATCTTAACAGCACAATTTTACACTTAGTGTTACAAACGGAAGTTGCCAAACAATCATGACAAGGCAAATATTAATACTCACTCAGAAACACTCATCAGCTTATTGTCCACATCTGCCTCAGAGAGACCAGTATCTGACTAAATAATTAGATTTGTCTTTATTGAAATGACAAAATATCTGATATAATAATATCATATCTGATTGGGATTTGACAATCATGGCTTTAGTGAATATCATCTATCTTTCTTTTTTCTCTCTGTACAACTGAATTGATGGTCCTCCTGTCTGTGTGTTTTTCCAGGTGGTGACCGGTGGCCATTATGATGTGGACTGTCGTTTGGAGGACCCAGATGGAACAACTCTCTACAAGGAGATGAAGAAACAATACGACAGCTTTACCTTCACAGCAGCCAAGAACGGCACCTTCAAGTTCTGTTTCAGCAACGAGTTCTCCACCTTCACACACAAGACAGTTTACTTTGACTTCCAGGTTGGCGATGACCCTCCACTCTTCCCCAATGAGAACAGAGTCACTGCTCTCACCCAGGTAAGCTGTGTGTGTGGAGATGTACAGTACAAGCTTATCAGTGTTTCCCACAGAATGACCTGTGTCCATGGCAGGAAGGAGGGGTGGCGATCAAATGAGACAGTCAACAGTCTTTCTTCAGAGATGCTTTAAACGTTTGCCTACATAGTGTTGCTTCGATTGTCCACCTTCATGAACACACATGGGCTTGCATTGCCTCTTTCTGTTTCTCTCTCACAGTATGTGTCTGCACTTTCTTGGTTAGCAGTAACTTTTTATTAAGTTGCCCAAAAATTATCCTTGTGTTTTGGATTTTATTTCAACAATGATTCCATTTTCACAACAGTAGTTAAGCCGCTTGTTTTTTGTCTGTTGGTTGGTTGATTAAGATTATGATTCAGTCTGCATTGTTTTGTTGTCCTGGAAGGTGGCTGTTACAGATCTGGTGATCTTAAATTATAGTTAAGCAGTTATGGGTTGTTCAAAATTTGGAGAAACACAGGGCTATCCAGTTTGATATTGGATTAGGCTTGATTGAATTAAAGGGGACTATTCAGCCTCGGCGGAGGTATGCACTGCATTAGTGCCATTCTAGTTTTGTTAATGATGCAGCCTATGAAGATGTTAATAAACAATTTAGTATCAAATGACATAACACCAAACATAAGTACTTAAAAGCTTTTGCAAAACAACAGCGCACATAGGCTTACGTTTTAATAGTAGAGTCTTGGATCACGATTGGTGCACTGGGACGCGTTTGTATGTTTCTCTGCAGAGCATCTGCGATGTCAGTAGGCGGGAGGGGCAGAATGACGGCAGATTGTCCTCCTAGTTAATCGATTGCTGATGGCATTATACTCTCAGACAGATACAACAATAAAAGTAAAAAATGCTAAAATGGCTCACCAAATATACTTAGGCAGCCGTTAATAAACCTGGGCAGCCCGCCCAAGTACAGTCTGCGTGGGAAACACTGCTAGTGCATTTGCATGTTTGTGTTGGTTTTTAAATTTTCATTGTAAATTACTATCTTACAATTGTATACATGCTCTGACATGAGCCCAAATTTTTATTTAGGAAACTGAAGGCTCCTTTTGCAGACGGCATGTAATACAAAATGAGATCATACACTTTTTCACATCTCTCTCACTTTAACAATTTTAATTTTTGTGGCCCATGCAAATTCCCAGCCAGGCTCGACCTGAGTATAACCTGAAAAGAGGTTTAACCTGCTGTAATGACTGGAACGCCTGTCTGGGTGTGTTTGCCGCAAGATACCGATCGTCTCATTGTCTTCTTGGGCATCTAGAATTTTTACCCGGGTGGCCATGTTTTATCTGTGGTAATGACTGAATGTTTCTTTATTTTACAAGTTGGGGGATGTTTTAACATTGGATTTTTATTTTTTGCTCCCTCAACTTTGTAAATCAAAGTTCAAATTGTCTCCTCCTTAGTTGGTCTATCATAATTTTCCAGCCACAGTCTAAATATCTTATATTGGTCTTTGCTTCCAATTACCTTTTTCCAGTGTGAATCAGCCTGCGTGTCCATCCATGAGGCCCTGAAGTCAGTCATCGACTACCAGACACACTTCCGCCTCCGTGAGGCCCAGGGACGCAGTCGGGCAGAGGACCTCAATACCCGTGTTGCTTTCTGGTCTATCGGAGAAGCCATTATCCTTCTGGTGGTCAGCATCAGTCAGGTGGTCCTGCTGAGAAGCTTCTTCTCTGACAAGAAGACGACTACAACACGCGTCGGATCGTAACAGCCTCTGATCCCGGATTCATCACTTTCTTTATTCGTACCTTGGCTTGTGTGCTTAGAGTGAGTACGAATATCAGTGCTGAACTAAAATTGGATCATATCAAACTTCCAGGTAGTACAATCTGACATGTTGTCCTCGTTCAGCACTGGCATTCTAACAAACTTTATGCAAAAGAGTTTTGTGTGAAAAGGTTATATGTGTTAAGAATGTTTTTGAGGTGGTAAAAGAGGAAAAACCTGAAGAAAGGCTTGCTTGTAACTATCTGTATTGGAGGCGGTTCAAGCAGCTGATCACATAGTTACAGCAAACTTACTTTAAATATTTGAAATGATTTCTAAATGTTTTCTTATTTTATTTGTGTCCTTTACTCCCCCCCATCATCTCACATCCTCTCTCCCTGATCTGTTCGATTTTTCAGCCGAAACTGTGCACTGAAATAACCAAGGCAGTAGAAGTTGTGACTAAATGTGTAAAGTAGGGAGAGCATTCGGTCTCTGAACCCACATTTGCAAGGCAAAGCATTTGGTTATGAAAGATCTGTGGCATCTTTTTCTTTGTTATTAAATCTCACTGTATTAAGTGAGAAAGACTCGATATTGTGTTTGCTTTTATCAGCTCTGTCATTTCCGATGAGTTATTAGCAGGGAGTGTACTGTACAGAGAGTCAGCCATCCTTTAATCTAATAATACCATGAAACGGTTTGAATTTGGGTTGAGGGATTGAATTTAGAAATGTAGATGGTTTCCTTTTAGTGTCTGCAGCCAATTCCTGGAATTGTATTTTAGACTCTATTTGCCCAAAGATACATCGGAGCAAAGACGTGCTTCGGTTTGACCACACCTAGCTGAATTATCTTGTAAACATCTTATTAATACAGGTTGGGGCTTCTTTTTGATATCTATGTGATTTCAATGCGGGACACAAAAAAGTAATTGACATTATTCTTGTGTTTGAAAATGACACATTTTGTGTGTCAAGTGGCAATGCCAACAATTTGAAGTGCACCACCTTGTTAAAAAACTTTGTCTTTCACTGGTTCCCTTGCAATGTTATGTGTAACTCTGCCTTTGCTGAAGTGTAACAACTTATTTATCATGTGGGTCAATATTGTCCTCCTGGTTTTATACAGCACTGTTGTAAAATTCATGATTTTTTTTTTTTTTTTTTTTTTTCAAAAATATTGCTTGAGTGTAAGATAATTCTCGTAACTATGAGTCGTAGTTGTAATTTGAAATGTTACCCCCTCACTGACCACTTCATTTTCGAAAGGAGTTGGAAGGAAGATTTGGACAGCTTCTATCTAATGTCTCCAGTGTCATTTTTAATTTTTCATCATCTCATTCAATCAGTAACACTGAAAGAAAAATTCTAAATATATAAAGTTCATTCTTAAGATTTTAGCTAGACATTTGAGCAGGTAACACTAAATATGATAGCTGCAGGCTTAGTTCAGCCTGGTAGTGTCACTTAGGCCAGGATTCGCATGGAAGTTGTTGTTTTTGTCAAAATCTGACAGCTCTTCAGTCATTTTGATTGTTGTCATTGTTTGTTTGTGCACAACATCAATGAATGTGGCTGAGATCTGATCACCTGTTGGCAAAGCCAAGAGACTTGTATAATGTGAGACTTCTGCCATAATTATTTCTTTTTTATATGAATGACTTTTACCTAATCCATCGCAAAACACAATGCTTGTTTGACTTTATACTTTGGTTACGTGGACAACAGCTAACACATCTGTTGTTATTGCCATTTATTATTTCTGGCGTGACTTTTCTTCCTTTGTTCTGCTTTTCCCCTCTCGCCATATGCTCATTGTTAGTTTTGTTAAGTGGTGCACTTTTAAATTAGGTCATTTTTGGACACTCTGAGGGTATTCTGGGAATTTGTTAAGTTATTGGGATGGCTGAATAAACTTTCTGTTAAAATGTCTGGTTATTCTTTTATTTCATCATTAATACACACTTGTTTTTTTTCATTGGGGGATGAAGTTGTTGGATAAATGCACTTGTCATGCTGCTTTTTTTCCTGTAGGGAGCGATATAATCAAGGCTGTCATAGCCATCTATGAATGGATTATTATTATTATTATTATTTTAAAATTGCTTAATCCAGCAAATACAGAGAAGATATTTTATTTATTGCATGCTTATTATTTCTTTATAAAATCACAGGTACTCATAAATCAATAATGTGTTTTTGTTGTTTTCTATTGGCTACGTCACAGTCTAGCAGCTCTGTGATTGGCCGTTGACACGTCAATCACGTGCGGCAGTTGAGAAAAAAGACTGCGTTGGATCTCCGATTTGACAGAAACTGAGTCGTGATCATCCGGTCGAGCCGTGGGTGGATAGCCTTCCCTATTTGCCTTCCCCTTCGCCGAGACTATCGTCGTGCCAGCTTGCTGAGTGGCTACATGGACGACTGTTATTCGCCGTTTTGGGGGTAACGTCTGTCGTTTTCTTCTCGACGCGTGTGTGTGTGTGTGAGGAAGAGAAAAAAAACGCCTCGGATACTGGGGATATCCCCCGCTTGTGAGGTCGAGCGAGAGACCGTACGTCGTTTTCCCAGGCTAAGCTAGCAGCAGCACGGCATTACGGGTGGGGGTGGATTTTCTATATTTCGGCCCTCCGACAGCAAATATAAAAACGCCTCAGGAGTATGTCGTGGAACAATGACAAGCACGGGAAGCGGAGCTAATGGAGGAGAGCTTCTCGGAGGGGAAGAAGTGTCAGTGGATGAGTGTCGGTTGAACGGTCAGTGAAAGAGGGGTGAAGTGTTTCAGCCTAAGCGGAGCTAGTCGGCTAGCTATCGATCAAGGAAGTTGACTAGCCACCTTGCTAACTCGGCGACAAATGTATTACTGGACCAAGGGTCGCCTCAAACGTCTGAGTTATTAACAGGGTTAGACATTCACGCAACATAACGGGTGATGCCAGTATTTGAGAGCTGGAGTTAAGGAAAAGCCACGAAGTGCTGGGGAGCTTTGAACCAAATAAACGCTAGCTAATTGGTTAACCCTTTAGCTAGAAAGTGGGAGCTTGTTGTAAACAAAGGGTCCCCGAGCCGCTCCGGTTCACACTGACGCTACACCTCCTGCTGTCGTTGACCCATTGTTTCAGGGACAGCGTTGCCTTTTTCTTTTTTTCTTTTTTTATTTAACAGTGAAATCAACTCTCAGACATGGATTTAAAGACAGCCGTTTTTAACGCAGCCCGGGACGGTAAGCTCCGTCTGCTTCAGAAACTGTTGGAGAACAAAGATGGGCACGAGGTGACCAAGCTGATGGGCGAGAAGACAAACGGGGCCACCCCGCTCCTGATGGCCTCCCGGTACGGACACCTGGACCTGGTGGAGTACCTGCTGGAGTGCTGCAGCGCTCCGGTGGAGGTCGGTGGTTCGGTGAACTTTGACGGGGAGACCATCGAGGGAGCGCCCCCTCTTTGGGCGGCCTCGGCGGCGGGTCACCTCAAAGTGGTCCAGTCCCTGCTGGGTCACGGTGCATCTGTCAACAGCACCACCCTGACCAACTCCACACCCCTGAGGGCAGCCTGCTTCGACGGGCACCTGGACATTGTTAAATACCTGGTGGAGCACAAAGCTGACCTGGAGGTGGCCAACAGACACGGCCACACGTGTCTGATGATCTCCTGCTACAAGGGACACAAAGATATAGCGCAGTACCTGCTGGAGAAAGGCGCAGATGTCAACAGAAAAAGTGTCAAAGGTGAGTGGGTTCATACTCACAGCTGTCATCAACCCAACAGTGGCCTCATTTTTTTATTCACATGATTTCTGAGAAAAATAACTACCAGCAAATTAATTGATTGAAGCAAATTGATTCCCACATTTCAGACTTTAATAAGGTTTTAATTCGCTATTCCACATCATCCCAGATAGATAGATAGATAGATAGATAGATAGATAGATAGATGGATAGATAAAACAAGTAAAATACCCACATAAATCACAGGTGATCTAAATGTACATGTTGCTAAAACCAGCAGGGAAAGACAACATGAGTTAATAATTAAATTGTTAGCAAGTTTCCTTTTACAGTGACTCAACATAATAACATGACTGTCTGGTTTCACAATGGAGAGCACAATGATGACTGTGTCAGCTTGGGCACACTTTGTGGGTGTGTCTGAAAGATCTCATGTTCCCCTTTAGATGATCATTTCTAAATACATGAAAGCCAGTGGCCGTTTGTCTTTTTTATTAGAGGACAGAGGACAGGATTGCTTTAAAAGAAAAACATCAAAGTGTTGTTGTAGCTAATCTTTGGTTTGCCTGACGAACTCGCATGTAAGCGATTTGTGGTCGACACTTCATCAACATCCGATCACTTAAATCGAAACACTTAGTTCTCCTGATCAATAGAGGAGCAGGTGGCAGGTGCTATAATGTGCACAAACTACTGCGGGGGCTTAAAAACAAGCTATCATGTGGTGATTGAGGTTGAAAGCACTCTCAGTAGCTCATCCTCCAGACTGGTGCCTTTCACATAACAGCTGAACCAACAGGAAGGAGTAGATGTGTAATATTAGATATGAAGTGGCAAATTTCCAAAAAAACAATGGACATTGTGCTGATGGGAGGCGAGCAAGCTTGGAAAAGAAGTGGTCAGGGCACCACTATTGCAGCTGATTCACTTGCCCTTAAATTAGCCTTAATGCTGTTTAGAGCAACATAATGAGTATTCAGCTAATCCCTGGCTGTGGAAAGGATTTCCCAAGTTTCTGGATTAACTTGTTTTGGTAGTGGAAGTAAATTTGTCATCTAGACAAGCAAAGCCCAATGCATTTCTTACACCAGGTAAAACTATTGATGTTGAACAGACCCCCTCCACGGGGGAAAGGTCAGGTCTGGTGACAGGTGGTTTTGAGGAAGAGCCAAAAGAGTCATTGTGGCAAATTTATGATAACGTGATGATGAAATAGGATATTATTCCTTTGGACAGTGTTAAATATATGAAACACATTGGAACGTGATTGTGTAATCACTTGATAGCATTTATCCATCCCAAACCGTAACACCAAAGCTTAAAAAAACAACATATGCAACATTAAGCCAGCTTGTTCTGTCCATCTCTGATAAACGAAAGGAAAAGCTGCAGTGCTGCTGTCAAGTTTTCTGTTTTTAAGAGTAAGATGGCAAAAGAATCTGATCGGTCTAGTTTTGGCAGAAACTAAACAGTATAAATAATGGTTAATCCCCGACTAACCCTGTTTGGTCTCGTCTACTTGAATATGGATTAGCCTCAGTGCACTGAGAGCAGCCAGGTGAGAGGCAAGCAAAGGCAAAGCAGCATTACACACAAGGGTTGTATTGAAATGAAAGGCCAGTAAGGATGGACATGACATGTTTGGGGGTGTTCGCTCGTATGTGTGATCTCTTTTTAGCTTTTATAGAATTAGTAAGTGCTCCTCAAGAACAACAACTACCACATGTTCAACTCCAGGAAGAACCAGCTGTGGAAACCTTCTGTTTTACAATGCCCTGTTGATGATTGACCCTGAGGGCTGTGTGACCTGTTTTGAAAGTGGTCTGCAGGATAGGCAAGACATGTTTAGGCCAAGTAGTATTTTACTGCTAATCTGTTACATTCATGTTATGTACCACCATTTACATAAGTGTTACGATGCTTTTTCTGGATGCAAAAGGTGTTCTGAAACACTAAAAAATGTCAGGATCAACACGTGTTAGAAGGAATCTAGTGTGTAGACTTGCTGTCTTAACTTGAGGGAAATCAAGTCTTGTCTGTGATCAATTGTGAGAACAGGAAAACATGCGTTATAGTTCAAAATGTGCTCCTTTCATGTACTGATGGCCGCTCAGAATACAATGTCTTCAATCAGGGCCTCATCTGGTGTCCCTTTTTTTTGATGTGACACACCCACCAAATGAAAGCAAACAACTCAAAGACTGTTTTCAAAACATTTCACAGTGTCAGGAGAGGGCATGTAATTTAATGGGGATATCATTGCACAGGCACTGGTTTGCTGCAGCTGAGCTGACATTCCCACCCGACAGCTTCTGTTCAGCCGGCTTACCCACTGTACTAGAACTAGAGGCAGCATGACCTGAGCCGCACCTGAATGGGTAATCATTGAGTGGAAGTGAGCGTCTAACAAAGGGCTCAGTGGCAGCATCCACAATAATCCTGGTATCAGCTGATCTGCAGCCATTTGGAATATATTTTCATGAGAGAGGCTAGTGTACAGGGTAAACTGCTGACTTGTAGTTCTGCTGTAACTCTCTGGGTCTCTAATGTAGCGATAAGAAATTGTTGCTTATTTTATCTTAAATACACTCAATGTAATAATATGCTAGTTTGTAAATGGTACTCCAATTAAATAGCATTACAAATCAAATGAACAAACTATCTCTGAATCCTCCTAAGCTCCTGTGTGGACACGTCTTTGTGCAGGTTCTCAATGAATATAAATAACACATTCTGTAGCTTATTGTAAGACATGTGTCCCCCTCTGTTAACAGGTAACACAGCGCTTCATGACTGTGCAGAGTCGGGCAGTCTGGAAATCATGCGGATGCTACTGCAGTATGGAGCCTCCATGGAGCAGGACGGTTACGGCATGACACCCCTGCTCTCTGCCAGCGTCACAGGCCACACTAACATCGTAGACGACTTGACAACGCACCAGCAGGTCAGAGTTGGTCTGCACGGATGTTTGTTTGAGGCCATGGCTGTGACATTTTGAATCCATCGAATATTTATCTTCAAGAAATATGACAAATGTTGTTCCTTTCTTTGCAGACAAGCAACAGGGAACGCATCGATGCCCTGGAGCTCTTGGGAGCCACATTTGTTGACAAGAAGAGAGATCTGCTCGGAGCTTTAAAATACTGGAAGAGAGCAATGGACCTCAGGTACACGGACAGTAACAACATTGTCCATAAGCCAGAACCCAAGCAGCTGATCATGGCATATGACTACGCCAGGGAGGTGAGTATTAGTTTGAGTTTTAATTATTGCTTATAAGTCATTATGTGCATTTTATCGCACAAAAATGGGGGAGGGAAAAACGTGCATATTATGCTGGATTTACATTTATCAAAAAAACTAGCGCAGCAATCCAGAGATTTCAGGAGCAAACGCTATTTGCTCCTGAAAACTCTGACTTCATCGCATGTGAACGGAAACCCTAAACTGCTGCGCCTTGCCACTGTCCTGACCTTGTAATCCTCTTCCCAGGTAACGAATGGAGAAGAGCTGGACGGGCTGATATCTGACCCGGATGAAATGCGCATGCAGGCACTGCTCATACGTGAGAGAATCCTCGGCCCACAACATCCAGACACGTCTTACTACATTCGCTACCGAGGTGCTGTCTACGCGGACTCTGGGAACTTTGAGCGCTGTATCAATCTGTGGAAGTACGCTTTGGACATGCAGCAGAGTAACTTGGACCCCCTGAGCCCCATGACCGCCTCCAGCCTGCTGTCGTTCGCTGAGCTCTTCTCCTTCATGCTGCAGGACAGAGCCAAGGGCCTTCTGGGGACATCAGTGTCATTTGAGGACTTGATGGGGATCCTTTCCAAGAGCGTGTTGGAGATTGAGCGGGCAGTTAAACAAAATGGACCGATGCCCCCGGACCCTGCCCAGCTCAGCAAGGCCCTGTCAATCATCCTGCACCTCATTTGTCTTTTGGAGAAGGTGCCGTGTACTGCAGAGCAGGACCACTTCAAGAAGGAAACTATTTATAGGTAGGTTCAGTGTAAATGACATGTGTTAGAGCAGATATTGGATTTTTAGGGCTGATACCAATGTTCTGATATTGATATTTTGGCTGATATACACACATCTTTTGCCACGATCCATCAACATTAGTGAAACAGTCAGATAATTTATAACTATTCATTTCACTGGGAAATGAATAGTTATAAATTATCTCTAGCATCTCTTTCTCTTATAATCTGTGAAAAATAAAAGTTTTCATATTGGTGCATATACACTAATACCGATATTTCTGTCATAGGCCAATATTGGCAGATAAAATATTCCAACTGATGTATCAGTCCGGCTCTAATGTGTCACAGTGTACTGGGAGGTCATCCACATATGGTAGTTTTCAGGGAATGCACTGGTTGTTGGTGATACTCGTTTGACCTCATTTCTGCAAGTCTTTTTTTAGCCCAGCCGTGTATTTGTAGCAGTGTAAACTTGCATCAGTCTGGCTGTCGAGGCGCATTTGCATCCCCTTTTTTGGCAAACAAGAGTCAGTCCAACTGAAGAATGCATTCCCCCTCTGACACATGCCTTTTGTGAATTTGTCTCAGTGAGTCGGGTACTTTGATGACTGCCATAATCTGTGTCAGTAGCTCAATCAAACCTGAAGCCAGTTCAGACACTGTCCTGTACTTCGGTAGTATTGTTACCTTGATGTTGATAATTTTTCCATATCTTCAGATTCCTGAAGCTCCAGCCGTGTGGTAAGAACGGCTACAGTCCACTACACCTGGCAGTCGACCGCAACACCACCTGCGTGGGCCGCTATCCCGTCTGCAAGTTCCCCTCCCTCACAGTCGCTTCCATCCTCCTCGAGTGTGGGGCAGATGTTAACAGCCGCGATGAGGATGACAACAGGTCTGTTTGTTTGTGTTTTTCTTCTTCTCTAGTGCCAGCTCTCATAATTTGCTGTTCTTTCACTATCCTGGTTTCAGTTTTCACCAATAATTCTGTTAATAAGAAGCAAAATAATAGAAGAAATAAAATAATTGTGCTAACCCCTCTCTATCTGCAAACTAAGAAATGATAAAGATGGATAAAAAGGAAAACAGGTTAATCCAGAACAAAGATAACATCTTTTCTAGTATAACCTATAATCTAATCTCTCCCATCAGCCCCCTTCACATCGCTGCATCCAACGGCCACCCAGACATCATGAACCTGCTGATTTCATGCGGGACTCACTTTGACAGCACCAACGCCTTCCAACAAACTGCATGCGACCTCCTGGACGAGAAGGAGCTGTCCAGGAATGTCATCCAGCCCATAAACCACACTACCCTGCAGTGCCTAGCAGCCAGGGTCATCGTCAAGCACAGCCTCGACTACCGGGGAAACATCCCCGAGAAACTAGAGGCCTTCGTTTTGCTCCACAGATAATGATTGTGAAGGAGCGGATGGATGAAAAGAGGAGGGGGTGTGATTACATCGAGTGGACTCGACGGACTGAGGAGCACTATAGCTCAACACCTGACCCACGAGGTGTTTGAGGAGCCGCAAGACGATTTCTGTGGGTTAGGTTTGCAAATTCAAACTCTTTGGAGGAATGAACTTGAAGATTGGTGTGAACAAAAATGTCCTCATTTAATCGGGATAAGCTGAAAAATTATTGGAGCAAACAGAGGAATGAGTTACCATTTGCTTCCTCTGTTTGCCGTTTGGGATGAATTACGAGTGGATTGCAACATGGACACACACAGTTGTATCTCCGGATGAAGTGAGCAAGGGGTTTACGTATTTTGCTTTAGAAAAAAATGTTTTTTTTTGCATATTCCACTATGCTATTTATTGAATGAAACTTGAGAGATTTTTCTCCATGCTGGCTCCAACTGGCCTCAACTTTGCCTGCTTCTCTCTTCGCAAAGCAAGGATTGAGGCGTTTCTACATATGCTGGGACTTCAGGTTTATTTTTTGTTTGTCCCATCACTGTTGCCAACAGTCATGGACCCTTCCTCAGTCATCATTAGGGTTTTTTTTTTTTTTTTTGTACTTTTACGATACATTTAGTTATTGTCATGCAAATCTGGATATCTGCCCGAATGGTGTGGATTCTAGACTCATTTGTCGTTCCCACTTTAGTGTATAAAACAAAGCTTTACGAGAAGGGTTTAATGTCTGCGAACACCATAAGTGCTTTATTCTTCCTATGCACAGGCTAGGCTGTTGGAAAGAGAGACTGTTGTATTCTGTGCCGGCACTTGTCTGTGCAATATCTCTCATGAATATTTGTGTTTACCTCATTGCTGCCGTTTCCTTCAGCGTCCCCTCACTTTACTCAGAGAAGGTGGGGGGATGCGAAACCATTTTACTGATTGTTGTTGTTGTAAGAAGAGTGAATGAATTTGAGTGACTGTGTATGTTCATATGTGTGAAAGAATGCAAACACCACACAGAGTGTTTCTTGAATGCAGAGTGTTGTGGGGTTTTTTTTAGGTTTTTTTTTTTTTTTTTCTCGAGCTCACACAAATGATTGAGGACAAGAGTTTGGTGAAGTGGCACTCATGGAGATTCCATATTGCACATGACTGCCACTAGAAACAACCGCTGGAGTGTGCAGGCTTGTACACAGAAGTGACCTCTTTAACATTCATACATGGCCGACCTTTAAATGCAGTCGTTCTTTTTAAATGATCCTGATCAAAAGGCAAAACTCATACCATCATCGGCCCACTGTGCATGTGCAGCAGCAGCATATCAACCAACCAGTCACTGCAGAAAACCTTTCATGAGAACTCCTAGACTTAGACTACAGCTAGGGTAGTTCTGCTCATTTTGTACAACTGTCGTCCAATTGTATGAGAACTGAAGACACAAACGAGTGGGAGGACGCCGTAAAGTTTGTGAGTTATCTTGTTTGCACATTAGCTTTAGATGTGTGGGTTGAAAAAAGGGCTTTTCATAAATCGTAGGTTTTCATATTGCAGTCTATTAAACCTGACAGTTAAAAACCAGACATAGAAAATGTATGAGGACTACCAGGGCAACTTGATTTGAATCTGCACTTTACTACAGCGGAGTTTAAGATTTGATATGGCATTAATCAAGTTCATGTCTTAATAACCAGTTTGACAATAAACCCATGTTGCACATGTCTCCTCGTCCAGATGTCTTTATTTTTCCTTTTCTGTCTGATTGTGGGGGGATTTTGAAGATGGGAATTATTGCAAATGTTTTAAGTTTATATGAGATGATGTCGTTCATCCTTCAGTTGTAATTGATGGAAATTTCTCATGGCCTAATTTGAATTAAATGCAGTCCAATGACATGTATCTCAGGATTGCCAGGTCTGCAGTTTTCCACAGAATTTGGCAAGCGGAGAACAAAAGCACAGACACACATGCGATGTGCCCGACTCATCCCCAACTCTGCAGTTAGTGAAACTACTAGCTAGCTAGCATCACCTGGAGAAAGGAAAAGTCTTTTTTACTATTAGCCTAAACCTTCTGCAATTTAAATATTAATTCAGCAAGTACATTACCTCTGAACAAATATGTACATAACAGCAACAGTACAAGTAGAAGCTACCATGAGGATGTGATTAAAATATGGCATTCACTACAGTAATATGGTAACAACATTGCAGTCATGTTTTCTAGGCGGGGAGGAGGAAAGACAAGTGAAGAGAAAGCAAAAAGAAAAAACAAGGTTAGTTATTGAGTCGGTGTCTTCGATAATGCACTGTATTCACTTACATAAGGCTATTTTGGGACCAAAGTCAAGTAACTGTTTAGGGAAAACTATTTCAATGGCAACCTAGTTGGACTGAAAAAGCAGAATATGCTTTGGAAAGGCCATGTTTTGTGTTTCTGTACAGACTTGGCAACCCCTCCCACCAGAAAGATGGTATTTCATAAGAAAAACGTGAGCGGAAATTGCTATAAAGATACTGAAAATCTACTTTGACCTACTTTGATCAGTGCACCCAACATGTACTGCTTTGAATGGTTCACCTCCTGGCAATATGGAATAGTTAATAATTACCAAAAAACATGTCCAGTATAGTCGTTAAACTCTCACCAAGTTATCTTCAAGCAGTTGTTTTACTGAGTTACTGAGCGGTCGGCTCATTCCAGACACTTGATCTGGGAGCGGGTACGCGCAGGACCCCTCTGGACTGGAATGTGTCCAGAGAAACCTTTGACGTTGCTCATGCTGGGCATCCAGTCGCTTCCGAGAACTGTCCCAAATAAAAACATGCTGATTTGTGGCATGTTTGTTCAAGACTTGTGGCTTAAAGCAATAAACGAGCAGCAGCGGCTGACAGGGAGCTTTGAAGAAAGCCTGGACTGTTTTCTACCTTATTGAGAGATTGACTGATTATTATTTCCACTCAGTCGGAGGAACTCATCAAATATGTTTGCTTTTGGCCGTAGTACAAGAAATAAAAAAAATAAAAAAAATATGAAAAACACTTCCCAGCTTTTGGCAAGTGCTCAGCACAGACATCTGAACAGTTGTTTCTATCAGGTACAGTAGCTGATAGGATCAATACAGCCAAATCTGACATCACAGTCGGTAAAGATAAAGGATTCAATTATAAAGCAAGTGATCCTACAAACACTGCAGCTGACTAAACTTCAAAATCATCACTATTTATTTGTGTCAATAGTGTTAAAAGTTGTCGTTCCCTCTTTTACATATTCAAGGAAATCACTGAGCCGGTTCAGGAGGAAGTAACAGTCATTTATGCCCCGTTTTCACCAACATGGACTCGGTTCCCATATCTGCAATAACAAAACAAAAAGTTGCAGTTGATCAATGCCATCTGCCATCTTCCTAATACTGTTAACTTCGTTTATTTGTCCTCTGTTGATGATGCATCCTTGATTACAATGTGATGGTTCGCTGAAGAGCAACCGAAGTTCCAAGAATCCTGAACAGAACCGGGTCAAGAGCCAGAGCTTCTAAAAAAGAGGGAAGGGTCATGACTTTACTAAATCTTGCTTTGGTGTCAGACTGTGGTGTCAGCTGTATTGGAGTCTATGGGAGATGCATGGAGAAACACACTAAAACCCAACATATCTGCATCAGATGACTTCTGATGAAGAAATGCCTCCAGAAAATGAAAGAACAGACTTCAGAGAGAAGGTCAGCAACTGAGTTTTTTTTATTGACATATTGTTCCTCCCTCGAAGGCTCCTGTTGGCAGCGTAACTGTTTGGTCTGACCTGCCCGCGTCTGGTTGCAATAAAATGATCCCTGTCAATCATTTGGGGGAAAAAAAAATCTGTGACCTACTTCCTGAAGTGTGTTCTTTCATTTTCTGAAGGCATTTCTTCGTCAGAAGTCATACGACCTGACAGATTTTATCTCCGATAGACTTCAATACAACTGACACCACATTCTGGCACCAAAGCAAGATTCAGTGATGCAATCTTTAAGGTTCCTTGGAAACCTTGGACGGGGTAAGGAAGTCACACATTGTTGGTTTTACAGACATGTTAGCATCATGGATCCACCACTTTGGTGTTATTTGATGCATTGTCATGATATTCATGCTCCCCAGAGGATGAACCCTGCTGACTATTATGATCCTCAAACTGTTCTTCTAGTGCCACCAGCAGATCGATATTTTCCACTTTAATTATTGGATGGATTGCAATGAAATTTGGTACAAATATTCAGAGTCCCTGAAGGATGAACCCCTGTGATTTTAGTAATCCTCTGACTTTGCTTCACGCGCCACCAGCAGGTCGGATTTTCCATTTGTGAATTAGCTTAACATAAAAATAAAATGTTTACAGACACCTGTGGTTACTGGACTGTTGGTGGCTCTTCAGTGCCACAAGTGGGTTCATATCTTGTCACAACATAATCCAGATGTCAGAGTCGGTTCAGATGCCTGCTGTTTTTTTCCCTCTACAACTTGAAAGTTACCCTTTAAAAATAAAGATGAACACCAGTCTTATCCTTTAGGCAGTTCTCTGCTGTCAAAAACATTTACTTGGTTCCTTCTCCAGGTCTCAGGTCAGCTCATCGTTCTGTTTAAACATTTTGAAGGATGACAAAATGCTCTCACCCAACAGTTTGATGTTAAAGCTCCCTCATATGCGAAGAAAAAAGGAGCCGAGTTCTGTCTCGATGATGCATTTATTACATTATATAAAGGTCATGGTGGGAAAATGTCTTGATCATCAAGAAATTAAAATGCAAAGATGAGTGATTAGTTTCTTTTCTCCCACCCCCTCCTCTCTCACAGCAAGACTCTCACCACCTGTTTCCTCCACATGTACAGAAGCAGCAGCAGCAGAAGCAGCCAGTCCCAGAATCTCACACCTATCCTGTATGTTCCCTCATGAGTCACTGGCAGGATCTCTTGCAAAGAGGAGAGTAGGAATCTCTTAATGAGTCACAATTGCTGTAGGTATGTGTACTGGGCAACTGAGGCAGAACAGAGCAGGTTTGGGTGGATGTTTTTGAACCATTTAAGTGGGTCAAGAGCCCATCTTGTGATCCATAAAGAAGGATTTTGCAACACGCAGCCATTTGAAACCATATTTTGTTTTTCTTACATAACAGAACAGAACTACAGCTTATTCTGAACCTGAGAAAACCAGTTGAAAAGAAGCGAAGGTGTAAGTCTAAGTAGTGTCATTGAACTGTGCTGTTTTGCTTTATCATGGCCACACCCGTAATTACCTGCTAAAAATAGCACAGATATGATGCGAAAGAGGACACATGGTTATTTATTTTGACCCAGTGTGAGGAGAAACATATTTCCGTGAACTGTGTCAGCTGGAAAATCAATCTGACTTCACCCACATCTCGGCAACGCTTCCTTCTTTCCAGCCTCTTATCTCAGCTGTGTAAAGCTCAGTTAACCTAGATTTCCCTCCAGCAGGAATGTTAATGTCTCTCTTTGATGGCAATTGTGAAGTGTATAGCGTAGGTGTTTCTGGGTCTCAGGGCCCGGAACAAGTCGAGGCTTGTCAGAGCACAGTGTGAAACGTGAGTGTTCATGTGGCGCAGGCCTACTTACTCCGGCACCGGAGGTTAACAGTGCCATCAGCCCGGTGTCGAGCTAGATGTTGACATAATGAGGGAGAGAGATAAGAAGGGGTGTCGAGAGAGGGAGAAAGGAGTACAGATCAAATGAGGTCCGTGCCACAGGAGGAAGGTGTGCGTGTAGGAGGACGATGTGTGCATAAAAGCCAGATTTTCGAGAAAAATCACTTGTCAGCTCAGCAGGGAGGGGGTGTAGTGAGTCAGAGGGTTGCCCATGAAGATGGTGAGAATCTACCTCGCTGACCTATCTGAGCAGGAAACAGACTCCTTCTCAGCTTCAAGAACGGGGTCACTTTTATGTTCTTGTTTTTATCACGCTCACAGGATGCAGTGGGTATTATTCAGAGGCAGGAAGTATGAACCATATATGGTGCAAACACAACGATACATAAGGCATGGAAACCAGGATAGGTTTGCATTTTTTCAAGTTTTTTTTTTCAAAGTTGCATAAAGTTTAATCACCCACAAAACATCTCTGAAGCTTCACAGGGAAACAGCGCGGCAGCATTCCCGCACTTTATTAAACTTCACGGTAATTTCTTGTGTCTTGTCACTCACTTTTTCTACATGTTGTGTTTGAAAAAGGTCAGACAAAGACAGGGGTTAAGTGTCTGAGTGCACAGATTAAACCCTGATCCTCCAGATGATATTAAAGCATCTCTGACACAGTCCTCGCCCGCTGCACAAAAGGCTCCACATTATGGCTTATTTTCGTGGCCTTTTGGCAGCGCTGTTAGCTCAGCCTACTTCTGTCCCGTCTATATTTAGGGCCCAATAATGCCCTGTTGGAAAGCTGTCCTACATTAAGCGAACTACTCCATCTCTGAATACCTGCAGGTGAACTGGGCCTCATTCACCAGACATCCCTCTGTCCCTGCGCCTCCGTCTGTCTCCACGTGCCGGCCCGGTGAGGACAGACCGGGAGCTGAGCAGCAACAAAGCAGGACATTTTGAATAAGGCCTGTTGTCAATTTGAATGTTTTATTACTTTTTCAATTTCCCATGTCTACCTTTATCTGTCTCTGTCATTGTCTGCAGCACTCTGTCTGCCACCTCCTCACACCTTTTATTCCCTTATCTTCCTCTCTCTCTCTGTCCTTCATCACGGCAGCAGGAGAGACATTTCTGCTCTCTTTATGGATGAACTCCCACCTTTATCTTCACAATGAGCGACAAAACAAAACAGATTCAACATGCAAAGAGGAGAGCAGATTTCTATAGGAACATATGGATATATATGAGCCTATATAAACATCTTATCAGTTACGAGACTAAAGTTCAGTAAACTGTTGTACCATGATTGCACGACTCAAAGCGATTTTGGCAGTGAGTCGTGTGTCAACTATGTACGTACAAACATCACAACTTTATGAGTGCAGGGGAAACACCAGTCCTTCGCTCTATCTTCTGTGGAGAGCAGATTGCTATTCAGGTGGCCTTTGTCGGCATGGTAAGAAAATTAAACATGCAACTCAATGTTGACTTTTGGTTTCTCTCGCGACACAATCACAAAGTGTCCTCCTGGGTGAAAGTCATCTTACCCGGGCTGTGGACTTTTCACAGGACTTAATGGGAAAGATTAGCGTATCACCTCCATGCAAAATCTGACCTTTACGTCTACACTGCACGGATTATGAAAGTCATGTTATTTGGACGCATCACGCTGAAGTGATCCTCATCTGGCGGTACATTGGTCAGGCTGGGGCAGAGTCTCCCTGTGCCTACGTGGGTTTCCCTGGGTGCTCTGACCATCTTTGGGTTTTGCACCGATTGGACAAAACAAGGCATTAGTTATTAGCTTGGGCTCAGAGATCTTATGACATTCCTTGCAAATCCTAAATACACTGCAGCAGTGCGCCTTTCACCTTCATTACACTGGACTCTCCAAGCTTTCATACCTGCTTGCTGTCAGATGTCAACATCTGCATCTATATACGTGTTTAAAACCAGATGTTTCAGTGCTGTTTGCCGTCCTTATCATCACATTCCTGTTCCTAAGTTGTCACGACTTGAGAGATGATCCAGACCCACACTCTGAGGCACCTCAGTGCAGCTTTTAAGTGCCCAGTCAGTTTGTGTGCTCATTACGTTTCCAAAGTTTCCTTGGGGTGAATACAAGCTCAAGACCCGTGCTTTCAGCCCTCTCAGGCCTGGGACATTAAATCCGTCAACACTGTCCCCCTAAGACAGAATGTAAACGGAGACGGGTCGGCCCGCTGCACTGATTCACCAGAGGACTGCACTCTGTTTGCCTGTTTACTTTGATGCTCTGACAGTGCAGCGCCCTGCATGAGAGGAGCACCTGCTGAATGTAAAATAAGACGGTGGGGACCGAGAAAGTGTTGTCGGGGAAAAACGTGACCGATTACATAAGAGCCCCTGCAGCAGCTAAAATAGATAGGAAGGGTATTAACATGGGGATCACTGCGGTCTTGAATGTGATACTGGTGTGGACTGGACACCGCGGGCTCTGCCTCGCTCGTTCTCCACACATCCCTCCGTGACTGGACCAGGCGCTGCTAATTGTGTGTGTGTGTGTGTGTGTGTGTGTGAGAGAGAGAGAGAGGGAGCACACTGGCAACAAGACTTTCCATCTCTAGTCAGCTGTCAAAACAACACTCATATAAATAGAGGAAGAATTAGCTGGCATGGCAGTGATTATGACAACAAATACACAAATTCAACACTCACATATGCAAACAACACACACAAACAGACACACTCAGACACACACAGAGAATTAGATCCTCTTTCGAGTGTGGATTTGACACTTGTCACTCAAGCTAATTAATGTGCAGAGTTCAATCATGAGGAGTATTATTAACAGTTGACACATTCATATTATAATTTTTTTTGGTCCTTGTAATAAACATAAAGCCAGTATAAGTCCCTATAAGATGCTTATTAACATTAATAAGACTATATAAGCATTCATAGCATCATTAGCATGTGTATTGTCAGATTATAAGACATTTACATTCCCCCAAACCCGAAATAAAAAGCTATTATATCTGACATATTAACATTATTTTCATTTTTCATTATTACTTTAGCAAAAAGGATGACTAAGTGTGATTTCAGGTAGGAGTTATTTGACATTAAGTAGCCTGTAATGACTATATAAACCACAATCAAAGTAAAAACAAGCACATTTCATTATTATTTACTTAAGAGTTTATCACTCTGCTTCATCAAACACTGATTGTTGCAGAGTTATGCATGACGTCACCTTTTTTCCAACCGAGACCTGCTCCCTTTAAACCAGTGAGAGCACAGACACACTCATCTTAGCTGAAAAAAATCAAAAACTCTTCAAACTTAATCAGAAACTATAGTGTTCACGAATGATCCCCTCACTCACAGTAAGAAGCCGTTTGAGAAAATAACTTAAAATGTGACATGTGACAACACCACTGTTAACACCTCTGCTGCCTCACTCGATCTTCTGTGTGAGAGGATAGTTTTCATTCTGATGAAGGCAAATCAAGAGCAGGCCACCGCTTCTCTACTAAATATAGTCAGGAGATGACACACAGGGATGGATGCTCTGCGGCTACATGGGGGCATCTAGGGTCACCTGGGCAGATGATGTTGGCGGCTGTCCAGACACGAACATCCTGAGACTCAAGTGTCGCTTGAAGTCGGAGACACCGACGGGCCCAGCGGCCATTTTACGCAGAGATTAATCAGGAATTTGTTACTTCTCGGTCCAGAATCGAGGTGCTGGACATTTACAGCGTGTGAAGTTTAAGACTTTTACTTTGATACTGAGAACCATAAACTAACTTTAACAGCTATATCAGTGTCTCTGGGTTTGTCACGTCCGTTTCACTTTCACACAGATCCTAATGGAAGGACCAATCCATGGACTACTTACCTTTGGTGAAAGTCATGTTTAAAGGGTAATACCACTCCGTTTTTCCAATCTGAAGCCTGCATTTCAGACCCAATATTTGGGAGGCCCTGAAACCCATACATTTTTTGTCGAGCTTGCGCTAATGCCGTTAGCTTAGCAGTTGCAGCGCAGATTTCGGATTTCAAAAGGGTGTAAATGTCTTTTCAAATCAGTTCGGTTTGTTTGGTCGGCTTAGCTGTGCAGACACGGTTAGGGTTGCAGATATACGGTGATAAAGCAATAACACTTCAGATACAGGCAGTTACAATAGAGTAGTTTTATGTCCGTGTATTGAAGATAACAAGTGTTTGTCAGGTGAGGTGACATGACTCAGCGCACACGAGTGGATAGATATCAAAGTCTGAGCCGGTTCCTTATCAGGAAAAGAGCCGGTCACGTTTTTTGCTTGAGGTGTTTGTCTCTGAGTCGAAAACAAAACCACTCCTGTCATGGTGAATAAGGTGTTTTCCTCCTCTTTCCGATGCATTCATGTCGAGAGGAATCCATTTCATACGAGACCAGGACAACAACGCTTTTATTTCTCCCTCATTCAGAATGCACCTTGTACGACAACAATCCCTCTTGATCAGTCTAAATGTTTGGCTGTGCCCACATTTGTTGCCAATGCCAAACCATCTGCCACAAAGCAACACTGACTCATCAGGCCCACGCCTACGCTCTTTTCACAATCCACGATTTCCACAAGGTGCCTCCTTCGCTCTATCTAATCACCGTGCGCTGTGCTTCTCCCCTGTGTTTCTGCAGTTCGAACGCAGACCCGAGAATGTGGCTTGCACGGCCACAATGCAACGAGACGAGCGGCCATGTAAACGTGTGAACACGTTATGCAAATGTTTTTGTCAAAGCTCATCCAAATTTCTTGATATATGTGGAACGAGGTCAGATTATCCATTCTTTTCTTTTCTGTTCTAGTCTATTCTAGTCTATTCTGTTCCTGTGCCTTGTCCTGTATTGTCTAGTTTGGCATTATGTCATGCCTCCAGCGCCCAGACATGCGTGAAAATGCACACACACACACACACACACACACACACACACACACACACACACACACACACAAGCACACACACACATCTCTCTCTCTCTCTCTCTCTCTTTTTGTCCTGGAGCCGATCAGCAGTTGATAATTTACACAAAGAGCGTCGACAGCGTTTGCTCTGGTCCCGGGCTGCCAGGGACAGGCAGAGACAGATCCAGTGTCCAGAGGATAAACTAGATGCTTCAACCTGCTGGTGTCCATTACTCATGATCACACCGATACAGCTGATACCTCAATCCAAGCCTTTACATCTCTCTCTCTCTCTCTCTGTTCGTCATCTCTCTTCTCTTAAATTAGCCCTCTGTTGCAGAGCACAGATACAGACTGGGCTTTAAAGGGGAGCGCCAACCATTTTACAAATCAAAGTCTGTTGACAGGTATTACAACATTTGTGAAAAGGTTGTATAAAGGCTTTCTCCTCATCTCCGCTCGAGGCTACATTAGCTGCCACTATCACAACACACCTGATTCTCCAACAGAACTGTCAAGCTGCATTGTGGGTAATGTAGGCACCAGGTTTTTGCAAGAGAAAGTGTGAAATACAGACAACATTGATGATTCTGCTGCGTTGATTTTCAACCTTTTGCTTTCTGACAGTAGGAGTGCAACGCTAAATCAGCTAAGTACTTTTTTAAACCTGTTCTTAGTCCTGGAAATGTCTGTAAGTTTATCCTAAAAGGCCTCTTCTGGGTCGAGCCCAAAGTAAATTCAAAGCTGTTGTTGAACCATTTGGAGTACAGACATGGCTTTGGGCTATTTTGAATGGTTGTATGATGATTTTTTCTTTCCCCGAGCTGTGAGAAGCTCTGTTAGTGTTTCTGGTATTAATCTATAGATGTCGCCAAAATGTTTTAATGCAAAAATAAGTCTGCAGATAACTTGTAGCTGCCCCTCTTAGCTGGTAAACAAAACGGGTCCACATCATATAGTCTTACATGATCCAAGTTCAATTTGATAACAATATAACTGAAAATGGACACTTGACACTTGTTTTTCTGAGGACATATCAAGGTGCCTGGCAAGAAATAAATACATTTCCTATATTTCTTCATTTTCTTATATTTACACAACTTTATGAATATATTATAATCAAAAACATGTGCTTAGGTAAAAAAAAGAAAAGAAAATATGAGCAGTAAGAGCAAATGCACTAAGCTACTTGCATAATTTGCAAGTTTAGGGCTTTAAAAATTGATATAAACTATATATTGCTGGATCTCGTTGGCTAAATTATGCATCAATCACGTGGAGGCTGGAGTGGCCCTCAGTAGAGTGCATACCTCCCCTTTAATGCAATTAAGCCTAATCCATTATCAGATAAAACATATTAAAATCTGCTAGACTACATCAGACTGTACTCACTCATAGATACCAGCCACCTAAATAAGCCCGATTTTCTTAGTCAAGAACGAAAATGTCGAAAAATGCTCGCAATCTTGCAATGTTAATGAAAAATTCCTGGATCTGTCCCTTTATCTGTATCTGCACCAAAAATTAATGGGGTCTATTCTGGGCTGCGACCCATCCTCCATCCAGGTTTCATGGAAAACTGTTAAGTAGTTTTTGTGTAATCCTGCTGACAAACCAACCAACCAACAAACAAATTAAGGTATGTGGTATGTGCTGGGAATGGACTTTTTCAATGAATCTGGTGTAGGTTCACAAAAATGTTCCCATTTATTAGATACTGAGATTATTTAGGCCAGAAAATGACTTATTTTGTTATATTAGAAAGAAAATCTGCAGTCAGCGACAAGAAGCTTGACCACAGACAGAGTGCAGCGTTAAACCTACTGGGCAAAACCGTGTCCATCTCCTCAGGATGACTGCACGTGGTAAGAACATGAATCCTTCAACACCAGGACTTTGGTGTTGACGTGACATCTCCCACAGGCAGCATCTGAGAAGTTTTCTTCAAGCACTATGATAATCGAGGGCGGTGCGCTAAATTACAGCGTTGATGGACAGAGTCTTGCATGCGTGAGTTTTTCTGCTTGTTTCTCTGGGGACAAAGAGTCAGAGAGAAAGTCATGCATGTGGCAAAGGGAGGGGCACCGGGGCTGATCTGCCCACATGCCAGAATGAAAGTAGAAATCCCAGCCTGGCATTCAAAGCCGCTGTCAGTCAGAGCGCTTCACAATGCTTCGTGCGCTGCTGTGAAAACTTCAGAAGCCTCAGAAGTCCTTAAGGCGCGGGGATCCTTCAGGCATGAAAGGCCAGAAAAAACCCTCCAAAGGCTCCTCCAATACGGCGAAGACAGGATCAAACTTCTGCGAGAGTTTAAAGGTGCAAAAAAAATTAAATAAATCATTTTTAAGAGGTGATTTTTCTGTCTGCGAACGAGTCACCCCGTTATCCCTCCTCATAAAACCCAGGGGTAAGGTGACAGCAGCAGCCTCAGACTGAAGTGGCCAGTCTGCTCATTAAGTCTCACACACACACACACATGCATGTACACCCTGTGAACCCCGAGTGGCATGTCTGCAATCAACCCCTCTCTAAGCCCCCACAGGTCAATCTCTGTAACGTTAGCACTTCGCTCTCTTATCTCCTTCTCCCTCACAGCGCACACACACTCAGAAACACAAAGAAGGGCATGAAGTTAACTGTGTTCAGTGACGGAGCTGCAGAAACTCCCTCTCATGGCCCTCAGGTCCCACGTGAGCCTTCGTTCACTTATACTTAATCAACCCGTAGCGTACAGACGGAGCGAGTCCACAGCTGCGGCTCATTATTCTACAAATGCCGTGACATTTTACTGTAATATGATTTCGCCTTCTGTGCCGCTCAGAAATCGATGTACTGGACTCACAGCAGGGACGTGGGTTCACAAACACTTGGCACGTGACATTGCTTTACTGTCTCTGGGTGATTTTGGGTTGCACAGTTGCACTCCTGCGGATTTTAATGGTGCATCATGTAAAAATGTGAAGGAACCGGCGTGAATAAATCATTTTGTTTAGCCGATGTATGAGATAACTTAAAATTGAGTCCATTCCCGACTTTCTTGGTTGCCCTTGAATGCATCTGGACTGATGTCTATGTGAAGGAAACAGGACAGATTTTCCAGGAAAATCAAAAAGGTGTGAAGCTTATAAACACTCAGGAGTGCCTTGCCTCTCTTCCGCTGCCTGTAGCCAACGCTAGCTAAAGATAGCTTAATGTAATAAACACATCGGCCAACAGATGACTGATGTGTGTATTTGCTCCAAACAGCCAGAATGCTTTACTGTACATCAGCAGCAAGCTAGCTAGCAGCCGCATGCACTTTGTAGTCCGATTAAGAAGTCAACCACACGGGCGTCTTTGCTATTGGTTGTATCTCCAACTTTGGCGCTCAGAGTTTACTAATGTTAAACTCCAAGCAAATCCAAGATGCAAATTTTCTTTATTTTCTTTATTTGTCCCTTCGCTCGCATAGAGTTGAAGTGGCCAGGAGGAAAACGTTCACTCATGTGTGACTGTACCCTTGCAGCAGTAGAGATAACTTATAAACTGCTGTCTGCCGTCCTCTCAGAAGCCTTTTTTTTTTTTTTTTCCCATCGAGTCTTAAAACAGATTGACTGTTGTGTCGTTTTAACCTCAGCAGGTGCTCAGTCAAACAAACTTTGTTAGCAATCCAAAGTGACTCATCATCAGTGGGCTGAACTCTGCATCCCATGACAGCGGATGATGCTCTGAGGGAAGTATCCCTTTAGTCAGAGCTGGAGCAGACACATCTCTAACAGGAGGGATGACCCATTTAAAACAATGCTATTCTCGTCTTTGTCTTATTAAATCAGATGTTAGCTACTTGAGGAGTCAGATTACACTGTTAGTTAAGTCCATTATCAATCATGAAGGTGTTTGATGTAATGTATAAAGTTAACGTGGCTATATTATGGCTATATAGATATTTACATGTAACATTTCTGCATTCAAATGTCCAAAAATGACAAGACCTTTTTGTATATAAATTATTAAGTTGTGCTCTTAGATTTTTCCAAATGTTTCCAACAATGTTCAAACCGAAAAAATAATTTTATTCAAGATAACGGTGTGTTTCATCTGGTCGCCAGTCGCTTTAACCTCAGAGAGAGAGTCAGAGAGTGAGGAAGGAAGTCGGCGAACGTGACTCAACGTAACACAACTTACCGTCTTTTGTTTTGTTTTGATTGAGAGACGCCCCAATGGCAGAAATTACACACTGTGCATTTACAAAAAGTGCTTCGAAAACTAGAAATTTGATCACCTACAAGTCTACGACAACAGGTCAAACTCCAAGTCTGATGAAGACAACGTGGCGTGATCAAAGGTAAATGGGAATTTGAAAACATCACCCTGTTTCCAGGGTCAAACATGAACTTTTAACTGCCAAATGTCCTGATTTTATATGTTTATAGGCCTTTAAATTGTGTAAGATATAGCCGGCTATTTAAAGCGGCACATGTATCTCTCACAGCAGGTCACATGAGGAACGCAGTGAAAGGCCTCCGCTGTACATCACCACGTGCAGCGCGTGGGTGAGCTGGGGATATGAGAGAGGCACTCTGGGTAAGAGCGTCACTTTAATGGCTGTTAATATAAATGAAATGACAGGCAAGTGGGAGCTGCGGAGAGGTTTTTTATGAGGTTTTCTGATCAAATCGACCAAATGAACGTCATATGACTGGAGGTGTGACTGGCTCTCGATATTGTCACTTACACAAGCGTGACATTCAGGGCTGTTTACCATCTCAAGCTTCTACTAATTTAAATTAAACTTCCTGGAAGGATAGTGCATAATTCAATAACCTGTAATGTTGCTAAAGTTTCTCAGCAATAAAGTTAGTTTCAGTGAGAAAGAGAAAAAAAAAGCTCACTAATTAACTGATTTCAAATTTAAGAACATTTTAGGCTATCGTGTTATGTTTATGGTGCGTTCATGTGCGGTCAAAATAATTGGAATGTTTTGCTGACTAGTTACTGAACTCCGGAAGTGGGACCGTCTGAGGAGCACGTGAATGCAGCATTAGCCATGTTTGAATCCTACTTTTATTTGCAAAGCAAATGCCACTAAAATACTATTTCAAGCCAGCTACTCCCAAACAGTTGCAATTTAAATGTGTGCGTGCATTAATACTACAATGTATTTCAGGTCATCCTGTACGACCTGAAGTGCTGCACAACTTGAAACCTGCTCGTGGTGTTAGATGAAAGGTCAGAGAATCACTGGAGTAATCAGAAATCAAAACTCTGGGGACCACTGAGGTCTGCATGCCAAATATTCATGGCGATCCATCCAAAACTTTGTGTGTGTGATATTTCTTTCCAGACCAGTCTTTACCAGTCCTTTCCCCACCACAAACCCTTAAAATAAAGCAAAGTCAACTTGACACCCTTCCATGACACACTGCATCTGCCAGAGTCGTGAGCCTGAACTTTTGGAGGTCTGAAGAAGCAAAAACTGTCCAGTGTAAAGCTCGCAGACGTCCGGAAAAAATCGTAAGTTGGCATGTAAAGTGGCTGACGTAAGCACACATATTAAATTAGCTAAAAAATTAGCAGCAGCGAGGAGAAATGTTCGGCTGGTGTAATGTGTTGACGTGTTGACGTCACAGAGAGAAACAGAGAGAAGGGTCTGAAGCACAGCAGGTAAAGCAATTAGTCTGATCACTTTCCCCCTGCCTGCCACACACCGCTCAAGTAATTTACTGATATGTACACACACACACACACACACACACACACACACACACACACACAAACACACACACACAATTTGTTCTGACACCTGACTAGTGCTGTAATCGTATAGGGTGTTAAAAGGAAACGTGATCTGGCGGCTACGTCCTGCACATGTTGAGCATGTTAGACTCAGGCGGCACATGCAGCCGTGTGTGTGTGTATCTGTGTCTGTGTGTATGCGTCAGTGCATGTAGTTTATGTGTGTTTGTCCACATAGATAACCCGTATAAAAGCAGGCATGCTGACTGAAAAACACCTCCGTTTAGTAACAGGCTGACAGCCAGCAGGGCAGAAAGTCAGCTCAGGTGTAAGAGCGTGGACGCAATATCTGCACGAACGCAAACACACACACACACACACACACACACACACACACACACACACACACACACACACACACACACACACACACTCACAAACACTCACGCACACGCAGATAAACACAGTGACAGATGTCATAAATAAGCACGTCAAATTCAAAGAAGTGGCCGGAGGGAAGCTCAGAGTTCCTCCGTCCATGAATGCAACACCTCTCGGTTTACAGGGATCATGTCTCATAACATTTCCAAACAGGCTCCTAAGAAGAGGTCAAAGGTCACTTCTTTCTTTATGTCCCACTTTCCCTCTTGCACATATCTGCTATAGTGTCCTGAGGTCAAGAATACATTGTTTCAACTCAAGTTTTAATGTGAACGTGAAAACTCAAACTTCACACGTGTTTTGCAGCCGATTCTGAAATCATCGTCTCTTTGAGGAGATTTGAGGGAAACACTTTCAGTCATGTGAGAGAAAGTTCCCAAAACAACCAAATCAATTATTTTAAGACACAAAAAGAAGAAGAAAAACTAGATTTAAAACTAAAGGTCTGCTTACTTCTTCTTCCCAGAGCGTTACACTGTATCTTGAGAGCTCCCTCAGGGGTGAGAGTTTACTCAGCTGTCGTCACATAGCCTAGATTTCACTCATGCGCAGTGGTTGAAACTAAGTAAATATAATCACTCAGGTATTAGATACATGTAACTGAGTATTTCCAATTAGTTTTATATATCTACTCTAATACATTTACTCATTTTTTTTAGAGATTCTGATATTTATATGAAATATAATCGACAGCTACAACCCCAATTCCGAAAAACGCTGCGTAAAACATAACTTAAAGCAGAATGCAATAACTTACCAATCATTTTCAACCTATATTCAGTTGAATACAGTAAAAAGACGAGATATAAAATATTGAAACAAATAAACTTCTCTTTTTTTTGTTTAAACATTCACTTATTATGATTTTGATGCCTGCAAAACACAAAGTGAGAAGGAGCACAGCGTCCTGTTCAGGGTTTTATATCATAATGTATCATTATAGAGTATTATTATATAAAAGTATTAATATTTGGGAAAAAAACTTCCCAGCAGTATAGAAAGTTGACAAAATCATCCAATAATATAATATCTTTGAATCTGAAATGGGCCATTCTGTATAATGAGTATTTCCATTACTTTTAGTTGGTTTACTTTAAGTATATTTTGATGCTTATACTCATGTGCTTTTACATAAAAGTCTGAATGCATGACTCTTACTTGTAACAGCGTTACATTTAATCATTAATCCATCAATTACTGAATTTAACCAATAAAAAATGTATTAAGTGACAATCAGCGAAAAGTCTCTTGTTACACATTATAAACACTTGCTTATCAAATATATATCAAAATAAAATACAAAATACTGGTATGAGAAAATGTACAGAGCACAGAGAAGGGCAAAGAACAAATTGAGGATGGCTCTTATGGTCGGAGTGTACATTGATGCTACAGGTGTGCCTCGTGGTGTCCCTGATGAATTCAAAGCTAGAAATCAGATAGCCGCAGGCTTTGAGTCAGCCTTTTGCTGGTGGCGTACGCTAAATAAAAATATGGACTGGATTAATTACATTTATTACAACCAACAGAGGTTCATTAACTACACGCATGATGCCCCCACTGGACCAGCTGAGCAGCTGTCAGCGACATCTCTGATGTCTTGGCAAAACATAATGGCGCTCGACATGCTGCTGGCTGACAAGGGTCGATGTTTGGTGACTCTCGCTGTACTTTCATTCCCAACAACAGCCCCAGACGGATCTGTCGCCTGGGCTCTTGAGAGACTGAGGTCTCTTCGTGGAGAACTTGCTGAAAATTCTGGCATTAACAGCACCTTTGGCTGGTTTGATGCAATGTTTGGTTAATGGAAAGCATTAATGTCTTTGCTCACTGGGATCATTGTAGCAGAAGTTTGATGTCTTGTGTGTAGTTTGTATTTACTTAAAGTGATCAATAAATGATCAAAAGCGAGGCGTGTAATGGAAAATGATATTACTAGACTCTTGTATGAGAAATGATTTAACTCTTATATCATTATTATGTTTTACATTGTCTTCATATGTGCTTCCCACATCCTTGAATGTGGGTACTGTCTGCACAATAAGAGATTGTTAGTATTATGTGCTTCTTGTTATGGGAACGGGACCTGGTACAGACATGAGAAGGACACAGGGCGCTCCTTCCTCTCCATCAGATAGGTTTCTCAACTGTCATCTTGTTCTTCTTGCTGCAGACCGCATGCCACTCTGTATGATTGTTGAACCGTCTTTATAAAGAATAAAATCCTTAAAAGACAACTGGTATTTCTTA